>NW_008794089.1:1658427-1730818 GCF_000699145.1 Aptenodytes forsteri
CGGTTGGACTCGATCTTAGAGGTCTTTTCCAACCTCAATGATTCTATGATTCTATGTCCACGACAGCATTATACAAGTGGACAATGTATGTGCACATATGCTTTCTTTGACAGACCAAATTGCCTTGGTAAAAATGCACATCTTATGCAGGCCTTTGTTAAGAGGTAAATTGCTCAGAGCCTATTTCAGACTTCAGATCTGGAATATATGTGCGCTAGTAAAGGATCTTTATTTGAAAAACAAGAGGCTGGGTATTTTGTGTGCATGAAGTAGGATGGATCCATTAGTTTATGTAAGGTGATGTCAGTTCACAGCAGGTGAGAGAGTTCAAGTATTTGGTTTTCAGACTAGAAATTCCCAGAGGTAGCAGAGGAAGGAAAAAAACCCTACAAACCAATCTATTGCAAACTCATCCTGGAATCCTCTTTCCTCTTAGAATTGAAAACCTCAAACCAGTAGGGACAGCTTGTTCCTCTCCTGTGGTCTCAAAACCTCATTCATGGCTCTGTTCGATGCCTTCTTTTTCAGCTCTCAACACTGCCAAAAAAGACATTTACTGATGATAGTTAATAAGAAGGATACTTGCAAAAAAAAAAAACAACCCACATTTACAGTATTTTTTTATAGGTTCTTTTTTGACCTGCAAATACTTTTGTATGACCTTTTTGGCATTGCAAGTTGTATTTTAAAACATACAAGCTACAGAATCGTGAAGATTGGATGGAGGGTGGCCTGGACGTGTTTTTGAGCATCTCAACAAATAAGATTTGGTTTCAAGAAGCTATTACAGCTTCTGTAAGAGGGGGACAATTCCCCTGATGTTGGTGAAACCCTACCAGAAGATGTAAAGGAACTGTTTGGTTAATGCATCTGCTGTACATTATGTGGAAAGGGCAGACAGTTTGTGTAGCAGTGTGCCTGTTACTGTTATCACATCAGTTGTACGTGACCGTTTGCATCCTAAAAGAGCTTTCCTTCCATAGTAGACGGTCCTTTCCCTCTGTGTGTTGGCTATAGGCACCTATAGCCAGCCAGCTAGACCAGTAACTTTCAGTCTCACTTTCCATTCCTTCCTTCTTCCTTTGTGATTGCTGGGCAAGGTGCCAAATATAGTGCTTGTCTGAATGCCGTGTTCTCTCAGTGGGATTTATAATACCGGGAGTGACAGGGTTACAGCCCAGGAGTTTTTTAAAGTGCAAACCTGTCTGTGATTTAAGGGAAAATAGGTGTAGGGTAGATATGAACAAACAAATACTTTAAAAGAAATTTGGAATATACTTTTCAATACTAGTGTGACCTGACTGATTGCAGCTTAAGTAATAAGTAGAGCTAAATCCTGTGATGACCTGCTCAATCCAATCCCTTCAGGTCAGTAGAGAGGCATGTGTGTAGTGCCTTACCTCTACAGAGGCAGATTGACCAGCTGCACCATATACCTGCTGGGAATTTAACTGTTACTGAGCTGCTATGCTCCCAGATGCTAATATGCTTTGTTAGGGTCCCTACTGAATGTCATCATGAGCATTGCTTTGCAGAAGACAGTACTTTTCTCCTGTGACTGAAGAACAGCCCTGTTATTACAAAAACATATGAGCAAACACTCATATTCCTCTCTCCTTTGGGTTGGGTTGCCAGAAGTATAATTTTCTTCATCTTATAGAGGAGGAAATTACGTCAGGAAAGAGTGAAACTACTACAGTAAGTCAGTGGCAGAGGTTCAAACAGAACCCAGCTTTCCTGGCGTTGAAGCATTTCATCTAAATGCTCAGCATGTTTCTGCCAGAGATGGCAAAGCGGTGGCCCAGGTTCTGCAGGACACCTGAGGTCTTCAGCCTTACCCCAGGCACGGGAAGCTGACATCTGTTGTCCAGACTGCAAGGAAGAGAGACAGCATTTTCCTTTTTCGGTGTTGCCGCATATAGGGTAGTTAGTAAAAGGTTGAGAATCTCTTGCTTGGGGCTATAGGAGGCATGAATGTGAGCATCAAGATTAGGATTGTGTCATCTTTTTATGTACGTAACTGGAAAATTAGGGGAAAAAAACATATGTAATATACTCTTAAGTCTAAATTAGTAATAGTACATATTACAAATGTGCAGGTGATTCGAAGGGACTTTACTTTCTTACATCTTTTCTCCAATACTACTTGCTTTTTTCAGATGCCCTTTGTCTCTGCTTTTGATTTTGTCTAGGTTCTCTGCAAGCTTATTTCTGAAAAAGTGTTTTAAAAATAGTCTAGGTTATCTGCAGTCTGGACTGTATAGTCATCCCACTGTGTGTTGTCACATAACAGCTGTTAGATCTTGCTCAGACTATCGATGATTTGCATTAGGGTTTCCTTTTCACAGTGCAGCAAATCCCGTGGGAGTTGTGTGCTGTGGTTGGAGACCTTAGCCTTTACTATAAAAAAAATAAAATAATAATGTTTCCTGTCTGTCACCTGTGTATGTGACTGCAGCATTTTCAGCTTGGATGGGCTTGAGCAAGCCAGGAGTTACTGCTGTCAGAATGGCAGCTCTGAAGGCTTGCAAATGTCAGCCCCAGCCAATGAAGCGAACATCTGCGGCTTGCACCATGGGTCCCAGCAGTGAAGTTCAAAGCCAGAAAGAATGTGCCAGCCACCTGGCAGACATCTTCAGGTGACGGACATACTGGCATCTGTATATGGTCTTATAATCAATAGGAACTACCAATGATTTGAAGACCATTTTTTACAAGCTCCCAATGTACATCTTGATATATTTTGTGAGAGAATTAACCTACCTCACTCTGCAGTATCTTGTCCAGGCTGCCTGTGATTTTTTTGTCCTCTTGCTTGTTTGAATGTAGTATTTCAGTTATTGTTATTCCAGTATATCTTATGATATAGTAATTTTTAACCTGCACAAATGGAGATTCATAATAATTTTTTCCCTGCAGTTCCACATTTTTATTGCACTTGAAAACAAATATACTCATCCAATGCTGTCATCGTTAGATTCACTGGTCTTTTTACAGTCAGTTTTTTTTTTTATCTTGCCTTTCAACTTAATGTAATACATTTGTAGCCCCTTCTTTTTACTGGTATCAAGTAAGATACTTTTGGAATTGCTGGGTTTTAAAAAGTTATGTTTTATTTTGTGATTACAGCAATTTTCTTCCCTAATTGTTAGATTGCAAATAAATGGTGAACAGAAAGCTGGTATTTTAGAAAAGAGGGAAAAAAAAGTTGTCACAATAGGAGATTGCAGAGGGAACTCTGAGGTGAGAACTAATAACAGGTATAATACCTCTTTCTTAGCAGCTTTTTAATCTTTTCCTTCTTGATAGCTTGTGCTTTGTCTTATAAATTACCAGGGAAATTAACAATAGGCACCGTATAGTGGCACCTAATCAAAATGCCCTTGTGAACAGGAGTTTTCTGAATGGGTGAGCAGCCACATACGGGCCATCTCAAGCCAAAATGTAAGAAACCCTTCACTGTAGAGTAGCTTAACCAAATGCAGCAAAGTTACCTGCTTTCTACTTCTACAGTCAAAATTGTAAAGTGAATCACAAGTCTCAGTGTGCTTCCTGTAGAAGATGACTTTGTGGGCAAGCTTCAGAAGAGCAGCAGTGTTTGATGGGTCTGTCCTCATCTTTGCAGAAGAGAGCAGAGAGGCTCAGTGCTGTGTTCCAACATCCCATACGGTTGTGAATCAAACTACAGTCAAAAGCAGAAGTCCAGTTTGTGGTTCCTCCTAAAAATGTATTTTTTCTAATGAGTAGGTTTTTCCTTCTTACTGATCTTCAGAAAGCATCGTACAGAGTTGTAGATCTAAATCTGATGAACTCCAGCCTTAATTCTCATTCTGGTGTAAATCTTTCTCAGCTGATCTGATCCTGAGCCCTCCAGAGCCTCCCTCATGAGATGTGGGTAGGTTCTTTCTCTCCCTTTGAGATTTTGGATGTGACTTGATGTCATCTCTCTAGGCAGAACTGCCTGTGAATTCCTTTCCTGAAAAGGAGTTCCGCATGCCGAGTCTTGTAGGATCAAGCTCATGGCTTATACATAGCCTGTTACTGTGCACAGTCCATATACTATCAGCAGCAATAGACAGGTGCTGGTGTTATTAACAGCATGCAAATATATGGAAACATACCTAAAGCACAGTCGCAGTTCTTAAAAAAAAAAAAAAAAAAAAAAAAAGAGTTGGATGTGCTGCTTTCCCTTCACTGTCAGAGACCTGAGCAGCTCTGAGGAAGGAACGGTCCATGCCATGTGTGAAAGCAGGCGCAGAGGCACTGCTGCGGGGCATGTGTCTCCCTGGAGCCAGCTGCAGTTCCTCTTCCCTTTTTTGTCCCTCGAAGTGGAGGTGGTGGCAAATATGCACACCGCCATGTAAAGCAGTGGTGATTTTGAAACTTGCAGCGCATGGGCCACAGTCAGGCAGTATGTGAGTTGGTATTGGAATAGAAACCACAATAACGAAGCTGATCAGAGTGTGCGAAGCTGAGATGCCAAAGGCTTTGCTCTTTGCAATGTATTGTATGTTGGCGATCAGCATCCAAGATCCTCTGATCTGCAGAGATTGCATGGATGCAGAGAAAGAGGAGACCTAAAAAAGGGGCTGTGTGTCCCAGCTAACCTGTGCTTTGAGTTTATTTTTCTTTTACCAGTCCTCACTGGAAAAAGTAAACACACTCCCATGCCTGTTGAGCTTAGCAGTGGTACATGGGAGATGAACTCTGGCAGCATTGTTTTAAAAGAATAAGGCCAAGTTTTTAGCCATTATACCCAGATGCAGCACTGTGTTTGCAAAGGTGTCACGCTAATGGGGTTTTGCCAACCAGCAGTGAGGCTCACAAGTCTCTGCGAGAACCAAAGGACATGAGTGCACTCTTTGCCTGTGGTTTCTCAGCAAATGGAAGGAAGATAGGCCCTGCTGTTGTAAAGCAAAGCATTTGTAAGACTAAAAGGAGAGAAGGGGGGGGGGGGGGGGGGGGGGGGGGGGGGGGGGGGGGGGGGGGGGGGGGGGGGGGGGGGGGGGGGGGGGGGGGGGGGGGGGGGGGGGGGGGGGGGGGGGGGGGGGGGGGGGGGGGGGGGGGGGGGGGAAACCCACCCATACCTCAGCAGCATAGCTGGCATGCAGCTTTTATTCAAGGCTCATGGTTCTGAGTGGGCGAACCCAATTAATTATAAATGCTTTGGATGTGTAAACAAGAGAACAGCTCTGTGTTGTGAAGATACAGAAGTATCTTTCTCTGTTTATTTAATGCTTACAAGACCTACCCAGGTAAGTCTTTGGTGTACTAAGAAAAGACCTCAAAGAACGCTGTTTTTCAGAACAGCTGAACTTTGGGGAATTTTGGTCATTGGGTAATTACAGTGCAAGGCTGTTCATCTCACACTTGTATTTAATAATGTAACAAGTATTTAGTGATAGAATTACATATTTTTCACCACCGTTCCTTTCCTTTCTGCAAAGAAGGAAAAAAGGTAATGTGGAAAGGAATAAAATGTTTGCAAGATGGTGATGTGAATCCAGGAACCAGTGTGCCAGAGATCTCAGTCTCCACTGTGCTGTGACTGTCTTTCGCCTTCAGTAGAGTTACAGTGCCAAAACACAGGTGCAACTGTCCTCATTTTCTCCTCATGCTGTGTAGACCTGTTAGGTGCCTTGCAAATAAGACCAAATAATCCTGAGGTGAAGGGAGATGTGTGCCTTTCCTTGGGTTGCTCCCTTGTATGTTTTCCTTGCCTTTAATGCCATTGCCTGGCATACTGTGGAATACTTCATTTTGGTCTTCAAGATTTTGCAAATGATTCTCTTCCAAAATTGTCTGCAGATAGTTCTGCTCTGTGGTAAAGTCAGGAAAGCCAAGACTTTGAATTGTCATACTTGCCGTCGTATTCTTGGTATGTGTAACCTATTACTAGTTGCCTAAGTACCACAACATCTCTTCTCACTCTTCTCTGTGTGCTCTTACTTCAATGTAAAGTAGCGTTTTGCTGTTGTCTTTTACTTGTATTAGGGTGGTCGTACTATGACAGCAATGAACAGTCTTTGTTGTATGATAACATGATGCATAATTCTCTTAATCACTCAAAATTAGTTTTTTAATTTGATTAGAAATAGCAGCAACAAACAGTGTGCTTAGTGTAGTGGGTAACTGAAACAATTTGAGCACTAGGAAGCTGCTTCTACAAGCATTTTGAATTTTCAGCTGTCTTCTTAAATTGACCATTTCTTGCTTCGTTGTCATGGAAATATTAGGCTAAAAATATCTTTAGATATGCAGTAGAGACAAGGAATGTGTGCATACTGATTCTGAAGTGTGATAAATGTATTAAAAAGGCAGCCCTTATTATGGTATTGTGAGTAATAGTGCTAAGCTCTTGGCTTCTCTTTTACATGCAAGTGCGAAGGATTTTTGTCTTGATAATATTCACATCTTGTTGCCCAAGGACTTAATTGCAAGACTCTCTTTGTATACTGCATGGCACATGCTTGAATGACTGTAATAGCTCCCAATCAGAGTGAACACTGAGTTTTAATATTGCATGGTCTGGCTGCTAAACACAAAGAAACTGTTGTTGTAAAGCATTTTTGTAGTGACTGAAGAGAGTTTAGTACTTGAAAACGTGAATAGATAGGGCTTCTGACTGGGAGAGTTTGCAGAGTAACAAGAGAAAGGACGTAACATGTAAGAGGACCTGGGGGGATGGTGAGGTCCGTGATGGCTGGTTTTGGCACTAATGTCTTCCAAAGGTAACTTTCTTGGGGAAAAAAAATGAAAGACTGGCTCAAGGGACTGTTTTGTTTCTAACATGGAATTCAGCTATGCTTATCAGATGTGATTAAAGACTGGCTCAAGAAGTGCTGTAGCAGGTGTCTTGAATTAAACTGCTATTATTGTAAATGAAAACACGAATCCTCCCTAATTTCAGTACCTGGTTGGGTTTGGAGTTGCAAGGTGTCCCTTTTCATGCTGTCCTTTCCCTTCATGAAGCAGGCACCAGGTAAAGTTATTGCTTACACCTTCCTAAATACAGGGGAATAAAAACGTGATGTAGAGGGCTGTGTTTGAGGCACTTGGCTTCTGATAACTGGTGTTATCTCTAGCTCAAGGCTGCGCCTGAAGGCATAATCCAGTTGTATGTATTTAATTAAGACTTTAAACTACTGTTGCCCTGATAAAAAGCAAGGAGCTGATGGTTCACAGGCATCTGCTCTAGGAGACAATTAACTTGAGGCAGACACAATAACTGGAAGCCTAAAGGATCTATTGTGACAGGGGCAGTTGAGAAGAGCTTGCTTCATCTGGGACAACCCAGTGGCTGCACATCACAGTAAAGAGAGGAAGAGGGGTCCCCAGCTCTGCCTGTCCCTCCTCTTTTGTGGAGCTGTGAGCTATTGTATAGTCTTGAGTTTTATACCTTTCTCTGTTGTCTCTGAGTCACCTTCACAGGGCCTCTGTTGATGCTCAGAACAAAGCTCGGGGATGTCAGTGTTTCTGTATATTTTCTATCTGTTTATGTTGTGTTTTAATATATATTGGTGTAACTGAGGACACATGCACTATATCTCCAGTTCAAGTTCTTTTCCTGAATATTGTCAGTGACTCTAATGTAGCTAAAGGGACACTAATACAGTGAAACAGATGGCTTTCTGCATGTGAGGCAAGGCTCACTTCCAGTGTACTGGAAGTGTAGAGATTTTTTTCTCTACTAATCAATTTTGATAAAGAACTGCTGAGTCCATTGTAACCAAGATGATGACCAGTTTTAAAACAGAAGTGTTATTTAAAAACTTAGTCTGATGCAATTGTTGCATTTCAGAAGTTATTTTAGATCATCTCCCTCACAAATAGATGAACCACGTGTTTGATTTTTGCCTGCAATGTTGTTTTTCTTGCAATGTGCATGAGTGCTTAGGAACAGAGAGCAAACTTTAGGCATGGTTTCCAGTTATTATGGACTCAACTATCACACAGTTAAAAATGCTTTGATTGCAAGTTTTTCTCAAATTGCTTACTTGCTAATGCTCATGGTGAAAAACCCATTGTTAAGCTGATTTACATAAAAACATTATATGCCTGTAGGCTCCGGAATTTCATTAAAGTCTCAATCTTAGTGCAGCCCTTATAATTTGCTGTTTGCAATGACTGAAATGTCTGTCTCAAACAGTTTTTCCTTCTCCTGATGAAAGACAGATAAGTTGTTACACCCCCACCCCCCCATCCCCAACTCTCATTCACTTAGATTGGTGCCTATCAGTCCTTTCTTTACAACAGTCCATAAAGGCAGAGCAGATAGCACTGTTGGGTTTGACTGTAAGTAAATAGATAAAATTCTCGCCTGTTCTGGGCTGGATCCAGCTGTCTTTATGAATATGGAGCAAATAGTTCTGTTGGTTTCAATGGGATGAGAGATGACTCGGTGCCAGGAATGGTAAGGCTGAGTCCTTTTTTCTTCCCCATCTCACGTTTCTGAAGATAATTTTAGGAGGAAATTATTATTTTCAAGGATGTGAGCTGTCTGAGCAAACCAAACTTCAATTCCATTACTCATGTTATACAATAAAATTTAAGAAGTGAGTAATAGTTGGAGAATGTGCCCCAGTGCAAACTGCAGGTTCTGTTCCGAGCTACGTAAGGGCTGAACCACTTTTTTATAAAACACCTTTTTATTAAAGACATTTAGCATCTTTAGCTACTGGCTGGGCAGTGGCATCCTTCCACTGACCTTTCCTGTGGTGGGTATCTGCAGAAGCTTTGCTTTGCTCTACCCTAGTTGTCAATCTAAACGCCAGACTTTTGGGCACTTTGGTACAGACCCTTGTCTGTGATGAACTGGGCTTCCACAAGGGCCACTGGATGGCTGTAGATTTTAATGCGTTCCAACCCCTGCCTGTCTGGACAGAATTTGAGCCAGTAGACTGACCATAATCCCATTGCCATCTCCCTGTGGTTGCCACATTGGGAGCTTGAATACAAGTCCCCCAGTACATGTATTGCATTTCCACCATAAAGGCAGCTGGCAGTGCTCGTCTGTCTTAGCAGGACTGAAACAGTGCTCTGCTACCTGTTCTCTCAAAATTCTTCTTTGTTCAAGCTTATGACCACCACAAATCACAGGTTTTTTTTCTTCACCGTCTTACCTGGTTTTGTCCTAGCTTGTTTCCCCACCCCATGCTCCTAATCCCCCCAGCTGCCTTCATCTCTTCCTTCAACAGGGGCAAAAATTGGCAGTGGATTTATATTCTCCTCTTCCATGCTACTTGGCACAGCGGGGAGATACCCAGGGATGCAGTCCTCCGGCTCCCAGGAGAGGTGCCCAGATGTAGCACAGCCAGGAGGAGCTTAGATCTGTATTGCAGAAAAAGTCTGTCTTAGCGCCGGTCTAGAACATGCTCAGCACAGATAGGATTTCCTGGGCATTTAGATGATAAAATCAAAGATGTCTCAAATGATCATATCAAACTGAATTTTTTTGAGAGGCTTATAAGTTAGTTGAATTTTAATGTACTTTCACAGGAACAGCAAAAGATATATAGTATAGTGATTTCTGCTCCGTATTAACATGAGGGATAAAAGGGGAGGTCTTCAGTAATCTTTAATGAGTAAAAACCCATGGTTTTCCCTTACCCTCACAGCTACAAATTTCTGGATGAAATTTTCTTGCTTTGCATCTCTGTAGATCTGAGGCAGACATCCAGCATGCAAAATTTTATTCTAAATGTATGTATCTTTGAAAATGTATAAGCAACTGAAAACAAGGTTTGTAATGAAAAATGGCAAGCAACTTTAGTAATCAGCAATGCTAGATGTCCTGCCTGTATGGAGAAATATATACAAGCGCTGGAAGTGAATGTATAAGCACACATCCATTCCAGCTGCTAGCATTCTTCAGTAAGGAGTCTTGCTGAAGTCTTGAAAGGACAGTTTTTGTGAGGGTAGCTCATAAGCTCATAAGCAACAGCCTATTGAAATTAGATCTATATGTTCTTCCTGAGTAGCAGTTTACAGAGTCACTTTGTTGTATCTCTCCTGTAATAGAAACTCCTGGATACCTTTATTTTCATAAGGCAAAAATGGTGTGATTTTGTCTGTCTTACTCTCAGGAATCTACATCTGAAAAATTTCTGAATAATGATAATTAATCACAGCGCAGTCACAGGTAAGCAGATTCATGTCACTTCATATGAACAGCATAGTAATAGAGGTAGATTATACAAAGCTAGACCCAAAATCAGTGTAGTATGGAGCATGCAACACTGACAGCTCAAACAAGTGAAGCTAGGACAGAGGAGACTGGCCCACTGACTGAGGATTGTTACTACCTGTTAGTTATTAGTGTACTGATTTACCGTAGTACTCTTGTGATTGGAGGCAGGTAGCTGCTGAATCAAATTATCAAGCAAAGGAAATAAAAGTGAGTGTCAATAGTAGAGAGTATCCGCAGATCACAAATAACAGAATAAAGAATCAATGATATAATAAATGATAATAATCAGCTTTCCTATTACAAAGGAGGTAGCTCCAGCCCTGAATGTGCAACCTTTGTGAAGCAATAGAAGTCTGTGACAACACCATCTGGAGATGAAATAAAATTACTAAGATCTAATCTGTTCTTCAAATATCGGTTACAACTACAAATACTAAAATACATTGTTTATTGTTGCAGAGTTAAGGTTATTTGAATGTTCTAACTGTGCATTTCTGCATCTTGACAAGTTTGGATTTGTGGCTTAAATTTAATCTCAATTAGAAGTTTTCCGGGTGTTCTACTGCTTGGTTTTGAGCTATTACAGTTTCCTTGCAAAGGTTTGTGCCTGAAATTGTTGATATGTACTGGTCAGCCTCAATTCTGTCTCCAGGTACTTTTTTCTTTCTTGCCTGCAGGCATTGTAATAATCTGAAAGGCGAGATTTTAAAATGTCGTGTCTCGCGGTTTCTCAAAAGTCTTTTAACGGTCTGTTCACATGTGTTTATGCATGTTTTCAAGCAGGACAAGGAAAAAGTAATCAAAATTGGAAGGAATTCTGCAACTGGGATTGAAGAAACACATCTGTTCAGGCCTCACTTGGTTTTAAACTGTTAGTGGTCTAAAAACTGAGGCGCCTTATGGAAAACCGTAGGCGGTTGTGATACTGAAATACTGTGAGCAGGTGTGGCTTACAGCATAAGGAAATACACAGTCCATAGGTGGCTGAGTAGCAGACCAGCTTGACAGCTGTAGTGTCACTGTGCATATCGGACAGGCAATTCCTGGAACAGGCAGTTTTTCTGATACAGTACAAGAAATAAGAGCCGTTGTTTGCGTGGAGCAGCAGCAGGCATACATGATGGAAATAAACAGGTACCATGTATTGATGCTGTAAGAACAAATTATATCTGCCAGTAATAACCTTACCTTTTATCTTCATTGTGTGTCTTAATTCTTTGCTGACAGGGCAGGTATAGTATCGGGAGAAACTACCTAAATTTATCTAAAAACTATTGATGCTTAGGAAAAGGCTTGCGCTGATGCAGGAGCACTGGGTTTCGACTCTTTGGGTTGCACAGTTTACCTGCTCTCTACACTTCCAGTGGTATTCAAAAGCAGGTGGGTGCTGGAGGCAGCAGCAGGTGGAGAAGGGTGGTCAGGTGTGAGAGGTGGACAGGACGTACGCTTGCGCACTGGGTTTTGCAGGTAGCTGCTGATACAGCTCATACATTGTGCTCCATGTATCATGAAGCTCTCGGTGAGGGGGCACTTTTTTCTTTCTTCAGGTTTGACTTTCTTACTCTCTCCCTTTCTGCCTTTCCTTGCCTTGTTTCTTTTTTCCCTGCCGCCTTCTCATTTAGACAGTCCTAGTCTTTCTCCCCTGTCCCGCTCTCTCTGTGCAGTGATTCTCTTCTAATCTCAGTCCTCTCCTTCCCTCAACTTCAACATCGGTGTTGTTGCTTATTCAATTCCAGTACTGCAGCACCTCGTATAAACTGCCTTTAATCTCTCTCTGTTTTGGCTTCCCATTGTAATTCCCTGTCCTATTTTTTTTCATATGCCTCTCCCAGTTTCCCCATTGCATTCAATCAGTGCTCCCTATCTCCACTTTGACACCCTCTGTCTCTACTTTGAGATCACCGTGGCTACTTTAATTCAAGGTGGTCCCATAGTGATCTGATTATAGCACAGTATCATATGTTTGCTTATTCCACTTCTGGGTCCTCTGAAGGGAAAGCTTTATGACTCATTACTTAATTGCTTCGCTCTCTGATTTGGCTCACTTGGTTCCCACCCACTTACCAAAGACAGCTAGCTTTTCATTACTGGTTTTTGACACCTCTCATTTTTCATGCACAATGTTTGCCCAAAAGAGCAACAATAGCTCTTTTAGTAATAGATTGAGTTGATCACAAATGACTCAGGTTTTTAACACTGGCATTACTTCCCTGAGAGGTTGTTCAGTGCTGAGAAATGCTTAGCTAATGCCTAGTCACCTCAGCTATTTAATTGAAACAAAAAGTATCATGGGAGTAAATCACAACCAGATTGTGGAAGTGCCTCAGGTGTATCACACACTCCTATCAAACACCAACTGATGCTTCCTGCCTCCCCCAAAGAATATAATTTAGTCTTTCCTTGAAATACCTGTTAGGATGGTTGGGGTTTTTTTTAGTTTAACAAGGGAAACTGCTTAATCCTGGCAGTGCTTCTTTTTATATTTGAGGGAATAAATCCACCTTTTAGTGAAAGCTAAGCCTCTGAGACCAGACTAGCCTTCGTAAGTGAGGAGCAGAGGATTATAAGAGCAAGTGAACTTTTGGGAAGAGATTTAGGGCAATTTTGACAACTCTGAAGGAATGAGAATGATGAGTAGGAATGAAAGTATTTTAAAGGAAAAGGGTATCAAATAAACCAACAGGAGCAATAACACTGACAGGAAAGAAGAACGGGTGGATGATGGAAACTAGGACACCTCTTAGAGGCTTTCAACCTTCAATACCTCCAGCTGCAATTCATCAGGAGACCCTACTAGATTTTATCTCCTCTCACTTCAGTTTAGTAAGGAGGTAGGGTGTTTTCAAAGGCTGGGTGATTGCGGAGGCAGTATAGAATATTGCCAAGAAGAGTAATGTTCAGCTGGTAAATTCATTTTCCAGTTAAGTTGCAAAACTGATTTGGTAATTGAGATAACTCAGGGCTTTGATTTTCTGTGGACTGAATTTTTTTTTTCTTGTGAGAGGGATGAAGCTCCATGGCAGAGTTGTTCTCTGGCAAAACTCAGACTTTCTCAGAGTTTTCCTCTGAACGACGAGTGGTCTCTGTGGTGCCTGGGGATGGGCTACATCCCGGCTCCTCTCCCTTCCCTGTGAGCATCCTATGTGGCCTGCAGAGGTGCTTGCGGGCTGTGGTGCAAGGAGCAAAACAGAATTGCCTCTCCTGTTGCCTGGCTCTGATTAGCCTGCCTTGGGGGCCTTGCTTTTGTGCAGCTGTATTTTCTGCACCTGTGATGGTTACAGCAGTGGGTCTGAGCATACAGCTGGGAACTGTCTTATTTATATCAGTGCAGTGGAAGGCTGTAACACAGCTGTGGTATAATGGAGTTACCAAGCCTGGTGTAAAGGGAATACAATGCTGTTTTGTTCTTGATCCGTGAAAATTGCTGAATAGTTTGGTAATTGTCATGGGCACGAGTATTTCTGAGGATCTTTAGACATCTCATCTCTTGGAAGATTGACCAGTCTAACTGCCATTTATGCTAATTGACAGGAGAATTTAACCTCATTACTTCCTGACTTTAACATCATAACTTCATTACCTGATCCAGTGAGCTGCTACTCATAATTGCCGAGATGAAAATAACAATGGCATGTATTTATTTATAACTGGGGATTAACTGGACAACACCTGCTCCTGACCTGTGCACTGTGCCATGTAGCTAGGGCAGCAGGACAGAGTTAAATGGTCTCCTTTATTTCACAACAAGCTAATCTACAAGGCTACAATGCAAACAGCCCTTATAACTACATATTATGTACGAATGCCAGCTGGATAATATTCAGGTTAATTTATATCACTGCCTTGCCTATACTTACAGTGCTTTCTGTTCATCTGCAGAGGCAGTGATACCAAGCCAGTGAATGTCTGCATCTGTTTTGGAAATGTCCCACAGGTGATTCAGGAATACAAGAACAATCTTCAGACAGATTAAAATGTTAGGACTTTTGAAGTGAAAAGCACGGCACCAACAATGTTATTTGGAAAGAATGTCTCCCAGCCAAAAAAAGTCCAACTAGGGTCTAAGTGGCATTTTTGCACATAAAGATACCGTATGTAATTTTGCAAGCTTTATACTTGTTAAAGTTTTATCTATCCATTGATAATAGCCATTTGCTAATATTTTCAATCTGAAAAAGATCTGGGGAAAAAGGGGGGAGGGGGGAAATCAAGGAAAAAAATGTTCTTCCCCTGATGTTTCAAGAGCAATTTCTCAAGCTGTGAAGGTCCCCATAAGACTTTTTACTATCAGATCTGCTCTCTGAATGAAACCTTTGACATTCATTAATCACTGCCTCAAATACTGCCTGATGAATGGCTCCACCTCTGCCACTCTTCTGAATTGGGTGTGACACCTGCATCTCTCTGGGTTGCCTTCTTGCCAGTTTGCATCTGTATGTGGGCAGTTTGATTGAAAATTAAGTTAGTAATAGTAGTTGTGTGAAACTGAGAGGAATCTTCAATACCCACATGGTTCTTTCCAAATACATATTCAATCATCTTAGTAATCCTTTGTCCTTGAAAGCAATACTAATATCCAGAATACCTACAGAAGAATATA
This sequence comes from Aptenodytes forsteri, assembly GCF_000699145.1. Classification (NCBI taxonomy): domain Eukaryota; kingdom Metazoa; phylum Chordata; class Aves; order Sphenisciformes; family Spheniscidae; genus Aptenodytes; species Aptenodytes forsteri. The sequence goes on from NW_008794089.1 coordinate 1,673,217, forward strand.
TTCTTTCCTCCTTCTGTTCTCTGTCTAATACTTTTTGTTTAATTAAATAGATTCTTTTAAACCATAGTTTCCCAATGTATGTGGTAACTGATTTGCTACTTGTCAACCTACGGCAACATTTCCTGCTGTGAAGTCTGAACATTGTTATATAGGCTAGTACCCGAAGTTATAGTTTAATTTGTCCTTGAAAGCAATACTAATATCCAGAATACCTACAGAAGAATATATTCTTTCCTCCTTCTGTTCTCTGTCTAATACTTTTTGTTTAATTAAATAGATTCTTTTAAACCATAGTTTCCCAATGTATGTGGTAACTGATTTGCTACTTGTCAACCTACGGCCGACATTTCCGCTGTGAAGTCTGAACATTGTTATATAGGCTAGTACCCGAAGTTACAGTTTAACTACATGAGTTAATAAAAAAAAAAAAAGAAAAAGCTTCTCTTTAGCTCTTAATGTTCCATGCAAACTGTAGCTAAAAATCTCCAGGGGAGAAGAAAATTAAGATTTGAATAATTGGTGAGAACTGCATGTTTTAGCTGTTGTGATAGCCTCAGCTTTTGCTGTCTTCTCAGTGAGTAAATGAGTTAGCTGCTGAGCTGTTAAAAGTCCTGTAGAGAAAATTACAGTGTGAAAATTCAATCTGGACTTGCGGTTTTTCAGTCCCACAGGCTCATCCAGCTTTTTTGCTGCCAAAAGAAACAACTGCTGCTCCCAGGTGCAACAACGGGGTCGCTTGCTTAGCTGCACTGACACCTCAAGTAATTTTCTTGAATATGCAGAAGGTTGTTTGGGGCATAGTTGAGTATTATACCCCAGGATGGGCAACAAAGCCCCTCATGGAGGTGCTGAAGGACTCTGTAGCCTGTTCCACTTCTTGTGGAGTGCTGTGAAGTAAAAGGGACGTGTATGTGTCTGTGCATATAGTTGGAGGGGCTTGTATTTTCACCATGTGAGCAGAAATGTACACGTGGTTGCCTGATGAAGAACGAGCTGTGGGGATGGAAAATACGGTGGCAGATTAACTGTGCTGGCACTGTGCTTCTCGTCGATGGACTGCATGTGCCTGGTGCCTCCTCAGGGAGGAGTGCTGAGAAGCCACCTGGAAATGAGAAGTGCTTGAACTACTTGAGAACATAAGCTCTTCGGTTTTCATTTCCCAAGTCACATTTGAAAGTTGGGAAGGCTTTATACTCCTAAAGCTATTTTGTCTTTCAAAAAACAAATTGGGATTTATTTTTCCTCCTGTGTTCCTGTGTATCTGTAGGTGTCAGCATAAGCAGTTCAGGCCTGCGTTTTTGAGGGTCTCCACTGCTTTTCATGTCCCCAGGTTTTGCTTCCAGCTGGGGCGCTGCATCGTTGTTTTTTTGGATCTACCAAAAGGCAGATCACAGCACCATAATCTGTGGCCAAGGTCCCAGCTCTTGATGTTGCATAATCTTGTCGCAGCTGCACTGATTTCATTTGTTACTGGTGTTAAAACAGCAATGCAATTTGTATGTTAAAACACTGGCATTCCTTTATTATTTTCTTACATAGGCACTGTAGTTACAGTGAGCGGAATTGTGGCTCTGCAGGTAAAGGTTGGCATTTTCTCTGGGCCTCAGCAGCAGCTGCAAAGCAAGGTGTTAAGGAAAAACTTGATTATGAGTAGTACTTTCAAGTGTATTATGGAGCAGCTGAAAATTTCCATGGTGTTACCCAGTTCAAACTGCAAGATGTGAATGCTGCTTTTATTTAAATAAGCATTTTTCAGATCCCACAAACATACCTGTTACATACAGTGCATACCTGCTGTGTAGGCACGTATCAACCCAGTTCACATCCTAGTTTACTATGGAAGAAAACTCCTGCCTATAGGATGTGCCCCAGCAAGTCCACCAGGTCCAGGCGAGTGAGTGGGATTATGGCACATACTAGCAATTTGTATCTGCTTGTAGTTACAAACCACCAGAGAAGCTGGCTGAAAGTATCTTTCCTTCTTGCAGCAGACAATAAGGTGGGTTGTAAGGGGATGATTGAACAAGAAGCTGATTTCACTTCTATGCCTTGATACAGTTATCGAAAAGGGTTTCCCTCACTTAATGTATTTATCATAATATCAATGCATGTGGCAAAAAGCAGCGCTGTGAGTGCAAAATCATGGTCTTGCTTGTGTTCCTCACCTAATCCAGATCTTTGGAAGTCAGTGGAAATACACTAAGATGGGGTCTCGTGGTACTATGCTGTTTCTGAAAAATGCTTTAATGTAGTAACTGTCAGAGCAGTTAATCTGTGTAGATCTACAGCCTTGCCCTGACCAAGGCCAGAACAAATTGGCTCAGTGAAACCTGTCAGTGAGCAACTACGCAATCTCGTTGTCCTAAGGAAGTTTCTCACTTTGCACATTAGTGTTTGGTATGTCTGAACAGGGAGGGTTTCTCTGTCCCTACTTTTCTTCTTCCTAACGTAGCTGAAGGATGCTGATCAGGTACTCTAAGGTCTGTCATAACTGCTGCTCAGAAGATGTTGGGGTTTTAACTCTTCTTAGTCATAGGAACCGAACTCTAAATTTCACTCTGAAGATCGATCTGGAGGCAGAACATATCCTGTTGTGCCAACCAACCTGGGACAAACCACTCACAATTTAACTGCTTGCCAGCCTTGTGCCTGTGAGCTGCAACCAATCGTGCAGCTTCTCCTTGGCAGTTCTTCTAACCTAAAATAATTCTCTTTTTTTAGCTGAAACAAAGATCTGCTTCAAATACTACCATGGCGTGAGTGGGGCACTACGAGCCACAACTCCGAGTGTCACAGTGAAAAACAACGCAGCTCCCGTAAGTTATGCTGGCCTCTTATTTTTTACATATTTGTTCCCTGCTGTCACTGTGCTATGCCCTGCTTTCCCTGCCAGCTTTATATACTTTTATATGAAAACTGAACATAATATTTGCTCTTCAGTGCACTGTGGTAGAGAAATGGGTGGTCTTTCAGTTAAGATGTGGGTCTGTATGCCAAGGGAATGTAGATTCAGCTTTCAATCTGTCACAAATAACTTCTCTGATCTGGGGCAAGTCCCATGTCCTAGCTGTATCCCATTCTGTAAAGTTACCTTCTCTCTGCTTGGGTGTTGCAAGACTTGGGTGATATTTGGGGATTCTTGGGCTGTAAAGACAATAAATGTCTAGAAAAGGAACAAGACTTTCCTATTTTAACGTGGTTTTTTTCAAAATCAAGGCATGAACATTTTTATGGCAGTGCCTCTGAGTTCTGGGAATGCTGTGACATGCTCCCATCAGTGGTAAGAAGTGGGCGTTCAGGTCCTGATCCATCAAAGTACTAAGGATCGTGTTTGACAGATTGAGGCTTCGTTGACAGCAATTTTGATTTGCTAGAGCTTAGCAAGCTCTGTGGCTCAAATGGCTCTAAAAAGCTATATATCTTGCATGGTTTTGGAAAAATTTGGTCACCCTGAGAGTGAAATACTTTTGTAGAAGCCTGCAGGGAGACTTGCTGATCTCCAGAGCTTGTCTGGCCTTGCTGACAGTTTCATTGCCTGCCAGGCTCATCTTGGCAGAGGTCTGCATGAGCTGAGGAGGTTTAGTCCAACCAGCATTAGAAAAAGACTAGCTCAGATGTTGTTTCATCTGGAAGATGGGTTCAGGAAAGGTCTCTCTTACTTGTGGGTGTTTGTAGGTTTCAGGGGATATCACTGAAGCTTTAATTTTGAAATTTCGGGGGGGGGTGATGGGATTTTGGTGTTTTTCTTGTTTTTGTGTTTTGTTTTGTTTTTAAAAACAGTCCCAAGTTGATACTTCTAGAAACACTGAAAAGTCTCACATGCTGTGTGTTAATTGTGTCTGGTTGCACCAGGGCCAGGAAGGATTATATTTTCACCCTTAACACATGTAGAGACTTCTGGTGGTTTTTCTTTGCCTTGTTTTGATGCACACAATAGCTGCAAACTGGATGCTGGGTAAGGGCTGATGGTGTGTCTTTCAGGAAAAAAAGGGATTCGTGTCTTGATAGGCCTTTCTCACATGCTCATGGTGAAGAGATTTGCAGGTTTGGAAGCCTGGAGAGCTTCCTTCAGCTGTCTTCAGAGGAACATTGTGGTGTGGCCTTGGATATCTTCATTACAAAATGAAGATGCTGAAAAGTTCTTCTTAGCCTGTAGTGAGTGGTGTCTTGTTGACTCAGGACTTGCCGTTCATTTCCTGGTTACCAATTTCGGGGGACAATCTATGTCACTGGTTTAGTCCCAGTCTTCTCTGAAAGGTAAGCCAGCCAACCAAGGCAATAAATACCAGTAGGCTGAGAGATTAGAATAATTTTTTTTTCATTATTTACATCCATGTCTTAGACCTGAGTTTGAACCAATTAAGCAAATTTTTCAGGTCTAGTGTGGAAGGGTTACTTTATCATTATTAAGTATCAGCAGTATGTTTTGAGTTAATAGAAGAATGTATGAGGACCTGTGCCTTTGTAATATGCAAATACGTAATCTCCAAGTTCTTCAGTTGAGGCCTTTATATATATATATATATATGGGGAAATAAAGTGCCTTAAGCAGCTGTTCAATTTCTTTTAAACATGAGTCCTGCTCAGCTGAAAGTCCTCTTCATGCAGTATTCATGGTCTTCGTAGAGATCAGATGAGAAAAAGAACACCTATTATGACCTTTAGCTGAGTATACTGTACATGGCTGAAAATTAAAATATAATAAAAAGTGGTATTAGATAACAGTTTTCAGTTTGAGGGCCAAACCAGTGTCCTTGGAAATAGTGTTCTCTTCACATCATCTAATTTTTCTTGCCTTTCTGGGTTAGAGTAAGTCTGTGTGGTTTTGCCAGTTTCTTTTGTAGACCAGAGAGGCCAGCAGTGTTGTAGGTGCAGCATTGGTTTCTCCGTTTTCTTCTCTTCATTGTTTGCTGTGTCACGTACATATTTGGTGCATTGTAAGGCAAATACTAAGCAGTGAAGACAACAAAAGCAAAGGAATAGCAAGAAAGGTTATGCAATATGAATCTGGATGGACCCCCCTGTATTGAGTGCAAGAGGAAAAAAATGGTAAAGACTGGAAAATTCCTTTAGAGTTTAGAGAAAAATAATGGGCTGGTTCTTGCCTACGTGAAGGCTTTCAGCTAAGTACGATCCTCCAAACTCCAGTCCCAGCTGAAGCCATCAGATGGCTTTCTCTATCTGCCTCTCTGCAGTACATGTCCAACCTTTCCTAAAGTTGTTGAATGTTTCACAGCATCCTGTGCCATTGGAAAGTGGTGTTACCCTCACTGCACAGATGGGGAAGGGGATAACGAGGGATTTTCTGAGCCCTAGCCTTTTCCCAGGTTCTTGTGTGCCTCTGCACTGGCTGCTGCTGGGGCACGGGTAATGCCATGCAAAGTGCAGACATTATCCTTAGAACTGAAAACACACATAGGCACTCACCTTTTGATTGTGATTTCACTAATGGTGAATTCCAGACTTGGTTTGCTGTTTGTTTTTGTGTTTGTTTTTTTTTTTTAGTGGAAGGAGGGAGTGAGAAAGTGTTAAAGAAATCCCAAAATAAACTGCTATATCTATTTAAAACATATTTTTTCTAAGTAATGGCTTGGAACAATGATCAGAAAATTCTTGTCCAAAAGAAGCAGCAGATACTCTGGTTTGTACTTTGCTATGTGCATCCATCATCAGCCAGAGAGTAAATGCACAGCTTTCCTTATCCGTGTTGCTGGGTCCCTCCCCATCCCTTTGCAGCTGCTTCACAGAGAAGTATACTGAGTGGGCAGCCCCATCTTTTTTTCCTGTGTCTTGAATCACAATCTGAGCATGGCTGAGCAGAGAAGAGAGATTGTTTTATTTTCTTCTATTCCTCTGTGCGATCAGTTAAGGGCCATGACAGTCTAGCGCCATGCCTATAGCTCATCTGAGGGCCCTGAGACTTCTTACCCTAGAGAGACTTGACACACAGGGCCCTCCGTGATCAAATTGGATGCATCAAACTCCTCAGTTGTTTTCATTGCTCCAGTGATTCAGAGCACTGCCCCAGGGTCCCAGGCATGCCATTTCTTACAGTACCAGCTTTCGCCACAGTCTTCCGACCACTGTGGCCTGGGTGCAGAGAGGGGCTCTGCTCAGAGGGAACCTTCTTCAGATCCTGAGGCAGGTTCTTGCATGTCCTTTCTGCTGGAAGAGGGAATCCTGTGGTCTGTGCTTGGAAGTTTACCCTCTTTTGCAGTCAGTAGGAGTTTTAGCAGTGGCTGTGGGACCTTAGTGTGTTAGAAATAATAGCTTTGCAGGGAGAAAATCTCAATAGGGATCCTGCTGTGGGTATAGGGGCTGAAGTTTTTTGAAAAGCTGGTTGCCTTGAACCAAAGGGAATTTTGCCATTGTCGTGATGGTGTCACAAATTCACCCTGAAGCTTAGGCTGTCAGTAGGGGGACAGAGGGAACGAGGCTTTGTGTATTTGACACAAGCAAACCTTTTCTTTTGGCACAGCTTGGGAAAAAGATCAGGAGCAGGTGTCCTTTGGGGACAGGTGACCTTCTGGGGACAGTGTTTTCACTGCTAGCACAGACTCATCTGCAGCTGATACTAGAGCCACCCAAGCAGATTCTGTCCAAGCCTCCGGGCACGTGGCACCTCCTGTGGTGGGGGCAGCAGCTGGCATATTGGCTGCTTGGTGTGTGTCCCGTCCTGTCTGTCAACAAGACCTGCAAACACCCATAACCAGCAGTATCCTAACGTCACAATTTAAAAAAAACAACAATAAAAACCCCCTTCATTGTCTGTCTGACTGTGGTTTGCTGCAATTGAAAAGGCAAAAGAAGCTGGAAGTAGTCATGCTGGGGGCTGTAAGCGGTTGCCATTCACACACTGCTGAGACTGTCTTTAACTGGCAGTTAAAAGGAATCCTTCTTCCAAAGGGGAAAAAAAGTTGCTGTGTTAGTTGGATGTCTTTGTATAGCACCGATGGTGCTTTAGGCTGAGTAGCATCTCGTGTTTCTTGTATTATGAATGTTCTGCTCCATTTGAGTTTATCTCCTTACGCTGTAACCCAGTTATTAGAGCTGCCTCGCCTGCTGATTAGGATGCCCTGTAGTTCCTTTGTCAGTGAAAAGTCCTGTCACGTTTTATTGCCTGTGAATCGTCAAGCTTGAATATCTGGAAATGAAGGGCTGTGCACTTTGGCCAATTCATACATGGCAGGAGTGTAAATGTGAATTTGGGGCAGTGGATAGGCCTGGGGGTAGTGGCAGTAAAACGGAGCACCTGCAATTCTGGAAAAAAGGAACATCCTGGCTGGCTTTTCTTCTGGACTAGTGGCATCCTGAAAGCAGTGTTGCTTATGCACAATAGTTTATACTACTAAAGAATATGCATTACCGTGGTATGGATGAGCAAACAGTTTTCTCAGTAGAAAAGAATGTTTTTACATCATCTGGAACATGTCTCTACTTGTTACTCTTCGTTTCTTCATAATGTTGTCACCACTAATTCATCTTTACATCAGACATTGTTATAGAAAAACAATACAAGTTACAGCAATTAATTCTAGCAATAGGAAAGTGTTATCTTGCTAGTGTGAAAATGATTTAACCTGAACGTGGCTCTTTTGCAGTAAAATAAAGCTGGAGTGAGAACAGCATACAGAATGAAAAAGGAGAACCTTTTCCCCTAAGAGTTTATAGCCTAAAAAGATAAATTGGATACATCACAATTAAAAGACAGTAAGTGGAGAATCAATGTCAGTTGCCTCAGGACAAATGTCTTCACTAAATTGGGCGCATTCACTTGCTGTGTATTAGATGCAAAGAACCACGGCTGATCGACCCTCTGGAGCTTTCGTGCCACAGTTCCTGTCTCATAGATCATGATGGCACTTGTCAAATACACTTAGCATCGTGGGGAAAGCTATGTAAATTGGAGCTAATTATTGAAAGAGACCTTCTCTGTGTTGTGTTTGTGTGGAAATGCTGCCTCAGCTGGGTTTCCCACAGCAGGAATTACTGCTTGATAAGCTGCTGCCATTTGGTGGTGACTGATCATTCCTGAGGACTTCCTGCTGTAAATATTTGCATTACGTGCTGTCATGTAATGCAGAGCACGGGCTGCTGAGGAGTGTTTGATAATGAAGCATTCTGCCTCATTTCCATGTATGTGCTGCAAGCCGGGATTTTATGAAAGTGTGCACGTACGAGCAGCTGTATCTCGTTCTTTCCAAGGGCTGGATTTAAAAATCTCAGCTGTGTGTTCTTTTTCACTTCATGTCTTATTCTGTGATAGGTGAGTTTTAAAACTGTGTTTTTGGGACATTGCTGTGTAATAAATCTAACAGTCTGATTTTGAGAGTGTAAGAATAATTATACTTCAAGAAACAGAGGATAAAGAGGGAGCAGAAACTTCTAGTGGCTTCTGCACTGTTCAGCAATTGAGGTTAAAAAAAAAAGTTTATGGAAAACACAACATCAGGCTGCTGCAATTAATCATGGCAAAGAATGCAAGCCAGGTACATCTTTAACAAGTGTAAGTGGTGTACCTTGAAAGGCTCAGCATTTCCAGGGAGGGAAGCAGCACTTCTCTGGAAGCTATGGGTATGCTTAGGTGACTGGGTATTTGTCAGGAGTGAGCAAGAGAATCCCCTTTCCTTATCTTGAGATGAGAAGTAGCCAGAGCTCCCCCAACTTGCAGCTGCCTTCGAATGCAAGGTAAGGAGTAGCAAGGAGTAGCATTGTTAGTACCGCCTATATTCTACCTGTCCCTGTATACGTCTCCTCCTATTACCTGCAAAGGCGATGGAGTCATTCAGGAATGAAAAAGTCGAGGCAAAATGACTGGAAATACTCAGCTGGAAGGAAGTGTAGACTCCAGCAGTCAAATACAAAGTGCTCTCTGCCAAGGTACAGTCCCTTGCCAATGTAAAAGGGCATTTAACAGAAAATATATATGCTAAGAAACAATTGCTGAAAGAGAGTGGATTCCACTGATTAACCATGCGAGATGAATAATTCTGAAAAAAGTAGCTGATCCATAAACTGTGGGAGGAAGGTGATCCATGTAGGCTTCTGATCTGTTGGAAATATCTGCCCATTTTTTTTCTCCTGATGTGGTGTTTCTTTCACAATAGCAGCAATGCTGTCCACGTCCCACCTGCCCTATGTGCTCATACGTTGCTACCAGTGTAGGCTAAACATCATGAAGTGGTATAACATGAGAATGTAAGTCTTTGAATTTAAAGAAACTATTACATTGACTGGGGAGTTGCTTCAGCATTTTAACAGAAAGTTCTGTATGTCATTGGTTTTCTGTAAGCATGCAAGGAGCAATTTGGTCACTTGTGTACAAAAGAACGTTATGGTGTCTGGAGTTAAGGTGTAATGGCTCACAGTAGGCTCATCAGAGGTAGGAGAAAGAAGTGTAGTACTACCTCTTAGTAGGGAATTGGCAAAGATTTTACTATGTGCATAGGAAACATTAGCACTTTCATGTTATGAAGTCCTGTGTGCACTCATTGTATGCTTGTTTTGAAATGTTCTAGAGAGGTGAAGTTAAAAAGAGCAAGGAAAAGATTAGGAGTAATGCAGAAAGGTTGTCATTAATACTCTATTGTTTTCAACACTTCATATTGTAGTATTACCTAAAGCCTTAATCTGAGATTGGACTTCAGGGCAGTATGTGCTGAATGGATACGCTAGCTATGACACGAGCTACAGCTAATGCGCATTTGGAGGGAGGGGTGGGTTTCCTGGCACAATTTGGCTGTCCTAGCTACAAAATAAAAGGGAATTATTTTTAGTGTGAGAACAACCCTCAGTATGTTTGTTACAGATGAAAAAAGTCATTAATTCATTTTTTCACTTCCATTTTGCTTCATTATAAAACCATGGTAGTGTTTTACGGCCTGACTTGGTGATATTCAGTTATGTTCAAGCATACTTACTCACATGAGCAGCCTCCTAACAGTTGCACAGTTGAGCCCTTAGTTCAGTATAATTACACTTTTGGTTATGCTTTTCTAGATCCTAATTAGCACCGATTCAAAGAATTTGAAGGTTAATGACATGTCCAAATTATTTCTTATTGCCACCTCAGTAACACGGGTGCTTTTTCAGTATCCAGATACATAAAGACTATTGTATTTACACTGCAATTACCCTGTCATGTAGCGAGCACTCCATTTATATGAATTAGTGGAGTCGGAAAGCGTAACCAGGGTGTAATTGGTCTCTGACTGCAGCATAACTATAGTCACTGACTTTACTGGAAATGTTTAACGATTTTCTTCCAAATTGGCAGAATCTTTCAAAACAGAATAAAACTAGCAAGTAGAGTCACTTCAAGCAGCATTTTCATTATGACAGATTTCAGATATGTCAATAGCTAAAATGACAAATGATCCAGTTCTGTGCGCCTGGTGGCTTTTTTCTCTATCTTGATATCGACTTTTTCAGCTTGGTGTGGTTCAAACTGCTATCACCACCCGTTCATAGATTTACACCACTTAAGAGAGATAAGTGCTCAGAATTTATTATCCAACAAGCACAAATTGAGCAGAGGAGGTACAAACAATTTTCTTTGTGAACATCAGCATTGATTTCCTGAGCAGCAGCCTGTAACTCTCAACATACAGGTATGTTTGTTTTTTATTGTTCCAACCCAGGAGGAATGTCTCTGCTTTCCAGCATACAGCTGTTTGCATATTTAAATGTTACTTAATTTTGCAGTCTTCATAATTTCCTGATCTGTCTGTATGAAAGACGGAGGTGTAGTGTATTTGATCATCATAATGGAATTTCAAATACAAGCACCTAAAATTAGGCTTGGTGCCAAAAATCAGAATGGATTGGAAAAGACTTTATGCAAGAAATGCACTCAAAATACTCTTCAGTGCTTTTTCTGCACTAAATCACCTGCATATTTCACACGCATCTTCAAGGACTGCACATCTAGGAGAGAGGGGAAAAGAGCCAGCTGTGTGGCATAAGTGCGATGCAGGGCAGCGGGTCAGCATGGCTCAGCACAGCACTTCTCTCGAACGTGGTACTTGTCACTGAGGAGGATGTTCAGCACACTGGCTGTGCCGCTTTTAAACAATTGACACAGAGCGCTGTGTCAAGCAGCGACTCTGCGCATATTGCTGATGCATTGAAAGCCAGTGCCCTTTTGCATCCTGTGGTGAATCCAGGTAATATACTAGAGCATGAAAGAACTAGTCCTATATATCAACTGTATCCCTGGCACAGCACCAGACACCTGAGGCAGAGAAAGGCTGTGTGCCTATACAGGCAGGGTGGCTGGGGTGCGTGTCCTGTTCTGTTCAGTGCACTGAAGAGTGGAACATGAGTGATCTGAAGTGGAAGTTGCAGAGGTCCTGACATTGTTGTCTTCAGTTCTCCTTTACCAGTGCAGGCATGCTTAAGCGCCTGGTAGCTTCTCACATAATGCACTGCTGTAGGCATAGCTGCAATAGATTTAAACAGGGAAGAGATAACATACGAAAAAGCTGGCATCTGTTAAATTATTAAGCAAAATAATTCTTTAAGTGTTCATCCATCAGACTCTTTCCTACTGTGCTAGCCTGAACGTGCGGTTGTGCAGTCAGAAAAGCAGAGGAGGGACAGAACAAAAAGCAGGGTTAAGGCCACCATTTGCACATATCCCATTAAAATGTTGTCAACTTCTTGCCATCTCGTGGGCTCTAATTAAGCAGTGTGAATTCTGGAGCTGCTTGAGCCATCACTAGGTATTACTGGCCACAACTGATCTTCATGTTGCAGATCAGTTGCACCAATTTTGGGCTTCTCCCTGTTGCCCTAGTTTTTTTGCACACATTGTTTCAAAGAAAAGACTTGGGTCAAATTTAACCTTACTGGGTACCTGGTCCTATATGAAGTTCTAAATACGGATTTAGAGTGGTTTAATTAGCAGACTTGCAGTGCAGCAGAGTTGAAGAAATAAAAAGCATGACAGATGGGAACTGGAGTGAATTTATTTCAGCAACACCCAAGATCATTACACAAGCCATTTATTTGTTAATGGGTTCAATACGTGTCTGCTATTTCCTAGCCACTTGCTTTCTGAATGTCTCTTGTTACGGTCACATAATAGCCATACTAATAGTCTGCACGTCATATTACTCCCTTCTGTAGTTTAGTAAATTATGGAAAGATCAGTGACTGTTCAGCACACTGCTCTAGTATAATGTAGTCCATGCTTTGGCCTTTTATGTTCTTCCACACTCCCTCTTGCATCTGGTCAGATTCATGAAAAACAGTGCAGTTCCTGAAATTATACAGTGGGTCTGAGGGCAGATATTTTAGTTTTGTTGAAGAAGGAAGAAAGGTTTTAGACCTGTGGAGTACACTTCAGAGGTGAAGGTGATAGATTTCTGAATGAAGCACCTCCTGCTTCCTCTCTTGTAGGAGTTACATGCTGTGATAGGACATATGAATCTGATCGTGGGTGAACGCCAGATAAATTACTGGAGGTAGTTTAGGCTACATGACACACCTTTCCAGCATGTATCAGTTCAGAAGTTGCAAAAAGATTTGCTTTGACGTTGCTTTACAAAATAGATTATTTCTGCCCTTTCTCCCTGCATTTATCAGTTTGATTTGTTATTGCCAATTTTGTACACGTTGACATAAGTCTTACTGAGTGCTCGAGGCCTGCTAATGGGTTAAAAAAGAGAACGTTGTGTTCTAGCCATTTTTTGTGTGTGTTTGACTATTATTTAGTGAAAGCACTGTTTATACTTGGCACAGTCTTGATTTTAAAAAATACACTTTTCAATCAGGAAAAAAAGGAACAGGAATGCTGCCAGGATGAATCCTCTCCAGTATCCAGCTAGTCTAACACCCAGGACCATGGAAGCTACAAGAATCCTGCAGTGCCTGGGCATGAATTCCTCTAGGTCAAATTGGGTATGTCTGCAGTGCTACCTGATGAGGCATAAAGAGGAAGGGGCCAGAGTTTGGTTTTCTGTGCCTCTGGTATGTTTCCAGGACTGCTTATCCACATCATGACTTTACCAGCCATAATGTTTTCACTAGCTGCCCTTTCGTGGTGTGCACTGGATAGGCAGAGGGACTAGCTGTTGGAAAAACTTGTGTCCCTGTTGTAAGTGGGGTGCTTGATGACTGCAAGTCATTGCAGCAGGGAAATAATTTTGGGTTTATCAATTGTGTACTTTCTGTGTCCACACAGTAACAAAATTTTCCCTTTAACTAGGCCTTGCAAGGAAAAAAATCCTTGCTTTCCTCAATTTTGAATTAACTATTGTTCAATTTTGTTGACTTCTCCCATGTTCCAGAATTAGTGAAGATGGAGATAAGAAGCTCTTGATCTCCCATCTGTGTACTAGTTAGCGTTGCTTGTAGCTTCACCATGTTTCCTTTTACTCAAGTTCTTCTAAGGTGCTTTAAAAGCATGTATATCAGGTGATGCATGATTCTGATCTGCATCTTCTCTTGCACAATTTTTAATACAAAATTAGATTCTTTTTGAAGGCATAAGCACGTACTTTCAGGACCACTGATACCTTCCCGTACTCATGAGTTTGGGAAGTTCTTTGTGTGTTTATATAACAATGTAAGAAGAGAGGAAATTTTGAGTGTGAATGACAACCATGTGCTTTTGTGTAGAATTGCAACTGAGGTAGAAGACTTTTGAAGCAGGAATAGCGTTAATTAGCTAAGAAGTCTGAATCAGTTGGGATGAGATGTACCAATGGCTGTATCTGTTGGACTCCATGACCCAGGAAGTAATTTCTGGTCCAGTGTTTCTGGGAGGTCATTGCGTTTTCATCAAGATAAGAAGTCTGTGTTCTGGTGGTCATTAAAATCATACTGACACTTTTTCAAGACTAGCTGAGTTAATGCATGAATTCTAATTGTTCAGGTTCTAATTTGGGTAATTATGATCCATCTTTAGTACCTGCAATTTTAAATTAGTTTAGCTTTTTTTCATGTCTTCTCCAGCTTTGTTATATAGCACTGCTGTTGGACATCTTTGTTTCATCTCGGATGTGGGTGGCAATGTGTTACCTTTCAGGTATATGCTAAGTATTAATGTTTTCTGAAAGGGTTAGAAATTCCAAATGAAAGTTGTTGTCATAGTCTTTAATCTGCTATTAATGCCTATTAGCTGATGAGACAAAGCAGAGGACTTAAGAGCAAGTATTAGCCATGCTGGAGAGCGCAGTGGCCAGGTTTCTGACTGACCTGTCCATCCAGGAAAATTAGCATACTAAGCCATGGTCATTAGATTAGAATAAATAAATGACTCATGTTGAGGAAGGAATGCAAATATTAGCTGACACAACTGTTTGTGTGGATAAGCCTTCCAAAGAAGTTGAATAAATTTTAAAAGGTGTACAGGGAAAAACATTAACTCAGTGCTTATTCAAAGCGATGAATAAAATCCTAAATGGCTCTTTAAGAGCTTACAATGAACAAGGCAAAATAAGCAGATGGAGCTGGGGCAGTGAAGGAACTTGTTTTGTAAAACTCTTGTGATAGCTCTGTGATGATATGAGAATAGGACATCAGGAAAACTCAGTAAATACAGTGGAATTACCAGCTTATGGGTTATTTTTAAAATATCTGTGATGTTTGTAAGAGATCAATGATTTCTAAAACAATGTTAGGATGTCAGAGGCTCATCTTATTGAAGATGGTGTTTTCTGTAACAGTATCTGCTGCTGGGTCTCAGATACGTGAAGGGAAAAGGAAGCTTAATCTGCAGGGAGAGATGCTTAAAAAGGTGTCACTACGATTTTGTAGTGTCTATTGGTATAGATCAGGGTAATGTGAAAGCCAGATCCACTGAAGTAATAGAGATCTTCCTGCCTATTCAGTGGGTCTTTCTCTCAAAGCCTAGGTGAACTATTGCACAAATACAGGCTAGATACAATTTGCTTGTCATTTAAGTTGTGTTTGTTTGCCTGGCCATTTTAAATTACTTATTTTGCTATAAGGCATGACGCTTTGGACAGTGGCTTTGGAGTATAATGCAAATAACTTAGAAGAGTTGGGTAAAATTTGTGGTGTTTTTTGCAGAAAAGAGTGTGGAGACTTGTATGGGGTCTCTGGGGACTCTTGATGCACTGACCAAGCTGGTCTGTGTGGCAGTCAGAGCTGTAGCCTGCAGGTTTACAGATGTGAGGGAAATGTTTAGGGGGCACAGATGAGGAATGAACTGAATATATCAGTGGCAAATTTGCTGTGCAAATGCAAAGTATAATTTTACAAAGCTTGATGTATAGTTGAGAACACTGAGGAATTCTTGGGTAGATGCACAGATTGTAAAGTCTCTGAACCACGTACAAATGAAACACAAGTTTTATTGGAATCACATATTCCTAAGTTAAAGGGTGCTACATTCCCTGTGGTCAGCTGGAAACCTGACACAGTGGGAGGAGAACAGGGGAATAGGTACAAGTCCCCTTCTCGTGTCCGTACATCCGTATTGCTTGTATCTGAATGGAAGCCGAGGTATGAACTTAAGCTGAGGTGGGCAATTGCATGCCCAGTCTTTCACTCAACATCTTTCAGCAAATTTCAGCAACTAGCAGTTCCCTAACGTGGCTGTTTCAAGCACTGGGAGGATTTCTTTACCTCAGAGCAGCAGCCAGACAAACAGCCAGGCATGCAGAGGGAAAGAAAGAGGTCGTAAAATTTGCCAAAGCCAGATCTGGATCCTGCACTGAACCTCTGTGCACAATCCTGCCATGAAGCTTCACCTCTACTGGAGCTGATAGATGCCATCGACTTTAGTCCTGATTGGATTTTCAGTAACTAAGGACTTTCCAGCAGCCAGTATAAAGGAGAAAAATAACTTATTTTTCTTGAAATATCTTCCTTTTGTTTCCTGGTCTGCTTTCCTTAGTCCTGGGAAGAAAGGGGGATGGTAGGAAGATTTGGGGAGAGAACAACATTATTGTAATTTCACAATGCGTGACCCTTTATAAAAGTAACTATGTATTAGATTTGTGGGGCAAGGTTTTGGGAGCAGGGGGGCTACAGGGTTGGCTTCTGTGAGAAGTTGCTAGAAGCTTTCCCTGTGCCAAGGCTGAGCCAATCAGTGATGGTGGTAGCACCTCTGTGAGAACATATTTAAGAAGGGGGGGGAACACCTGTGCAACAGCAATTGCAGCTGGAGAGAGGAGTGAGAATATGTGAGAGAAATAACTCTGCAGACACCAAGGTTGGTGGAGAAGGTGCTCCAGGCGTTGGAGCAGAGATTCCCCTGCAGCCCAGGGTGAAGCCGATGGTGAGGCAGGCTGTCCCCATGCAGCCCATGGAGGATAATGGTGGAGCAGATATTCACCTGCAGCCTGTGGATGCGCCCCTGGAGCAGGCTCCTGGCAGGACCTGTGGACCCATGGAGAGAGGAGCCCATGCTGGAGCAGGTTTGCTGGCAGAACTTGTGACTCCGTGGGGGACCCACACTGGAGCAGTCTGTTCCTGAAGGACTGCACCCCGTGGAAGGGACCCACGCTGGAGCAGTTCGTGAAGAACTGCAGTCTGTGGGAAGGACTCACGCTGGAGAAGTTCATGGAGAATTCTTTCCTGTGGGAGGGACCCCATGCTGGAGCAGGGGCAGACTGTTGAGGAGTCCTCCCCCTGAGGAGGAAGGAGCAGCAGAGACAATGTGTGATGAACTGACTGCAACTCCCATTCCCTGTCCCCCTGTGCTGCTGGTGGGGAGGAGGTAGGGAAAATTGGGAGTGTAGTTGAGCCCAGGAAGGAGGGAGCAGTGGGGGAAGGTGTTTTTAAGATTTGGTTTTATTTCTCATTACCTAACTCTGATTTGATTGGTAATAAATTAAATTAATTTCCCCCAGTCGAGTCTGTTTTGCCCATGATGGTAATTGGTGAGTGATCTCTCCCTGTCCTTATCTCAACCCATGAGCCTTTCATTCTATTTTCTCTCCCTTGTCCAGTTGAGGAGGGGGAGTGATAGAGTGGCTTTGGTGGGCACCTGGTATCCAGGCAGGATCAACCCACCACAAACCAGTTCTTAAAAATCTATCCTGAAATAACCCATACCCTCAGATAACCTATATAAAATCAGCAGACATGACTGCGGAGATTACTCTGAGGTGAACTTGCACACATTTATAACTTGTGGATTTGTAGATAATTTTGAATGTTTGTGGCATAACTCACAGGTTATTTCAGCGGAAATACCCTAAGTAGGTGAAAGAGAAGAGCCAGGTGGTGACTGAAAGCTAAAAAGCTTTTCAACAACCCAGCACACATCAGTGCCTGCAGATATCTGCCCTTTGAGTGTAGTGTGCATGTATGTGTTTGCATGTGAATGTACATTCATGCAAGCCCTATCGTGATCATGTCATCCTTTCCACCTAGCTGCTTTTTTTTTTGCTTCTCATGTTTTCTACTATTACTTTTCCGTTGTGTATTTCCCATTTTTTTTTTCTGCTGATGATTCAGCTTTTAGGTTTGTTTTATCTGAATCTTGATTATAGCTTGGATTGCCTGTACTTAACTTCTCACAAAACCCAGGTGATCCAAAAATATATCTATAATGTTATATTGGGAAAAGGTTATGATCAGAGTCAGCTAAAAAAAGAAAGCAGCATTACAATTTCTATTCATCAAGAGGCAGACTTAATGCTTCACAGTTATCTGAGGTTTACATTTCCTGATTTCTAGGAGCTCGACAGGATAATCATGTTCCCTTAACGTAGTTTTGCTGATGGAATACAGTTATATAATGTTGCATACTTTTCTAAATCACTTTTGCTGTAGTTTTTACTTGTATTAAAGATTAAGAAAGATGTTCAGGTGGGGAAATTGATGTAGGTCAGTATGTTACAGATCAGCAGATGTGCGTAAGAATGTTTTTTTAATAGAATTTTGAATCCTTTGTTTTTAATCCTCAATTCTCTTGAGAAATGTTTTCCACTTCAATTAAGTATCTGGGTTTTTTCCTAGCTAGCTAGCTGAGTTTTCAGACACGCGTGTTTCTGTCCATACTGAAAGCATGCAGCCCCTCCCCACTCAGTATCTCCAGTTTAAAAGTAGGCTTAAATTCTTAGATCTGTAAAGTCTGATGGAAAGCAACTACATTGTTCCTACGCAGCTCCCTTTTTAACTCAACGGGTCTGATTTTTATTTACAGTGAGGCCCTTTTTGCCCTTATGGCAATGCAGTAGGACTTTATGGTGAACGTAAGTATGAACCACATTAATTAGACCATATGTTGATATTCTTAGCAAAGGACCACCAGCATCGCTCATGCTACTTAACTAACTCTGGGCAATTGTTAAAATTGAGTTCACAAAATGTGTAACGGGCTATATTATTTCAGGTACCAACACATTTATGAGCTTTTGTCCAGCAGACTAGGACTGTGATTCCAGAGGTGAAGTATTTGAGGGCAACCAATATCTGTTACCATAAAGCTGATTCAGCTATATGAGAATAGTTAAGCCTAATATTGGAAAAGTCTGGAGGGTGCCACTAGTTGTCAGGAAACCCTGGTTTTAGTAGCAGCCTATTTATTTCTCTTGTTGTTCCCAAAAGGATCTAACTTAGCCTCGCCAGCAGGCAAGTTTGAAAGTTGCTGTTGTCAGGTTTGAGTTCTAACAAAGCTGTACCAATCATTGTTGAGTGTTTTTTTGTTGTTGTTTGATTTTTTTGAGATGTGTCTGAAAGGGAGGAAGGTAATTTTTTAGGATGTGGAAGATCTGGCATTTTAGAAATTGTTTTCTTTCCTCATAGCATCCTCCACTACCGTTTTGTTTTCCACTCTTCTTCTATAAAGCCTTGCCTTTTCTCTTTTTCTCTTTTCCTTTTATACTTTCTTTCCTTTTCTAGTTCATTCCTTTCATGTTTTTGTTGGCTGCTTCCTTTCACAGTTTTGAAGAGCTTCTTGACGAGGAGGTCCAGGCTGCCTGAAAAGCATGCTGGGCTCTGGCCCTGACCAGCCTTTAGGACCACTTGGCTGCCACAGCTGGCCGATAGCAGTCACTGTGTAAGCCTCAAAGTGGGGTGAATGAAGCTGCCAGGTGCACCCAGGCATGTGAGACCTCCTGCTTTGCTGCGAGGGCGAGCTGTGGCTATGCCTGAGGCTCAGCTTACAGGCCCGCTGGTGTTGCAGCTGCCTCCCTGCACTGTGCAGAAGCACCCTGTAAGTCTTCATGCTCTTTGGAGCTGCTACCACTGAGAGGATGCTCAGGGTTTGCATGTTTATTTTTCAGTTGTGCCTTTGAGGGTGAGGAACAGAGGGGGAAGTTGCCAAGACTGTCTCGTGATGTCCTCACTTTCTACTGTGAGTGATGCATCATTGACGGGGGGTCAGCACAGGCTGGTTCAGTGTCCTGCAGTTCAGGGATATATAATGCTGCTGCAGCAGAAGAGGATAAAACATTAATGCCATGAAGTCAGTGGCCAAACTCTTACCGCTTTCAGAGCGCTCAAAATTGACTTCCAGATTCAGTAGTCATCCTTTGTCTCATTGTAGACTGGCAGCACAGCCTGCCCCAAGATGGGAGGAGAAAAGTTGTGTCTCTTGTTCTCCTCTTTCCAACTGGTTAAGGGGGCATGGTCCAAGGAGGTGGCTTGGATCAGACCTGCTTCCATGTAGCCCGAAGTTTTGGACACTGACCAAGAAAGTTTTGTCCTGCTACTGCAGGAAAGAGAAGAGCAGCAGAGCAAGAGCTGCTGCTGGAAGGGCAGCCTTGTGGCAGAGAACCAGCCTCTGCTCACCGTGGCTTCTAGCTCCAGCAATGGCAGCATCAACAGGCCAGCTCTGCTCTCCTCTCCTTGCCCATCACCGTTCATACAGCTGCAGACAAGTGAGCGCGGGGGGCTCCCTGCATAGGTAAGGAAGGAAGGGATGTGCTGTTTGCCTGGCAGAGGGCAGAAATGTTCCTGGTGGGGATGAGGGGGAGATATTTTGTGCAATATCACGTGAAGACACCTGCTTTCACGTGAGTGTGTTTGGCAAGGGGAGGGGTCTGGGGAGCGGGGGACACGGAGTTTGCATGATCTACAAGAATTATATTATTATACACACTCAAGTTAATGATTTCTCTGCAGCGACAGCACTCCTGCATTTAGAATCATAGAATCACTGAGGTTGGAAAAGACCTCTAAGATCAAGTCCAACCATCAACCCAACACCACCATGCCCACTAAACCATGTCCCTAAGTGCCTCATCTACACGTCTTTTAAATCCCTCCGGGGATGGGGACTCCACCACTCCCCTGGGCAGCCTGTTCCAATGTTTCACCACTCTTTCACTAAAGAAATTTTTCCTCACGTCCAATCTAAACCTCCCCTGGCGCAACTTGAGGCCGTTTCCTCTCATCCTATCACTAGTTACTTGAGAGAAGAGACCGACACCCACCTCGCTTCAACCTCCTTTCAGGTAGTTGTAGAGAGCGATGAGGTCTCCCCTCAGCCTCCTCTTCTCCAGGCTAAACAACCCCAGTTCCCTCAGCCGCTCCTCATAAGACTTGTTCTCCAGACCCCTCACCAGCCTCGTTGCCCTTCTCTGGACACGCTCCAGCACCTCGACGTCCTTCTTGTAGTGAGGGGCCCAAAACTGAACACAGTATTCGAGGTGCGGCCTCACCAGTGCTGAGTACAGGGGCACGATCACTTCCCTACTCCTGCTGGCCACACTATTTCTGATACAGGCCAGGATGCCATTGGCCTTCTTGGCCACCTGGGCACACTGCCGGCTCATGTTCAGCTGGCTGTTGACCAACACCCCCAGGTCCTTTTCCGACAGGCAGCTTTCCAGCCACTCTTCCCCAAGCCTGTAGCGCTGCATGGGGTGGTTGTGGCCGAAGTGCGGGACCCGGCACTTGGCCTTGTTGAACCTCATACAGTTGGCCTGGGCCCATCGATCCAGCCTGTCCAGGTCCCTCTGCAGAGCCTTCCTACCCTCGAGCAGATCAACACTCCCGCCCAGCTTGGTGTCGTCTGCAAACTTACTGAGGGTGCACTCAATCCCCTCATCCAGATCATTGATAAAGATATTGAACAAGACCGGCCCCAGTACTGAGCCCTGGGGAACACAGCTCGTGACCGGCCGCCAACTGGATTTAACTCCATTCACCACAACTCTCTGGGCCCGGCCATCCAGACAGTTTTTGACCCAGCAAAGAGTACACCTGTCTAAGCCGTGAGCTGCCAGCTTCTCGAGGAGAATGCTGTGGGAGACGGTGTCAAAGGCCTTGCTGAAGTCCAGGTAGACCACATCCACAGCCTTTCCCTCATGCACTAGGCAGGTCACCTGGTCATAGAAGGAGATCATGTTGATCAAGCAGGACCTGCCTTTCCTGAACCTGTGCTGGCTGGGCTGGATCCCCTGGTTGTCCCGCTCATGCCTTGTGAGCGCCCTCAAGATGAACTGCTCCATAATCTTCCCCGGCACCGAGGTTAAGCTGACAGGCCTGTAGTTCCCCGGATCCTCCTTCCGGCCCTTCTTGTAGATGGGCGTCACATTGGCAAGCCTCCAGTCATCCGGGACCTCTCCCGTTAACCAGGACTGCTGATAAATGATGGAGAGTGGCTTGGCGAGCACCTCCGCCAGCTCCCTCAGCACTCTCAGGATTTAATTGACATACCTTTCCCCTCTTGTCATATTTAATGACTTTATGTTCAGAAGTCTTTTGCATCCAATACTGTATCCATCCTTTTGCAGGCCAAATCCTTCACGAGGCTTTCTGTGATGATCAAATTGCTGTAGTGAATTTGGCTGTTATTGGAGATCGGATTTTGTAAATGCTGCTTCCCCCCAGAAGTCTTTGCCATACCTCAAGGTTGCTGTAACACCCCACCACAGTCATAGAATCATTTAGGTTGGGAAGGACCTTTAAGATCAAGTCTAACCGTTAACCTAGCACTGCCAAGTCCGCCACTAAACCATGTCCCTAAGTGCCACATCTACACGTCTTTTAAATCCCTCCAGGGATAGTGATACATTGATTCAAGAAGAAAAGAGATGAGAGGAGATGAGACAAAAAGAGGTGAAATGCATGAACAGAGGTAGTTGTAAGCAGGATAGAGAATGTATGAGCAAACTGGTGGGAGAGTATCTGTTGCAGCAAGTGCAGCAGTTTGAGTAGAGTAAGAAAAGAGAAAGCTAACCAGAACCATTATGGTTCAAGATGAACTTCAGTACAAGATCATAAACACTGTACAGACAGAGCCAGGAGGCAAATTTGGTGATGTGGAGCAAGCATGCCTTCAGTCTCTGCAGACACAGGCAATCACAAAACATTTTGGGAAGACAGGAGGCTATGGAGACCCATCTTTCTCTCAGTAAAGACAACCTACTACTTTTAAATTCTGAGTTTGGCCCCTGTTTTCTTCATCCTTCAGGTTGGTTATTGATATTACACGTGAGGACTAGCAGAGACAGAGCTGGATTTGTTCAGTCTTAAGAGGAGTCTCAGGTAGGATGTTACTGATGCCTTTACCTAATGGGAGGTTGTAGGGAAGGAGGAGGCAGACTCTTCTCACAGTGCATGGTGAAATGACAGCAGGCCATAGACACAAGTTGCAACAAGGGATATTCTGATTAGACCTCAGGAATATTTTTTTTTTTTCTCAAGACAGTAGTCAAACATTAGAACAGTTTGCCTAGAGAGCTTGTGGGATCTCCATCCCTGGAGAGACTCAAAGCTCAACTGGACAGGGCCCTGAGTAGCCTGCTCTATGTTAGTCCTGCTTTGACTGAAGGGTCAGATGACTTCAGGAGATCTTTTCTAATGCTGGTTGTTCTATGGCAGTTTGATTACAATCAGTATTCCCACAAGCCCACTTCACTGGAAGAAGCTGTTGACTTTTTAAAGCCTGCTGCTCTAGAAAGCAGCAAACTAAGAAAAACAAAACTGTGAATGCTGTAGCCAGCAGTAGCCAAATAGGAAGATGAAGGCAATTCTAAAAAAGAAAAATAAAAAAAAAAACAACCACACAAGCAAACAAAAAAAACCCCTATGGGTTTACTGAGATAGGATAAGCAGTTTCTGCTAGGTCTGATGGATCACACAAAAGATACACAGGAAAAAACACTGAGTATGAATGAGACTGCATTAACTAAGTGAATGTAGATACTGTAAAAGGAGGTGGTCTTGTTTGTTTTTTTTTTTTCTCAGCTTGACCCTTTCTTGTGCCATCATAACTAGAAAAATGCTCTGAGTGCAAATGTTTTATTAGTAATTCAGCAAGATTGAGGGACATTTGAAGTAGCAGAGATATAGCCTGATTTAAAAAACAGAGAAATAAATCTCTGCAGTCGCCTCATTTCTGCCTAAAGTAGGATCCAAGGTTGAAAGTAAAGGGTCTGTAACTCACTTGTGGAAATAATGGTATTCATAGTGAATTGATATTTGGGGCATTGATTTAGAAGAATGGGCATTGTTCACTGCCTTGCTGCTTCTTTTATGGTGTAAAGGGTCATTGACTCGAGTCCCTCGTCCAGGCTCTCTGACAGCAAGACTAATGTATTGAGCTGTTCTTCAGCTACAGTTTAGCTGAAGGATATGGTTCTCTCTCATACGTGTCAGCATTACTCATCTACGTACTTGTCCCAACCAAACTACACTAGAAGAGTGAGGACTTTTGGAAGCGCTAATGAAGGCTGCCTGGAAGCACAAACTGCTGTCTACTGCAGTTTCCTGCTTTCCAAAGACATTGTGGATGAGTATTTCCACTATATATGCCCTACATTTTGATCACTCTTGTCATTTTGTAGTGCAAAGAGAAAAGGTGTTAGCAGCAATTTTTTAGTGCTCCATACAAACAAAGCATTGATAAGTTTTTGAATTTGGAGGGTAAATTTTATGCAGAATTACAGGATCCAAACAGTGCCCAATGGGCCTATCTCACCTGTCAATGGCGAACCTCCCAGTTATTTCAGTGGGTTGTAGGGTCTTGCTTAGCTGTTCCTGAGAGGACAATATTTACAAGCAGTTCTTGCTGTCAGAGTGCTTAAGTGCATTAATATTCTGTGTATGGATCTGTCAGGTTTACAGGGCTGATCCCGTCCTGCATTAGGCAGCTGCCAGATGTAAATCTGGTCATAAACACAGGTTTTCTTAGAGGCTTTTTTCTGGATGATGGTAGCTCTGGGAAGCACAAAGCTGTTTAGCAACTGCAAGGAGCCGCCTTCCCTGCTGACTCAAGTAGAGTTTGTTTTGCACATTGGGGTTGTAAACTGCTGTCATCCTTTGGACCACTTTAAACTTGCTGATAGACTTGTTAGCGCTTAAAGGTTCACTGGCATCAAATAGCATGCAGCCTCAGAGCCAACGTATGAGCAGTTGGTGAGAGACGCTGCAGAAGGCAGTCCTCCAAGAAGTTTGCTATGTATAAAGAAAAAACGGCAGCTGCTTAGATGTAGTCCAGCCGTTGACCCAGAAAGCACAACCCATCTGCATGCATGCATGATTGTGTTTAAGTATCCGAAAATCTAAGAGTTTATTTAAATGAAGTTTCAAAGAGTGAAGGAAGATCAGAATCTCTAATCAAAGCTCTTCCTCTGCTGCCAAAGGATAGCTGAAGTTTATTAGGCAGAACTGTTGAAACAATGAAAAAGCTGAATCTAATAAAATTTTGGAAGAAAAAGATACTGAACTCTGTGGGAGATACTGATTTGTTGCCTCAATCCTCGATTTTGTTTTAATTGAAAGTGATTGCTCTTAACATCCCTATTCTAGCTGCTGGTTATGCTGAAACAGCATTCTACCCACATAGGGTAGATTGGGGAATATGAATATCTCCAATGTGGAGACCTCATATGCTTGGTACTTGCTGTCATTGAATGTCCTCTTGTCATAAGCCTGTTGATAGTTGCCTTCTTGAGGACTCTACTGATGATACTAAACAGCATTTTTTTCTGGTAATTAAGTTTGGCTTCCAGGGTTCGTTATCTAGAATCTGCTGAAAAAATTTGTGACATTTTCAATGGGGAAAAAAAATGTTTACTCGCTTCCTTGCTACCTTTTTTAAGGTTTCTAGGAGAGAAATTTTTGGAATAAAAAACTTCTGTCTCCTGGGAATAAATAAAGTAATTGATAAACACTGCTGCAAGATGAGGCAAAAGGAGCTTTCTTTTGCCTCATCTTGCAAAAGACAGAGGTCAATTGTCATATGCCTGCAAAAGGCAAATTCTCCTCTTAATTAGGGAACGGCATTGAGATGGTGGTGTGCTACAAGGCTAGAATGGTACTGACCGTGACACATGGGGAAGACTCCGCGTGTGTGGTCACAGTCCTTCAGGGAGGTGAACTGGCTGCAGAGAGCCCAGCAGGGAGTTAGGCTGCTGCTGGAGAAACTGGCTGCTGTTTGGAAGCACCTGATAGAAGAATAATATGGTGCTAGCACAGTGGCTTAACTAGCTAACAGAATAAGTGGAATATATTGCATTCAAGAGCTGGATAATTCTGTTAACAGAGTGAGGGTTGTAGCTGAAGCACTGCCACTAGTTAGGGCTAGGTTTTCAAAGCAGTGCCTGGGATTATAGACGTAATTCTGTCAGTGACAGTCATGGAGCTCAGGTCTCCATTTGCTCCTTTCACAATTTGCCTCGTCCCAGTGCGCCCTGTGTTCCCAAGATGTGTAAGAAGTCAAGTGACGGGGAGAAAGGAAGCACTTATTCAGTCTCTATTTAGTCAATTTTTTTCCAAAATTATTTCTTTTTAAATTCAGCACTTGGGAGGAAATGGGAGTATTGACCCATTTGCAGATCTCCTGAGGACTACCATCTCTAAAGAGGATGGTAGAATATGAAGCATGAACTTGGGACAATGACTTACATTCTTTTACTGTGGAAAGATCCTTCACTGCTGAGCTGTGGAAAATGTAAACTATTTTCCACTTGCTTAGAGAGTTGTCCTAATGTTAAGAGTTCAGTGAAATCAGGAGGGCAACAGTAAAAACCAACAGAACTAGGTTAGGGGAGAATAATTTTCTGAGGAACTCTTCTTGACACCTGTGCCATGTACACACAGATCTGTTATAACAATAGCTCCAAGCTGATTTAAACTGACATCAGCAAAGCTGTGCAGAGTGGAAACTGGTACTCTGCCCCTGCATTGGGCTGGGGAGTTTTGGATCTCAGATGAACTAAGGGATACAAACAGATGGACAGGGGACAAAGCATCAGCTGCTTCTTTTGCTCCTGACTATAAAAAAATAAATAAGGCTATTAACCTTATTTATTTTGCTTTAAATCTGCGGGCAAGTTTAGTGCTCTTGAAAAGCCAGAGAACAGAGAACTGGAGCTTGAAGCCGGCATAGTGCAGGCAGTTACTGGACAGCCTGTCTTCTCCCCAGCTCTGCAACACCATGTCTTCAGCTCCGACACATCTAGCAGTATTTTTTCTGTTTGCCGATGCACAATTTGGGACTGAGTTGAGACTATTTTTCACTTGTGATTTGAATCAAGCACAGGTTACAGCCTTCCCTTTTTGCAATGCTCTTGTCTACTGCTTTTTGTTCTCAGAGCCCGTGTATACAAACATAAAATACTTTGCTGCTTTACTTTTGTAGTTTCTAGTTTTCTTTCATTGTAGACTTCTATCTTCCATACAAGTTTAGTACTGCTTGGAAGCATGAGTCCATCTGAATACTTTGATAAGTTCCTAAATGTGCTTTTTTAAAGAGAAGCTCTTGTGAATAGATAGTATGGTCCAGGCTAGAGCTTTGCTAGTTTACAGTACCTGACTATTTAATCTGCATTAAATTTTACTGTAGTTATCTGTGCTGTCAGTGTAAAATATTCTAGGTTTTAATTAGCACCTTTTAAAATTGGAACTTGATTGGATTGAGTATTAGGTCATGTCCATAATGTTCACCATATAAAAAGTCAATGCATACAAACAGCTAGTGCAGCATTGTTGCTAACATCACTGTAGTTTCCTCTGTTTTAAATGTAAGAAATACTGGCCTAGGTGAGATAATTTATCTCAGTTATGATCATAAATGTTATCATTCTTTTGCAGCAGAAGCTACTGTGACAGAAGTGCTTTGGCTGTCAGTGAAGAGCAGGGTTTCTTAAACCGGATGGTCTTCTACTTACGGGAGAAGAAAACTTGCTTAGCTTTGTTGAATCACTTTGTGTGGTCATGGGGGCCAAAAATGCCCTTCTGGAGAGGAAAGTGTGTTACAGAATGAAAAGTCTAAGGCATAACAGTGTTTTTTCTGTGCGGTGTGTGGGAAAAGGAGTATGTGCTTGTATTTGTCAGCTGGGCGTGTCTAGCCTGTGGTAGAAGCATGTAATAAAATCATATTAATTTTGTTTCATATCAGCAGGACTTTTAAAATAACTAAGTTGGGCTGTACAATATATAAACATGCTAAAAAGTGACTTAGTGATGCAAAGCACGCTTTACCAGCATGCTCCGCTATTACTGGACACTGTGGTGCCCAAAAGCGGATTTTCTAATGCAGCACCAGGCAAACAGGGTTACAGCTTCTTCCAGACCTGCGTTCACACTGTACGTGTGTCCAAAAGTATTTGCCTCATCATAACGCAGAGGTACAGGGAGGCTGAATAGGGGCGCCTGAGGTGTGCCCTGTAGGCCACTTTACTTCCAGGAGCAAGAGTGTTGTCCTTGTTACTCTTCCACATATCTAGGTGGATGGGTGAAGAGTTAAGGTATTTTAGGAGATATTTTTAAATAGCTGTGAGAGTTTCCGTTTCTTAGCTTTTGCTTAGACAAATTTTTAGTGATGGACTTGGAATTTTGCCTCAGCAAGACCTGAGTACTCTGGGATTTCTCAAGATTTTTTCTTTTCAAAATCTCAAGATTTTTTTCTTTTCATAACACTTACTATGGCTAAAGAGGGAGAAGAAGTCTCAAGGGCTCCATTTGCTAGTGTGAAGCCTGCGTCCTTTCTCATTCAGGGTCACGTAACTTCCCTCCAGCATTTGCAGGAACTACTCACAAAGAAAAGTGATACTAGGACAAGACTGTACTATTTTTAGCTTTCAGTCATCTCCTCCTGTCTTCTTTTTTCTCTCTACTGAAAAAATGAAAAGCGCTACCAAACGTGGACCTTTTCCTGAGCTCAGCAAGTCTCAAGAGGCTTGCATCTGGCCTCAAGTACCTGCCCGTGTTTTACAGGTAGCCATCACAGGCTCTGGCGGTTGTCTTTTGCCATGCTTCAGAGGTTGGGAAACTCTGTAGCAGACCAGAAGAAGATTTTACAGTGTGTGTTTACTGGAGAATATTTTAAAGGAAGTACCGATACTTCTCTAACTGCTTGAGTGCATGCACTCCCATCAGTGGCAATGACACTGCCTCTGATTACAAGCAAGGAAAGCAAAAAGAGGTCTGAATCTGGTTCAGGAAGCCTTCAGTTTTCTGAGAGATTCAGCTAGGCTCCAAGTTGCAGCTCACATCCCATCTCTTCATGTCAAGATATGATAGAAGCATGTAATAAAAGCATACTCATCCTGTTTTGTATCAGCAGGACTTGTAAAATAATTAGACTGGGTTGCACAATGTGCAAACATGATATCAAACTAATTCAGACTGAGCTTTCACTTCAAGGGCATAAAAGAGCACCAAAGTTATTGAGGGAAAAATCACATTTGTTCCTTTTCATACCAAGGACTTCAAGTCCATAGGATGTCAAGTGATGAGATGAATGTTGTCTTTCTGCCAATTAACTATGTTTTAAGTGGCAGTTGAGAAGATAGAGGGTTTTTTACCTCCTGATGACTAAATTCAAGGTTTACTTACAGTGACAAAACTCCCAATGTAATTATATTGTAGCCACTAAAATCAGTCTAGATTTCTTTAATGATAAATGGCAAGCAGGAAGAGTATGACCCATGTACTTCCCCATCCCAGGCCTCAAGACACAATGAACCCCAGTCGGTGTGTTGGTGACCATGCGTCCTTCTTTGTCCTGCCCTGCACCAAGTGATCTTAGCCTTGTCTTCACTACTGGGGACAGTCTGGTGTTGTATTAGAAAACGGTGAATCCAAACTGCAGCAGATAGCTTTTTTCTTTTCAGAAAATCAGACTTAATGTCAGAGGCTTTTCGCATTGTTTTTAAGTCCCTGTGATGTTAAGTTTGGTCCTGAAAACTTCCCTTCAGCTGGACGGCAGGGCAAATGGAATTGACCTCAGCTGGTCAGGGCACTGAGGGGAGAAGCCTTGCGTGTACTCCGCTTGCTTGGCACAGTAAGCTAAATCATGCTGTGCTCCTGATGGAGCTTCTCTTTCTCTCCTGCTGTTCCTTCTGACTCCTTGAAACGTCGATATTAAAGTAAAATCACTTTCTCAGCCTTCCTAATATTTTTCCCTGGGTACATCCATGCATAATCACTCCTTCCTTTGAGAGAGGACGTCTACCTGCTCGTGACCTCCTCTGGCATGTGTCCTGCCGTGCCTGAGGACCTGTATTGTGGGTGAGAAGGTGCAGCATACGTGTGGGGAGAGCGGCAGACCAGCACAAGTTTGGGAGAGAGCTATACAGGAGGTATTTGGCTTGGTTGTATGAAGTCTTTAATGGTGCATCCCAGGTCTCAGCCCAATGATAAGCGCCTCTCTCCTTCAGCCTTTCTGCTGTGCGTTCCCTTTCTTGGCTGCCTGGATAGAAAGAAAATCAGAAAAACTTCAAGAAAGTGTTGTGGTGTGTTTCAGATTACTAAGGTTAAGTGCTAGACGTTATCAAAATGCCTAGCGTTTTGATGTAACGTTGCATCTCGGAGAGTTATGCTGGGATAAACTAGGAAGCGTATAATTTGTTTACGCAGCAAGGCTGGTTTTTAGGCCTTACTTTCGTATTGCAACTTCAGACCTTGCTGATGCAGCAAGAGCCTGCTTCTGCAAGCAACTGCCTGCCTGGTGCACCCCGCTGGTGTCCGCAGGGGTAATCTGGGGGGCAAAACTCCTCTCACCAGGAGGTGCTTGTAAGGCTTGGTTTGCCATTATGATGCTGTCTGACTTTTTGGCATCTGAAAAAATCCTTAAGGGTTTTGCAAGTAAGTCTCTGGTTTTTATGAAAATAGGAGCTAGATAAGAGGAGAGGCCAGGGCTGCCCCATGCTGGACATAAGCTGGCTCCAACGGCCTTTTGGTCTTCGCAGGGGCAATCACTGTAGGGGAAGCTGTGGATGCATCCCTCCTTAAAACTCTGACTGCGTTGGGATCAGGGAATCTAAGATTAGGAAAATTATGTCAAAATTGCCAAAGTACTAAATCACAAGAGCTGTTTTCCATTGAAAACTAGGGGGAACATTTATTAGCAATCAGGTCATTTAAAAACCTGGCCCTGATATAACACACAAATGCTGTGCCTATGGAGTAAAAGAACTTCCCAGCTCCCGGGTGCAGATGTGCACCCCAACCTCCTCTCAGCTTATTGCTGGGCTGAGATCTGGGATGTACCCTGCTTTTTCACCCCACTCCAGCCTCCCTCTGCCTTGATTTCCATGGGAAAGCATGGGGCAAGTAGAAACTGGGGGAGCACTACCAGCAGCCCCATGATTGTGTGACTGAGGGGTGAGCACTTGACAGTATGATGTGGGGTACACCTACTTCACAGAATAGATGGATCCTTTAGGAGCAAATAAATTTTTATTGTTGTTTCACTTATTGGGGCTGAATGTGTTATTACTCTTTGTATAATGCCAAGCTTTGCCAGTACAGGTTTGGCTATGCTGGGGATGCTTTGCCAGTGTAATATCCTAGTATAACTGTCTCGATACGATTTCACTAACGTAGATATGGCCTAAAAAGGGTCATTTAATAGCAACATATTTTTAAGTTTTGAACAGGCCAGTATTTGCAGAACCCCATGAGATCCACCCCAGTCTATTCAAAGCATAGACCATTAAACTATTCATACTGATTCGTTGCAGATCTAAAAACCCCAGAGAAATGTTTAAGTACTGGAAAAAAGCACGTTTTGCAAATGTGCGTATATCTAGGTCAGTTGGCCCAGTTACTGTCCTGGACAAAATCATGAACAAGACCATAAGTAGTAAGCATTAAAGGATAATGTGTAATAAATGCCAGGCAGTGAAACAGTATGAAAAATACATCTTGACAAGGAAATATCATTTGTTTCTTGGTGGGATCACAACTTCGGCTGGTAAAGGTTACTGAGCCCTTGTCATAAAATTCTCAGTCACACATAACTGATCTAAATGTGCGTCTATCTAGAAATCAGTGGTGGCTTTAATAAATAGATTGAAACCTGCTTAGCTGAGAAGTCCAAAAGTGTGATTGTAATTGCTTAGCTGTGTTCCAACAGGGATATTTCTACTGGAATTTGCTCATAGTCCAGCTCTACCCAGTACCCTTTTTCCTATTTAAATAGTCTGTAAAAACCAAAATTATTATGACAAAAATTCAAGTCCAACAGAGCCCCCTTTTTTTATGATGGTATCTAAATTCAACCTGTATATTTATGATCTAGGCCTCATCTGTGTCTTGACCTGCTAGCTGGGCTTGTTGTTTAATCCCTGCTAGCTGGGCTGCAGTGCTCCCTTGCCCAGGTTTTGAACTCTCTGGGGGCAAAGAGCAGCTTGTTTTCTAAGTTAAGCTCGAATGCACAATATTTAATATACTGAGCAATGAGTCACATCTGAGTGGGACTTCGGTTACTGTTTCCTGGCAGAAATTGGAACTTCACTGCATAAATGCTTTTTTTCTTTTTCGCCTGAAAGCCGAATGCTAAGAGCGGTGAGGAGCTGCGGCTTCCCGGAAGTAGAGCAGCACTTGGTTTGACTCCAAAGTTGGTGGGAGGTAGTAATAGTAGCAGCACCTCCCTGCTGAACTTGGAGCCTGACTGCCGATGGCATCTCCTCTGCTCTGCTCAGGGAAACAGCGGTGAAAACTGCTGCTGGTGGGTTCCTGCTGATGCCCCAGACCCTGGCTCAAAGGCATTCTTGCTTTTCAGCTCTGATTGTGGCCAGAAGGTAGCCTGGGTCCTAATTTGCATAACAGCAGCCCACCAATAAACTTTCTGAACCAAAGACTGACATTAAAACCTAAACTCTGGAGTATGAAGGGTCACTACCAATTATTTTTTTTTTCCAGATCACCTTCAATACTTATCGTTATCATAATTCACAGTTGTTTTTTGTACAGGGTATTAGTAAGCTCTCAGACGTCTTTCCCACATGCATGCAATAAACTTTCTGGAACAAGATTTTCTACGCTAGTAATAAGATGTTATGAAGACAGAAGTTGTTTTTAGAGGTGAGACCACGTTCCCATCCTTATGCGCTAGTTTTATGTCCTGTCTAATAAGCAGTTCTTTTTTGGGTGAGAAACTTCTATATTAAAATCACATTAGTATTTTTGTATCATTCTGTTTTCTTAAGGAGAAGCCTCCAGGAAGGGATGACTTAGGCCACTAGTGGTTAAATTATTACCTGGATAAAAACATTGTTTTGATTAATGGTCATCTAATTCTTAGTTGTAAAACTAAGAACCTGTAAAAAAAGACAGTTACTAAGCAATTTGTCTGTTCAAGAGTTACCGAAGACTACTCTCTCTCACCATTACTTTTCTTCCAACAGATTTTTAAAAGCATCACCAATGAAGATTCAATCCAGGGACAAGGAAGTCGCAGACTGATAAGTTTTTCATTGTCAGGTAGGTCACTGCTGATGTGCAAGTTTTAAGCCCAGAAAGTGGGAAACTGAAATTACTAAAACCTTTCATGTACATGTGTGTATGTATATGCCCGTACGTATGCATTTATGCATGCTTTTTGCTTGTTGCTCTAGAAGTGACGCTGAGGCAGAGAATTAATATCTGTTATTATTACTACACTCTCTTCTTTCAATGAGAATTATGTGCTGAAGTGTCTTGTTCAAGTAGAGTTTGGGGCCATGTTAGGTTTTCCTGTTGATGATTAAATGTGGTGCTATATATGTAGGTCAGTGAAAGCAAGATCAAAGGTACGTGCTTTACTTACAGAGCAAAACATGATTTGTGGTAGTCCTCTGTTTCTTGGAGAGCACGTTCCACAGTCTTGGTCTGGACCTGAGGCAGATCCACACGCCATGGTGCACAAGCTTGTCTGTATTGTTCAGTAGTGACTCTTGGACTTCTTGAGCCAGAAGACTGCTCTCGCTCCTCTAAACTTTCTGAAGGCTGTTCAGCCTCATTACTTAGCATGTCGCTGCAGGTTTTAAAAGCTTAATATGGTTCCATGAAGCAGTTACAGACCATTTGATCTGGCTTTGGTAAAAACAATCTGTAAATCACTTCTGTAGAAAAAAACCAGTTTGTCAAAAGAGTAGTTGTGAGCAAGGTTCTCATTTTGGAGTTTTATGCTTGCTACTTGGTTTCCCTGTTTTTTAGCTCCTGGAAGACAAAGAGAAAGATGCTGAACTTGACTTGGAAATTCTTTGAGGAAGTAGTACAGAGAAAAAAGAGTTACCCTCGTTCAAAATTTTTACAAGTATAGGCCTTTCTATATAAAGTCCTACGCTTGGACAAACATCGCATTACATGTTTGGTTCAGCTGTATGATTTATTTGAAGCTTCCCTCTAAGTTGTGTTAAAGTCAACTAGTACTTCTATATCTCTTTAACATTAAGTGTGCAAGTCAGTGCTGTTCCAAACTAGGGTGGTTCTTGAGAGGTTATATATGCTATATGGCAGGTTAGACTGACATTAGATGGGGCTCTTTTAACACATCGCTTTTTTTGCCAGGTTGGACACCGGGCACCCACCCAGTCACATTAATTTGATAAAACAATGGGTTTAGCTCAGCAAAAATGAAGAAGTAGAGTTAATATTTTTTAATGTTCTTAATCTTGCAGAGAAAACGTTGCCCAGAATTAGTAACATTTTTTCATTCTCTCAAATTCTTTGGCCTAGTAGACTAAGAGATGTCAAGAGTAATAATTTGTGAGACTGCTAAATAACGTTGTCTCAGTGGGCCCTTTTATAAACTAAACTATCTAATTTACAGCTTGATTCAAAGTATACAAAGACCATACCATGTAATACATTTGGGATATCTTATTCTAGTGGGTCACAAGCGTTTTGTGACTCATTTTGTGACAAGCTCATTTATATCACATCCATATTAACAGCATTATTACAGCCAGGTATTTGAAAGGCTTTGAGCTCACAATTATTTTATCAAAAATCTTTGGTATCAAAATAGCTCAGTTTCAGTCTTTCTGATATTAACAGATTAACATATCACAAGGATTTATTTATTACCTTCTTACTTAGTCAACAACAACAAAAAAATGTCTCTCTCAAAGTAAAATTATTGCTATTCCTATATCTGTTATGTTAGCTAATACAATGCAAATCAAGCCAGGTCTTCCAGAGGCATTGGAACGAACTGGGATTCCTTTCCGTTTGCACTACTATCGCAGCAATAACCTCTCTATTCTCATGAGCCCTTTCAGCTCATACAGACTTCTCCTTTTCGATATCTATATTTTGGTATATTGTCACCTTCAGTGTCATTACTTAAAAGTTAGGTTTCCAAATTATGACTGATTTAATTGCAATTAAGAAAAAAAAAGTATAGGACCATTAGTCTGACTGGGGACCATTGGGTTAGGCACAGCACCAACACAGAGTCCTCATATCCTTTATCATCTAAAGAATGCGAGAAGAGCTATGCCTTCTACCATATCAATTTTTTAAAAGAAAAAATTATTAGAATGGGAGAGAAAAATCTCGAAGTAGGCCAAATCCCTAGAAATGCTGAACAACATTGGTCCATTTCGGCTGACTTGTATTGCTTGCTCTACTGCCTAGACGCTCCAGTGAGACCCTATGTTAAAATGAACTGTGCAGAAACAGCTTCTTTCTAAAACTTGGTGACAAAGTGCTTTATTTCTGTAGTTTTGAGTATTTGCTTGGACAAAATCTAACTGGATGTTTTGCTTGAGAAAAGATTTCTGGATTGAATAAAAATGTCAAACAAAGAAAAAAGTGTAAACTGATGCTTCAGGGCAAAAGGAGATCGCTAGCTTCTTGAGAACAGAAATAGCTGAGAGTTTGCATTACATCAGTAGGTTTGTTTTCTTCGTATTTGCTTCTTTGGAGACTGGAAGTTGGTCCTGCAAAAGGCTAGTTCAGGTTAATAGGTTCATTAGCAACGCTGATCTCAAAGAAGATAATTTCCCACGATTAAGTTTCTTAATCGTTTATATGATGGCTGTATTATTACAGCTTTCATTATTTAAAATACCAAGAGAAATATTGTAAGCCTAATTTAGCTAGATTAAATACAGTGTTTAAGGAAAGCTATGCAGCCACTTTGCGTTTACTTTCCGACATGACTTTTCTGGTATTACCAGTGAATGTCATGCTTCTAATAAGGTGGCTGAAAGTATCAGAGCTCTCTCGCATGAAGTACAGAAAGAAGAAATGTGCTAAGCCTCCCAAGATGTACCAGCCACTTCACTGAAGGTTCATGGTTTAGCAGCAGTATAACACGTTCGCTGAAAGCCCTTGAAACCATTCTGTTGGCTGGTATATTTAGAAAGTGTTATCATGCGGTTTGCATGATATGCCTCCTAGCTATATGTCGCATCAAATAACTTTTTTCAAGCTTTAATATTTCATATATCTCATGTGTTTGCACACTCTTTATGTACAAGTGTTCTTGTGGAACAAATGACCAGAAGATCTAAGTATTTCCCAAACATTCAGGCATTTATCCTCATCACAACTCTCTCATAAATGTTGTTACTTATTTTTGTGTGGCTTTCAGACCAGACATTCAGGTAACATCAGTTGTCGGTTTATGGAAGTCAGAGTATAAATCACAACTGAAAATAGTATTAGGTCCACTAAGGGTCATTTTGACAATAGTCATTACCATGAAATGCTTGATCAGAATGCAGATATATAATATGCTTTACCTTCCAACCATTTTTTGAGATCCTAGTGACTGACTTTATAACAGGGTTCTAGCCACTAAATTTTGTTTGTTTAATATTGCTATAAACCTGCTGCTGCTTCAGCCCTCCCCAACTCACGCTAACTTGCCCAGATGTATTCTTTATAAACCTGAGTTGCTAATCAGTCGACTTTCTTGCCTGTCAGAGGTTGTGCGAAGGTGAGGTGACTTTCTACCACCTCCAGTACACCTGTGCCTTCAAAGTACTGCAGTGCTCTAGACTAACAGATTTAAAGGCCCTAAAAGGCTTTGAGTTCAACTACTCCATTATCCTATATAACACAGGCCACTTTGCTCCATGATGTCGAGCTTTGTGTGAGTTTGGCTCAGACATATCTCACAGACAGGCGTGTAGTCTGGATCTGAGGGTACCAAGAGATGGTACTTTGCTCCAGTGTTTAATCGCTTGCAGTGATAAAAACTCCCCCTCGCTGTGTCAAGCTGTTCATGTTAGCTGTTCAGACTTTCTGTGTTTTCCTTCTTGATGAAGACAATTAAAATGTAGCCTGTGTTTCAGCCATTTTTGAATAATTAATTTCTCCACTCCTTTTCATTTATTAATAGACTTGTTTTCTTCCTGATACCTCTGCTGCCCCTTCCTTACACAAATGAGAATCCCTTTCATTTTCCCTTGTAGCGTTTCCAGCTAGAAAAATTCTCTTCTCTTTTCCACTGTCTTTAATATTTTGCCTGGGAGTCTCATGTGACAGAAATGTTTTGGCTTATCTGCTCCACTTAGTAATTGTTTTTAAATCTCAGATCTTTAAACACCTCCTTGTGCAACTACACCAGCCAATTCTTTCTTTCTAACATTCTATTTTAAAAGGAAAATGGAGTCTGTCTATAAATCTGTAGATTTCTGAGAGTAGAAAGAACCACTTCAATTGTCTGTTTTAACCTCTTGCATATCACCAGTTGCAGAACCTCATTCAGTAGCTGATCAAGTCAGTAATCTATTGTACATTATGTAGTATCTTTCTCAATTCCCCTGCATTATTTTGCTGTGTTGGATTTTAAGACATCATATCACTGCACATTACTGTTTGATTTCTAAAATCCCTTAATATTTGCTTCTTGAAATCTAATACCAGATACAATACTTCTGTGAATCTGTGGTCACTTTCCTTACAATAAATTTTAGTATCATGTACTGCTGCATGAATCAAATTGGCATTTCCAAGCCAATGCAATATTGCTATGCTCTTACTACTGAAAGGTTATTATACTACTAATACTAAAATAATTTCTATTGCTTTAAAAGCACACAGCTGAGAGGCAATACCTATGTGCCTCCTGTTGAATCTTGAGCAAGCAGAGTTTTGTTGTTCCTTCCTTTGAAGCCATCACTATGTCTTAGGTATCTCAGCTCAGTATATGAACTGCTACCCCCTAAGACAGGTCCTACTTGTTCTGGTTAAGCTCTGCAAAGTGCACTCTACAAAAGAAACACTGACATATTAGCACCCTGGCAATTACCTTACCTCATTGGTAGTCAACCCAGATACCAGTCCTGTTAAAGTACATTTATTCAGTGCCAGAACCCAAGTTGATAGCTCTTTGGGAATTTACAAAGGAAAACTGAAGGGAATTGTTGGAGCTGTCCATTGACATCCTAATTAGCAACTCTCTTGTGGTGACGGATCATGAAGATGGTTTATTGTGCATGAACTTAATGAGCAGATCATAGAGAGAATACATCCCATTTTGGTATTCATCAGGCTAAATCACAATCTAAATTGACTGTTGTCTTTCCAGAGACTCTTTGGTCTTCCCAGTGTCCTGGTAACTTTGCAGTAGAATCATAAACCCACAGAATGGTTTGGGTTGGAAGGGACCTTAAAGATCTTCTAGTTCCAACCCCCCTGCCATGGGCAGGGACACCTTCCACTAGATCAGGTTGCTCAAAGCCCCATCCAACCTGGCCTTGAACATGTCCAGGGAGGGGGAATCCACAGCTTCTTTGGGCAACCTGTTCCAGTGTCTCACCACCCTCACAGTAAAGAATTTTTTCCTAGTGTCTAATCTAAATCTACCCTCCTTCAGTTTATAAACCGTTACCCCTCGTTAGTTATGCTTTTAGATATGTTCCTGGGCAAGTTTGGCCTAACTCAAGATGTCTTCATCTTCTCAGAGGGTCAGATGACTCATGAGGCATATGTATTATTTCCTGGTTCTGAAAACACATGGCTAGTATGCTAAATAGGAAAAATGTGAATTCAGTGAGTTGACCATAGAATTGCTGGGGCTTAATGATCTCTCTCACAAGTGTCAATATAGCTAGCTGCAAGTCATCTGTTGAAATCAGTTGGATGGTGCTTGGAAACATGACGGACATTAAGTACTTGTCCTTTGTTGGAATGAATTTGCCAACTGTATTAGAATATCAGTATCAGTTTCTCAATGAGCAGCGGAGCTACTAGTTTTGGTCTTTGACCCTTCTGCTGGTTTGTAGACTCTGTCTACTTCGGTGAAGTAAACTATGCACCATCAAGAGACTAGGTGGACTCAGTCTTCTTGGGACACATTTATAAACTGTGCAGAATATCCTTGTCTATTATTTCTAGGAAAGTTCTTCTAAAGCTGTTAGCGAAAGCTTCTCATCCCTTGGGGAGAACAGCTTCTAAATTCTTTAACTTAGAACTTAGATTGATGATCAGACTAAAAGTAATTAATTTAGAAACCAGACTGCTCCAGACTCTGGTTCTCGCTCTGATTCTCCATCCTTTTCTGTCATGCTTCTACAAGCATGGGTCTGGACCAGTCCCTTTCTATGTCTGCAGGGAACTGAAATACCATCTTCACAATAGTTTTGCTGATCGTTACCATCAGAGAATCTCCTTGCTGAGCATGACAAAATGTGACTTGCAAATCCAAATTGTACCTCTTCCCTGACCTTTTGAAAGCTTAGTTACTTTTATTGAGGCAAAATCAAACACAGATGTGTTCGAGCTGTGTCCGTCAGAATTGAAATCCCCACCTGGTTCCACATTTTGCCAATAAATACATGCTAGTTTCCAGATTGCCACAAAAATAGTCTTCATCACTCTCCAGTCATCAGTGCCCCAAAGTTTGTGATGCTGCGTGGAAAATGGATTTGCAGAATGATCCTTTAGAAGGCAGACAGGGAAGTCTATGGCCTACCTTAGGGACAGAGGCTACTTGTATGCAAGTGACCTAGAGCAAAGCTTCCTTAGGTCTCATCCAGACACCCAGAGATCAGCATATGTGGAAGGGAAGCCCTGAAGTTGGAAGAAATTCATAATTCATTTGGGGGCAGCAGCAGGCAGCAGTTACTATAAGACGTTTTTGTACAACAAAGTGAGCCTAGCTGGGTTAGGATGCATGTACTTAAAATAACTGAAAGTCTGCAGCAGTGAAAGAGTCTGTGGTTGCTGTGTCTCCACCTGGATTCCTTCCTTCTGTCATCTTTCATGAGAGATGGCCTGACATTATTAAACTGGTAGATATAGATAACCTCTTTCATGCTAAAGTGTGATTTATGAGTAAATGAGAAACTGACATATGGTATATTAATAACTTTTTTAAGAGACTGGATGAAAATACACCTTTGCAAAGCATAGATGGGTTATCTTGGTAGCATTTCCTTGTATGCCTCTAAGAAATACATTGTAAAACTACAGTGTACAGCAAGACTTATCTAAGCCTTATGGAATTCATTGGTTTCACCAAAGATTTAAATTCAGTTAACCTTAAACCGTCACGAAAACATTTAATATCTTCAGAACCTTTTTCTGAAGACAATACAGATGAGAGAAAAATATTTTCATTTGGGGAAGCAGAATAGCTGGAATTCTTCTGTTGGGATGTTACACAGCAGTGGTAAGAGAGTACCTGAGCCTTTGATTACAAAAAGTTACAGCATCCATATAGGTTCCACTTCAAATTAAATGGACGACTTCTGGATATCTGCAGATGCCCATGTAGCTTTATTCAGAGCTTTTGTATTTTTGATGCTCTGTTTTTCACAGTGCTGAGAATTTTTAGTGGGATATGTAAGTATAACTAGGGTATCTGTCCTTGAGAAATCTGTTTCCACTCTCTGTATGTGTGCTTTGGACATTAAAAATTGAAGTTTCTAACTGACATTTTTACAGAATTTGTTGTGTTATGCAATTTAAGCAAGAAAATGACACAAATGAAATTTTCTGTTGTGTGCTTAGCTAAATTATTTTTTCTCATCCAAATACAAAAATTAGACTACTAACTAAGGTTAGAAGTACCTTCACCTTCATGACTGTGCTTAATTCCCATAACTGGAAAGAGGCTGGTAGGTCATCATAATATGGATGTTCTTTATGATATATAATATATAAGTATATATAATTGAGTGCTAGTTATTTTCTTTTCTGTCTATCAATAGACCATTTCTTTGCACAGTGGTACCCAAAGATAGCGCGGTCTCTCTTTGAAGGAAACAAATCAGAAACATACACAGCAATAAATATTTCAGTTTCAGAATCTTTTGAGGAAACATCAGAGAGAAAGAAAGTAAGATCCCAGAGGTCTTTCTCTCCTCTCATATGTTAGCAGCCTGACACTATTACACTGCTGGGCCTTGTCATTCATAGTGCTTTTGCAATCTTGGTTTCTATTTCTGGAATGTATTTCGAACAGTACAACTTCCAAAGGAAAAGAGTTTGCCGTGTAGGATTTCAGCAGGGCTTAGATGAAATACATGCTGGTTACATAGAGATTGTACGCTCAGAAAAAAAAAATCAGTGTTACCAGTTTGAACCAGATAATTTTCTTTGTGTAATAGTGCTGCTAGGACCACAGCAGTGCATACTGTCAGCAAAGTACTTTCAAATAGGCTATTAGTAGTGATATCCTGTATTTTTTATTAATTGTTAGAAAACGTCGTAAGAATGAGATTCTTAAAATACAGTCTGTTTCAGGACCGTCTGTCCAACAGCTTTTGAATATCTGCAACATGGATTGTGTGCTGGAATAGACGACTAAAACCAACCTGAACAAAAATGGTTCTTTTTAACTTGCACATTTTATTGCGCTGGCTATTACCATATGTTAAGGAAGCAAAATACAACTGAGTGAATTCTTGATACAGCTGTTTTCTGGAAAAAATGCTGATGTTGGTGTGGAATGTGTATGATTTTCAGATTAATCCAAAATATCTGCCTGGAGGGTTTTACATGGTCTCCTGCAACCTGCCAGAATAATTGGGTTTTTAATCAGAAGAGAACTAAAAGACTTGAAAATTAATGTTTTCAAAACCTGCCTAAAAGAAAAAAATGTGTTTAAATTGAATGTTTAGGTATACATCGAAGCAGTTTTGGAAACTATCTTGACTAATACTTTGTATCTCTTCAATACAGCAAGAGAAAGTAGCCAAAATGCAGTTCAGTGCTTATAGCCCTATGTGAAATAAAGCTTTAAACAGAGGAGGAGAATCTCCATGCAAAGAGCCGTGGAAAATAAATTAGCTACTGAACTCGCTAATAGGAATAAGTGCTTATATTTTCCAAAGAAAGCTTAGAAATGCATCTGGAAAAAGAGAAGGCCAGAGGCTTTAGTTTGTAGCTGTTGAGCCAAAACTAATGATATATCTGTAGATTGGTTTGCATTTCATTGGCTTCACAGGGACAAATCATAATGGATTTTGTGTCTTTCTTCAGAACGTTATAAGTAAATTTTGAAATAAGTGCCTGGGGATTTTTTGTCTGCACGACTCATATTACACTCCCTGGTAGTTCTGCCAGCTAGAAAGCCCTGCTTAAAATTTGGACATTATATACAAGAGTTTTCCTAAGTTACTACAGGTAAAGTTAACCCATGCAGGGAAGGAAATGTTTTAAAGTAGAAAAAATGTAAAATTACTTCTTGTGTAGAAAAAAAGTGGTCTAAAAGCTAAGATTCATAGAAAGATAAAATTGATACCTAGGAGAAGTGACGTACATTGGGTACCGAATGCCATGTCTCTGTGATTAAATGAGTGGATCTCTTTTTCAGAGTAGCCCTGCCACTGGAGTCGGGCTGAGCAAGTGCTTAGCTCCTTAGAAAAAACAGCAGATTGCTTTAAGTTGCATAAATACTGATTTAGAAACCAGATCACTGTGCACAATCAGGTTGTAAAATTTGCAATTTCATTACATTACAAATGATTACAAATCATTTGTAAATCCTAAATCACAAGATCTTTATGGTTTGGCTTTACATTATCTCACAAGAAACATTGTGAGTTGTTTCATATTCCTGCCATATTATTTGAATTCCTTACCAGTTTCCTGTATGCTTCTCCTGACATCCCAGAGAGCACCTGGAATGTGAAAAATAATCAGGTTATTTACCTTCTTTCAGATTTCCAAGCTTTTGGTCTGAAGAAAGGAATGTTCTTCAATCCAGATCCTTACCTGAAGATTTCCATTCAGCCTGGAAAACATAGCATCTTCCCTGCGCTTCCTCATCATGGACAGGAGAAGAGATCTAAGATAATGTGTAATACTGTTAACCCAATCTGGCAAGGAGAGGTAAGCAGTTTGAGCGTTGAGCTGAGACTTTTCTTAAAACATGGAAATGACTCTAGCAATATCCCTCCTTTTTTTTTTTTTTTTTTTTTTTTTTTTTTTTTTTTAAATTCCTTTCTTGGCTAAATACTTTCTTGGCTAAATAGTTGTTGACCTAACTGTGCTTTGATGTATTTCATGACTTCTTGTCTTAATGCAAAAGGCTTAATTAGCTATAAAGATGAATGACACATTAAAACTTTCAGTATGGGTTGTACTTTGTGGATGTAATTTATGAAGTTGTTAATCATTGAAGGTAGGCATAACCCAGAATGGAAATATAAACTTGGATAGCATGAAAGGCTGCTGCTAGATTGTCATAGATTGTCATGTTCTTACACAGAGATGAGACATCATATAAAGCAGAACAAGTATAACATGCAAATAAAAAACCTATGTGATTGAAAAGTGTCAGTGGCAATATAAATTAAAGGCAACTTTGGCACATTTGCCCATCACCTTGAAGAAATACTCTCTAATCTGCTGCTGCTTGTTGGAAGGGCTTGGTAGGTATTAATGAGATCTGAGAGTTCAATTGCTGCCTGCTGTTTTTAAAGTACACCTGAAATGGCAACAGACAGCAAAGAATAAGGAATCTCTTTGGACCTAAAGGAGCCTAACACAATGGGTGTGATTTACTGGTGTTCCCTGTCAGACCAATATCTCCACTACAGGAAAGAGTAAAAGTAAATAAATAGACTAAATAGATGTATTCAAATTAAAATGCAAATTGTAAAGTAGTTTAGGGATAATTAGGTCAAACTGTATAGACATGAAAGAGTGAGTGGGGTAAAAAGACAGCAGAAATGTCACTGAATACTCCTACCTGGAGGAGGATAGTCAAGAAACTAGGTACCACATTAGGTTATGCGACAGGTGAGCCTGCGTGGGGGAAGTTACATGGCAGGGGCAGGGGGGATGACCTCAAAACTAGTCTGAGAAAAATGCCTTCTTACAGGACTTAATTAAGTGGAAGGCCCTGTCATGAGGCATCCACCAAGCAGTAACTTCTCTGTGGCTCCAAGCATCAGATGTATCTGGCTGAAGGGTCCCAGGTCAAGCTGAGGAGCTGGAACTAACATAGAGGATCAGGGATTTGGCAGAGATCTGTCAGTAAAGTGCATGAGACACAGACCTAGAGGCGGACAGGCATGAAGGGGAAATTTGCTGTATGTGTCACAGTACATGTGATTGTGGGAGCTGGCAGCAAGTGTGGATGCCAGGAGTTGACACTCAAAGGAGGACACAGGATATGAATGTGGTCCCACCATTCTGTATCAGTCAGTTAACTGCTGAGGTGGCACACAGGCTGTCCTTATCCAAAGAGGGATGTAGCAGCTGTGCTGATGGAGGCTGAAAATAGGCTTTTTAGAAGCACTCAATACTGGTCAGAAGTCTTCTCTTGACAAAGGCAACCCCCAGCCAATCTAATTTGTTCTCACTTCAAGGTCCTTTTGCACTGCTGGAGGATAAAATAACCAGAGAGTAAGAATGTGGCCCTGATAAAATGTCAAGGGTGGCTTCTCCTCAGGACATGCGGGATGGCTGAGTTTGTGGGCTGACATTCTCTTCCAGTGGAGTTTGGCAGCGAGAAAAGGAGAAACAATGAAATGGCCTAATTATGGACATCGGAAAGCAAAAGAGCATAGCTGGCTTCCAGCTTCTCGGTTCAGCCCCCTGGTTTTCTTGATTGCATGCAGCCACGCTGCTTCTCCTTTTCTGTGGCTAGCCTGTTAGTGGCTAAGGAGTCTAAAACAGCAGAGCTGTCATTCAGCATGTTCTCCTTCTGCATTTGCTTCAGCTGATATTGCGATGTTTACCTGCATGCGTTTGTGTTGCAGTCTATGCACATCAGCTGGGCTGAAGTCTTGGTTTTGGTACTGAAAACCTATGTTGGTTTCTATTGCACAGAAGACCCTAGGCCTGATTTTCTTCAACTTTGTCCCTTTAATGGGACAAGGAGAGAAGGAAGACTGCAAACTGTTGCTGAATCATGGTGGTAGCCATTCTTCTGTCCACCCTTTTCACTGATTGATGTGAATATATGAAGTGAAAATTATTGAGGAATCAGCCATTTCATTAAATGGATCAGTCACTAGCTGTTTTCCCAAAAAAGTATTTTAGGCAATATATTATTTCAGAAGGGTGATTCTTTTCTAAGGTTCTCTGTCACTACATGTAAATAGAAGCCAGATGTTTGTTTTGTTTTTGTTTTTCAGTTGAATGACATATCTAATTTGTTTTGGCTGCTAAACTTGAAAAAAATCTGGAATAGGGAAATAAAACTATAGAAATAGCTGCAGCCTGGGATCTTTATATATGTTCTTGATTACCCTTGAGCAAGTTCAGAAGTAAAAGAGTTGACTCAGTTTTATAAGGCCTCAACACCAAAATGAA
Organism: Aptenodytes forsteri; assembly: GCF_000699145.1. Classification (NCBI taxonomy): domain Eukaryota; kingdom Metazoa; phylum Chordata; class Aves; order Sphenisciformes; family Spheniscidae; genus Aptenodytes; species Aptenodytes forsteri. The sequence goes on from NW_008794089.1 coordinate 1,718,034, forward strand.
GTCCTACAGACTGAGATGATTCATTTACTTATATTAATTCATTCTGGTATTCCCCTTCATATACTTACCAGGTTGTTCTATTTGCATAGTAACTGCTTGCATTATAAGAACACTCTGGGAGCACTGTGATACCTCAGGCAATTTTTCATCTGTGTCATGTAATATTGATGATGATCTTCATTTCACAGACCATTCGAACACTGTTCAGCACGAGTTATGCTGACTTAAAGCTATTCTTCCATTGCTGTGTTTTGCAGTACTTTGTACAAGAGGACATAAGGAAATGGAAATTTCTTACTAAGAGAGAAGAGTAGCATGGCACGTTTTGACACTTGCAGCAGGGCTCTGCGTGAGGTGAAAAAGCTCTCAATTGTTCACTGAGACAGGTTAAATCTCAGGTGGTATCTTCTGCTGGTAGAGACGGATCATTTTGTGATGTTTCTATGTTTTCACATGCTCACAGAAGCATAAGATCAGATTCTGCTAAGCCAAAGTGCTAAATATTGCCATGTGTAATAATGACGATAAGTACTTTGGGGGAGATCCAGATGAGCTACTGATGGTGCCTAGGCCTCTACAGGGTCAATGAGGAGAAGTAGGCAGCTGCAGAAAATGAAAACAGTAACAGCTGTCTTCAGACAGGGAACCTGTTACTGAATTAAGGTTAATGGTCCTGCTTGTTTTCTTACTCCTGGCTCTACTTTCAAACTAGTGCATTCTTCAGCAGCATCTGAACTGTTAAATGAGATTGAGTTAGTTCCTGGAAACCACATGCCACTGGACAGATTGACTGTAAACTCCTAGGTTAAGCAGACATTGTGCTGGCAGTCCACACAGTTGCAAGAGCATAGTGGGTGAGTTGTCCTACCATGCTGATTTGAGGTAAAATGCAAAGGAAATCTCGGAAGGAAGTGCCCGCTTCCCAAATCTTCCATAAGTCTAGTGGAATTGAGAAGGGTAAATGTTGGCCATATCTGTTCTAATATTGGTATTAGAAAAACAATGACACTATTCCCATATTGTTTCATATTGAGACATGTCTGCTGTCACATTCTTTGGAAAAAGCTCCTTTAAGAAGATTTAATTTGTCAGCAAGCAGTGAAGTGATAGATGGTTCAGACAAGCAATAGAGATCATTGGGGATCATAAGCAACAAAGCAAAGTGGTTTAAAAAGTAGTTCACGTACCTCCATCTGGTTAGCAAATTCTCTCGATGGTTTTGCAGACAAGGTACTTCAGGCCCCTGGACTTTCCCTTAGGCATATTTATGGTATTTCTTTCTTAACTGTGGCAGTTTGAGCTAATTGCTTCTTCAGTTTTTGTTCATTTACTAGGGAGTGAATAGAGAGCCTCAAGGAATGGGGAATGAGACAACTATAAAAATTGACTGTTGCAACCATCCAGCATATTTAAAGTAGTAGCAAGTATCATCTGTTAAATGACACATTGAATTTCAACTCTGATAATTCTAGCTCTGGAAGAGTAGTTTGCCTTAAAGTGGGAGCCCAGTACTAGGATAAAAGCTATCTCAACTCCCTGCAGCTTCGCTCTTTGTTTCTTTGCCTCAGCCTTTACAAATATTGTTAAATTATAGCTGAGGCACAAAATAGTGTGTTGGGTGGTTGCTTTATCACTCTGAAGATAGCTGCATTTCACTGCATTTCAATTAATTAATTGAATTAATGTACTGAACACAGAGGTGTTCAGTACTCTGTTGCAAGAGCATTTAACAAATAGTAGTTACTGTGTCAGATCTGATAAACAGAATTACGGTATTTTCACATGTGTAACTTGCACTCCCTGCACCTCAGATAACCCACAACCTTTCAAAAATACTGCAATTGAATAAATTCTCATGTAACCTGTCTCTTCAGATTACTAACAAAATCAGAAGAAGGAAACAGTCAAGGGCTTGAACGCCAGAGGGAGGTGGTTTGGGGAGAGAGGGCTTCTGTAGTGCAGACCATCATCAGTGATAGAAACGTTGGGGTTTGGATGCTGCCTGCAAGAATGCCAAGATGACATGAATGCAACTGACTGTCTGAATGCTGGTTTGTAACTGCTTTTCTTATGATACAGATTTATAACTGTAGTGATCGTGAATGCCAGACTGGTGTATGATGGACCACCCAGCAGTACTGGGACTGAAAGATGCTTTGTCAAAGTAGCCAGATCATGCAATATGGGGTTTATGTTAGCTCTCTGCTTCTCTTGAGGCTTTATGTTGGCTGATATGATGGGTGCTACCTGATGTAGCACAAACTTAGAGTGATATAAGCAGGGGATACTTGATTGAGGGTGAATCTTTCCAGAGCAAAGTTAAACCATTAAAGATGCTTTAATATATTTGAATCAACAGTATGAATTTAAACTAAAGCAGGTTATATTTGATCTGATTTTGATCTAATATTCAGAGCAGTAGATGCTGACAGTCCTACCATGGCCTCGCAGAATCATTGCATGGTTTCACCAGAAGTCCAAAATGAAAAAAGCAACAGGAACAACACACTGATTGAACTACTTACTTACTGTTTAACTTAGATAACCTTTTTTCCCCCCCTTCTTCTGGCAAATACAAAAGAATCTGCTGCAGAAACTTGGAGGCCTTTACACCTCAGTGTAAAGCCAATGTAGGTGCAGTGAAATCCAGATCCTGAATTCAGTGTGAGTTTTGCCAAAGGTGTCATTGGGACTGAGTAAAGCCTTGTGGGTGGTCGTTTCACTGTATAACATTTCTGCACACATGGCCAGGTAAAGTGTAAAACATAGTTTGACTACACAGAAAAGCTGTGATTTTACAGCTGCAGTTTTTTGAATATCTGGTGATGATTGAAGTGTGAAAGCCCAAGACAACTTCAGTTTCTTCAGGAGTAGGTTATGGTGTGAAAAAATTGTCTAGATTTTTTTTTAATATTCTCCTAGAAACGTATCTTAATTGCAACTTCTGCATCTAGAAGACTATCAGTCTTGCTAATCCTGTATATTAGTGCTCATGAGTCCTCAAATATTTTCAGTCTATGCTGTGCTAATAAATTTGTAGACAATGTGTGAGATGAAGAAAAACCCTCACTCTTTAAGCAGTGTTTGCACTTGATTTATCCAGAAGTTCTTTTAAATTTCTAATGTCTTAGGGCTGAAATTTGCCATTAATAAAGAGACATCTTGCAAAACTATCTAAGCCATCAGAGAGAATTCATGATGGAGCCTATTAACTAGTAGCTCTGAATGTTGTGGAATACATGAAATAGACGGGAAGGACTTTTTTTATTCCTTGTTTCCAATACAGAGAGGTAGTGAATCGGAGGGAGAAATCTAGGAAGCCAATTTGCTGAAGGCCTTACCCAACTTTGAAGGAGTTCAGTAGAAAGGATTGAATCAGACCTTAGAACAGCAACACACATTTATGTGCACCCCTTTTACTGTAGGAAAAAAAAAAAAATTGTGCCATGCCAGAATAAGATACTGCATTGGATCTGGCACCCTGCGGTCACTGCTGAATTCCAGGACTCTCTCGGAGTACACGTAGGCATGTCCCAGCCTTTGGCAGCAGTGGAGCTCTGTGCTTGACACTACTGACTCTGCAATATTTTATATTGTTATTGAGGAGTACTGTAGTAAGTTTAAGAAACTGGGATTCCCCATGAGCTTACCCAGTTGTTAGTATGAGTAGTGTTGTACGGGACAGTAGTGATATGTAGAGGAAGTTTTTGAATGGGGAGCAGAATAATACAGGTGGAGAGTGGTGAGTGCTTTAAGAGTGTAATTGTTTCACTGGAGTATTTGAAACGAAAAACCCACTAATGAAATATTCAGCTGAAAGACTAAATCTGTCTACATCCATCAAATGTAATTTACAGCCTTTTAAGATTTACTTCTGCTTGTATCATCCCTGTGGCATGATGGATATTGCAAATAAATGTTCTTTTTAATTATATTTCTTATTCAACTCCAAATCAAGAGCCTAATTCTTCCTGTCACCAATGTATTAATTTACCTACCTTTTACCAGTTACTATACTGACTGTTTTTAAAGAACTTGACTTGCACTTAACTTCTCTATTTGGTACTAATGGACGTATTCTGTTCATTTCAACAGCTTCCTTGATAGCGTTATTGAGAGCTGATCACTGTGATCTATCCATATTCAGGGATGCAAACAATATTGGTAAAAATAAAACATGGGAATTAACCATCATCATTAGTTGGCTTTCTATGAAAACTATTCTCAAGCTCTGGAAATTGTTCTGTTATCTTATAAATGGATAGAGATGTATTCTGCCAGGTCAGCATTAGCATGTGCCTTCATTCTTTACCATATATCAGTCATGCATTAAACCCCCACAAGATCTATTCACGTTAAGAAAATTAATCATCTGTGTATGTAAAACCATTGTTGGGTCTGGAAGCAAATAGGCACTGAAAAGTAGATTACTGTCTGAAACTCCTTCGATGGTGTTTACTACAGTGTTTTCAGATCTTGCTTGAAGATGGCAGCAATAATGTAAAATCAGATTTATATTTAGGTCATTGAGATGGTGTGAGAGTATGAATGTGTCAGCTGATCCTAGGTAGCTTTGATTCTGATTTGTGTGTCTCTCAGAGTGAATCTGCAGGAGGTGGCTGTGTAAAATCTGTGTAAATGACAGGAGAATCCTAATGAATTACTACTGACCAGAGCTAAAAGCTGATGATAAACTGCTTAGCCCAAGAAGACTTAATATGTTGATGTGGTTCTCTCCATCATGTCACTTTTGCTCTTCCCTCTCCCTCCCTTCTCTGTATTTCTGTGGAAATAATTAATTATGGCTTGTTGATTTTTGGTGTCTGAGAAAATACCAACTAAAGCTTTTCCTTTGGCTGGGGCATTTTAAGGCTGTGCCTGGTACAGATTCTCCAGTGTCTAATAAGATGTGCTATAATGCTGCAGCTTTTCTCTTAGTGAGGAATTAATAGGGTCTCTCTCTCCTATCCTACTGCCTCTTTTCATTAAACATTTAGGAACAAAGCAGTCGTTGGATCTCCTGCCACTCTAACAAGTGGGACAGGCATTGACAAATGGCTAAAGAAGTCAGGAAAGTAGAGAGACACAATGGCTTTGCTTCTAGAGCAAGTCTGTTTCCTCCCTAGCCATCATAATTCTAGAGGGGTGCAAGAACGTCCTAAAAAGGAAATAATTGAAGAAGACATGGAGAAAATAATACAAATACTAACTTGTTCTATACATTATGGTTCTTAACGATTCAGTGGGTCCATCTACAGTAGTATTTTTATTCTGGTCAAGCGAGCAGTTTCAAAGCAAATCTCCTGATCTCCCCACTAAAGACACTGCTTGGCAATCTTAAAGTGCATGAACTGAATTACTCTCAGCAGAAAGTAAGCCAAGAGATGTGCTTCAGGAGTGCACCTAACACTTTTCAGATGATAATGGCAGTTCAATCCAGGGCACCCCCCTGGAGTTACTTCATGGTATAGAATCATAGAATCATTAAGGTTGGAAAAGACCTCTAAGATCATTGAGTCCAATAGTCAACCCAACACCACCATGCCCACTGAACCGTGTCCCTAAGCGCCTCATCTACACGTCTTTTAAATACTTCCAGGGATGGGGACTCAACCACTTCCCTGGGCAGCCTGTTCCAATGTTTCACCACTCTTTCAGTAAAGAAATTTTTGGTAAAACCCTTGCAGCTTGTCTGGATGTGGTCATCAGGTGCACGGCACCAGCTGCTTTGCTCTTCAGATCTGCTCCTGTTGTACCACACATCTTCCTAATGCAGACATGGCCAATGTATTCCAGGGATCAGGAAACATCAGTCTCCACAAGGCCTCCTTACCACTGCTCATGACACACGATATTTTTCCCCAGTATGCCAAGGATCTTCAATCATTTGTTGTGTTCAGACTTTATGTGCATAGCTTCCTTTTAGGAATACACCTGACAGATAACCATTTCTCGTAACAGTCCTAATAGATTTCTACAGGAAAATAAAAAGGTCGTCTTCCCCTCTGGAGCTCATCACTCGGAGCTTCCCTGCACTCTCTTCCAAAGCCCCTAACTCTGGGGGTTTTCCAGTCTGGGATTCTTCTAGACAGACACAGGGGCAGCTGGTTGACCACCTCATCATTCCAGTGGTGCTCCTCACTGTGAGGGTGTCTGTGATCTCCGTTCATCTGCATCTAACCTATAAGCAGGAGCCCTCTCATCCCTAGCCGGTAAGGATCAGACAAGGGGACAGCTGATAAGCAGCTACATGGACAAGATGGGGTCTGAGACTGTTTCTAGGGCCAGGCACCCTGTGAGAAACAGGTTCTTCCTGACGGTAATTTCTTGGCAGTTTTGTTGAGGCAATCTGCCATATCCTCTGTGGAGTGTGCTGTGTCACGTATCGTCTGAAGTTCCAAGAGTCATTTTGTACAAAGCAATGGTGGATGTGATATGCAGGGTAATGCACTGTGACTAATGCAACATTATAGGTAATTACTGGTTTGGGCTAATCAGAGAATAGAGATTTAACTTCTTGTTTGTTATCTGTTCATCCACTGACTGCTATAGATCAACTATAAATTTTGGGTCCAGTGATACCTTGTAAGAGTTTTTTTCCCCACATTTTGTAGAATGCATTTTACTTGAATTTTGGTTAGGGATCAAGTAAAAACATCAAGTTCTAGCCCTCACTTACAATTTTTGTGGATTGTTCTTCCCAGGTGTCCTGTTTTCTGCTGTTATCCAGATAAATACATAATCAGTCATTAGACAGAGTCTTTTCTTTGGCTGGGGCTTTAGCCTTGAAACTATAGCAGTTTTGGTAGATGAGTTTGCACCTGTGTTGAAATCCATTACTTCCTTTGAGACTTTTTTTTATTAAAGTACAAAGAAAGCCTCAGATGAAGTCACAAACCACATCCATGCAGCCATTGTCAAGTTTGGTGGACCTCTGGACAGCTAGAGAGGCTAAACCTTTTGAAAAAGTTAAGTCAGGACATCAGAATTTAAAAACTGCCAGAAATTATATTTTCACCTTGTTCTTTGACTGTGAAAAAAGCCCATTTATGTAAACTTCAGTACACACTTCTACAGTTAATCTCAGTGTAAAGTTTAGTATCTTTGGATTCCAGCAGGTTCCATGAAGTTCTTGACCAGTCTTGTGGAGTTTGCACTAACAGTTGTGGTTCAAGGAACTTAAGTTTTTGTGGAAAAAAAACCCCAACCAATGAACAAGTGCACAAAATGAGCTGTGGCCCCAGTGAAAATATACGGCTCAAAGATTGCTGTCTTAGATTGTGAAAGAAAATGTATGGTAGCCAATGCCAGCTGTAAAACATACAAGAATCTGGCTTCAAGGAGTGACTGTCAGGAAAAATCAGAAGTCTTTTTAAAATAATATATTTGGGCTCATTGTACTAAAGTTTTTGTATTCTTGTTTTTCTCTGCAACCATGACTTTATAGTTCTTTTTAATGTGAAAGCTTAATTTCTGAGTTAATTCTGTAATACTAAGAGTTGTGATAACAAGAAAAGTTCCAAATAACAGAAGTCTTACAGTAAAAATTGTGATAGTAACATCAAAAAATGGCAGCAGACATTCTTAAAATGCAGCACTTTTGGTTATCAGTGGTGTAGTTTGTGGGCACATGTAATAAGCCCCACCAAGCTTTCCTCATCCTGAAGAGAGTCTATTTTTATCTCTGTTGTGATCTTACAGCCTCCTTTTCTTGCCCCTCCTTGGGATGAATTATTAATCACAACATCACTGAGTGTGAACCCAAGGGTACTGAAGAATTTATAATTGGTGTCTTCCCCCCCCCCCAACTTAGATATGAAGCTTACGCTGTCATCTTCACAAACTGGCCATTGCTTCATGACAATTAGCAAATATTAAGCAAGGAAAGGATGTCATTTATGACAGCAGTAATATAATACTAATGTGTTATGCTAGTTATATTGGAGAAGACCATGAAACACAGGGTCCTTTCTCTTCCAGATAGATAGGATAGCAAGGGCCAAGGCTTGAATGGTGTAAATGCAGCCAGTGTTTTGTGGCTAAGGTACAGGGGTCGGCACTTGTCAGAAAAAAAGGTGAAGAGAGAGAAATTAGTGTTTGATGGTGGTTTGCTTCTGCATCCAAAGAAGACAGTCTCATCTTTAAAAAACACAAGAACCTGCATGTTTTCAAAAGTGATTGGTGACTTTTGAGAATGAGTTTATAAGTATTTGAGTTCTCAAACCTAGGTGTTTTGCTGGGATCCATTTTTCAAAGGGCCAGAGGCCAGTGTGTTCTGCAAACAAGGATTCCTTTGCACTTTTCAGTGTGGATGGCCTAAGCCCGAGGCATCCGCAGTCAGGGATTGCCTTAGAAAAATCTTGTCCATTAAGGATTAAACTAGATGAAAGCAACAGCAGGAGCAAGTGCTTAGATAATGGAAAACTGATTTATGTAAAATTATCGCTATTTTACAACCTGTCTCCAAACCCATTTCACTGAGTTCACTTTTGATCTCAAACGGCAGTTGTTTCCAAATGGCAAAACCTTTGAGCTCTGCCACAGGACGCTTCTGGTCTTAAAGGCTTAATTGTGTTTCCAAGATGCTGGTGTTTTGATGCATCAGAACATTCTCCTAGAAGAAGCATTTGGGAACTGTGATCATGGACCAGGGGCTGGTCCCAGGGCAGTCTCGTGTATCCCCAAACGCGACGTGGTTGGCAGGTGATGGAATCAGAACACAATTTGGTGTTTATAAATTGTATGGAATATCCCAGCATTTGTACGTCTGAGAGGCACAGCTGTTCAAGGAAAAAAGGACATTTCTTTTGGTTGATTCCAACAGACCTTGGTCCATGCATCCATACTTGCTGCTCAGGTGCTGATAATTACTCTGGAAAATGTCACTGTGTTTCTTGTGCAAGAGAATAACTGTCAGGCTTGGTTCCACCTGATATTATGGAAACAAATGTCCATGCAGGTTCTGATTTGCTTCAGAGTTGTACCACAAGACAAAACATTAATAACCTAGGAAGGTGCAGATCATTAACCTACGTTTTACTTTCCACTTATGAACAGTTCAGTCTTTACCTGTGTGTGTGCATGCTCTACCCCACAGAGAGGAAAAAACATAATCTGTGCAATTACATTTAGATCAATAATCATTGGTAGGACAGAGTTCGTTACAATCCTGCAGGTGTATTGTCCTTACCATCGGAGAGCCTTGTTTAGAGTATTTGGATGCTAGCATGGCATGAATAAATGAAATTCCTGCGTTCCCCAAGCCTGATTCTGCAGCATTATACAGTACCTGTAGGGTGCTTTCACCTGCCTGCTTTGAGGCCAAGCTCTTGGGGTTCTTTTGCAGGCCTATGCCTTGAAGTTCAAGGACTGTTTCTGTCCTGTGAAAAATCCAGAGACTTACAGAAGTTGATAAGCCGCTAGCAGCTGTGTGGTGGTGTGGCCTGGCCACCAGCTTCATGTTCTGTGCTCTTCCTTTATTGCAGCAATTCAGCTTTGTCTCCCTGCCCACGGATGTCCTGGAAATAGAAGTTAAAGACAAATTTGCAAAGAGCCGACCGATAATCAAGCGTTTCCTGGGAAAACTCTCTATGCCGGTTCAACGCCTCTTGGAAAGACATGCCATAGGGTAAATCTGCTGCTTATGCTACTTCCTGTTGTTTAACAAGTGTATTGCTGTTTTGAAGTCCCTGGTGATATATCATTACAGTGATATAATGATGTTGAGGGGGAGTTATTAAACTGACAGTCGTCTGATGAATGATGTTGGTCTTAATTAGAATTTATAGGACTGCGGGCCAGACAAAGAATTTCCTCTATAACCCTATCCATTGCATTTTGAAAAGTGAGAGCTGGCATTTAGGAAAGAAAACTGTTTTGTGTATCATGGCTGCGAATCTGGAGAGTGCAATATTTTCAATTTGAGTGTTCTTTTAATGTTATCAACAGGCTGTTTTCATGTTTCAGGGAATTACCTATGGGCTAAAATCATGCCAGATCTGTTCCTCCTCCCTTTAATTTCTGGACAGTGGAAATATTATAAAAAAACACATGGCATGTTGTAACTAAATCTTTCTGACCCTACCCTGCTGTCAAGGAATAACCAGTTCACTTGAGCTCACCAGCCCTGCCCTGCTTCCCCTTTGCATGAAAGTCCCGGGAAGGTATATGCTTCAAAGTAACACAAACCAATTTGAGGAAGATGGATAGTATTCAGATAAAGCCCAAAAGTTGGCTCTAAACTTTAGGGTTCAGACCTTGAGGAGCAGGGAGAGAAAGAGTCATTTCCTGAGGAGGGCATACGCAATGCAGTTTCCAAGAAGGCATTTCTGAAAATTGGATCTCAACTCAGCGGAACAGCAGGAAGCTGAGCTTGTTGGAAGTGGTTTTGAACAGCTGGTTCAGAAACTGGCTGTGGTATTGACAGCTGAATCTACCAGAAGGGACTAAGCTACCTCCCTGTTTCTCAAGTAGGGAAGATTGAGTAGCTTTTTAGAAACCAGATGGAAAAGAACAGCTTGGGGAAGGTAGAGCCCTATAACTGATATCATTGGCTTCCCTCTGTATGAGAAGATTTCTCACCATCTTCTGATTGTATCTTCCTATTTTACTTCCTTATTGTAAACACTGTCTATCTAAGAATATACATTGCCAAGAGCAGTGCCTCCAACCTACACCTAGGTCTGCCTTAGTTTTTATACCATAGTGGCTTTTAAATCTCAGGCAAGCTCAACGAGAAGTATACACACAAGCTCAGAAAGATCAAACATGAACCTTGAGATTGTCTCATTTATATGAGTTTCTGATGCATGTGAAACTATCCTAGCAAATATATTGGGCCCAGCTGAAGTGAACTATGTTTCTTCAAAAGATGTATAAATATTACTATTTAGTGAACGCTTTACACTCAAAAAATGCTTTGCAAACATTGCTCCAGCCTCATTTTGGGCAGCTGGGAAGTTAATCTCTTCTATAGTTTCATTCTGTTCTGAGGGGTGGATGAAGTGTGGCAAAGGGAGGGACCTGCACAAGGACAGGATGGAGTCATTGATCAACCTTGTCAGGAAGGTGTTCTTCTGATATTTCAGCTTCATAGAGGTAAGAGGGGTGGAAAGAGATGAAGAGCAGTCATTCAGCCAGTTTGAAAAGAGAAGGTGGTAAGCGGGGACTGGCCTGTACAGGATTTTGAAAGAAAGGACAGGAAAGGTGAATTTTATGCAGATGGTGAAGGGAAGGAAATACAGAAATGCGAGGTTCTACAAGAGGGTAGATATGGTCAGATCAGCAGGGACGTGAAGTCTTGTTACAAGAGCTGAAGTGGGAGTTGTTTGCTTCCCATGTTGATATTTTCATACCCATACTGCAGAAGTTCCATTCCCACCGTTCTCTCTCTATATATACATATGTGCTTGTGTATCCCAGAAGCCTGTCTTAATCACTGACTCAGCTGTTCCATTGTAATTGAAGACATTGTCCTCTCCTCTGCCATTCGTTCTCTCGTATGCAAGTCAACATGCCCTCATGGCTGGGTTGAATAGCCTTTGAAAACCATTATGTATTTTTGTAGGACACAGCAGTTTTATGCACGGTAGACATTGGGTAGGTTATAGTCTATAGTGACGATATTTGTTTTCTTTCAGGGACAGGGTTGTAAGCTACACTCTGGGTCGCAGGCTTCCTACAGATCATGTCAGTGGCCAGCTGCAGTTCCGATTTGAGATAACTTCATCCATCCATCCAGGTAATTCTCAGTCTTAACCCATCATTTATCTGGGTCTTTTTTTTTTCTTTTTTTTTTTTTGCTTTACATTCTTTCTCCTCAGAAACCTGAATTCATTCCTGGCTGCTCTGGGAATTTAGGTACAGTCATGAGCAAAGGAAAGTGCATAAAGTCCCCCGTCACAGGATGCATCGTGAGTCACAACTTATTCCCTGTTTCCCCTTAGCTTAGAGCTACTGGTGTCTCATATCCCCCTGTTCTTGGCTGCTTCAAATATTTTGCCACATCACAGGGAGAGAAGAGGGTAGAAAACTAAAGTCTCATCTGCTTCTCTATCACCTGTCCTGGGGAAGTGCTAGATGGGCTGTTATAGGATCATAGAATGGTTTGGGTTGGAAAGGACCTTAAAGATCATCTAGTTCCAACCCACCTGCCGTGGGCAGGGACACCTTCCACTAGACCAGGTTGCTCAGAGCCCCATCCAACCTGGCCTTGAACACTCCAGGGATGGGGCATCCACAACTTCTCTGGGTAACCTGTTTCAGTGCCTCACCACCTTCATAGTGAAGAATCTCTTCTTTATATCTAATCTAAATCTACCCTCTTTCAGTTTAAAGCTGTTACCCTTTGTCCTATCACTACACACCCTTGTAAAACGTCCCTGTCCAGCTTTCTTGTTAGGCCCCTTTCCGGTACTGGAAGGCTGCTATAAGGTCTCCCTGCAGCCTTCTCTTTTCCAGGCTGAACAACCCCAAGTCTCTCAGCCTGTCTTCATGGGAGAGGTTCTCCAGCCCTATGATCATTTTCGTGGCCCTTCTCTGGACTTGCTCCAACAGGTCCACGTCCTTCTTATGTTGGGGGCCCCAGAGCTGGACGCAGTACTCCAGGTGAGGTCTCACAAGAGCGGAGTAGAGGGGGGAGAATCACCTCCCTCGACCTGCTGGCCACGCTTCTTTTGATGCAGCCCAGGATACAGCTGGCTTTCTGGGCTGCAAGCACATATTGCTGGCTCATGTTGAGCTTCTCATCAACCAACACCCCCAAGTCCTTCTCCTCAGGGCTGCTC
>NW_008794089.1:1731083-1818791 GCF_000699145.1 Aptenodytes forsteri
GACCACACCACACAGCTTGGTGTCATTGGCAAACTTGCTGAGGGTGCACTCAATCCCACTGTCCATGTCTCTGACAAAGATGCTAAACAGCGCCAGTCCCAATACTGACCCCTGAGAAACGTCACTCGTCACTGGTCTCCACTTGGACATCGAGCTGTTGACCGCAACTCTTTAAGTGCGACCATCCAGTCAATTCCTTATCCACCGTGTGGTCCAGCTGTCAAATCCCTGTCTCAAATTTAGAGACAAGGATGTCGTGTGGGACAGTGTCAAATGCTTTGCACAAATCCAGGTAGACGATGTCAGTTGCTCTTCCCTTATCTACCAACGCTGTAACCCCATCGTAGAAAGCCACCAAATTTGTCACGCATAATTTGCCCTTAGTGAAACCATGTTGGCTGTCACCAATCACTTCCTTATTTTCCATGTGCCTTAGCATAGTTTCCAGGAGGATCAGCTCCATGATCTTGCCAGGCACAGAGGTGAGACTGACTGGCCTGTAGTTCCCCAGGTCTTCCTTTTTTCCCTTTTTAAAAACGGAGGTTATGTTTTTCCCTTTCCAGTCAATGGGAACTTCACCGGACTGCCATGACTTCTCAAATCTGTAGAGTTATCTGTAGTCATCTGCATTTGAGCACTTAATAAGTAAAAATGGAGAATGTAATAGAAGAGTTGACTAGAAACTTTCTCATTTTGATTATTTTTAATGAAAAAAGTAAAACAAAAAATAATTCAATGTTCTCCCTCCTTCCCTCCCTTTTTGTTTTGCTTTGGTTCACATTCTCTTGTAGTTATTAGGAAGTCACCGTCATGATGGTGTAAGTTTGAGCCTTGGTTTTCATGTCAAAGTCTCAATAGCATCGCTCAGGGACTTTTTGCCTCTCTATGGTAGTGCCCTCTCAGGTACACTTTGTCAAGCCCAACAGCAGCTGCATTAGTGGTTGGAAATCGTGACCTGCGCCTTGCTGGAAAACCTTGACTTATGTCTTTTGACTATTTGGATGGTGTGAAAGAGCCCAGGTTGTCTGGCATCTGGGAGGAGGTGGTACAGATGAAGATCACATCAAAGGATGTTTTAGGGAAAGTTTCCACCTTTCAGGGGTGTGAAAAACAGTTTTTTTAAGTTCTCTGTTGTGGAGTCCTGTCAGCTTCAGCATGACAAGAAAAATGTTATTAAAACCTCAGGGAAAGGCTTCCTTGTCATTCCCATGATACTCCCTCCAATACCAGTTGGCTCAAAGAGGAGTTTCAAGGTGTTACCTTCAGGTTATGTTGCAAGGAGGCAGGGTGCTGCATACAGATTACCACCATGAGTAAGCCCCGTGATTGTTAAATCCACTGTACAAAGACTGCCTAGCAAAAAAATACAGCATTTCTTGATAGTTGCTCAGTTGCCCACTCATTTCACACAATTTGTGCTTTTAATTCTCTCAGATTGCTGTGGATGCCTGTGTCCCCACAGCCAAGCTTCTGGTTCAGTCAACGCTTCTTGTTAAAGGAGTAGTTAATTTCTTTTTCTGTCTTATACAGATGATGAAGAGGTCTCCATTAGTGCAGATCCTGAGCCAGCTGACCTCCAGGAAAGCCCTGTGAACAACCCCACAGAGGAAAGCCTCGGTGAGCCTCCATGCATCAACACAGTGACCTCAGAAAGTACAGCTCCAGAACAGCTAAATGGATACAGTGTGAACAGTGTCGATAGCCCAGGGGCTGTCAAACCACCTGGGGAAGTCAACCAGAAAAGCTTAAACGAAGAGCTAGCAGGAGATGGGGAGGTTGATGTGGTGCCAGTTCCTGAGCCCTTGGAATCCATCCCAGAAGTGCTGCCTTCTTTGAGTGCTACGGACCTCACGGAGCAGCTGGCTCTGCTGGCTTGCATGTCTCCTGAGACTGAAGTTAGGGAAAATAACGAAGTCAATTCTGGTACTCAGGGAGATGGTGGAGTCTTGACCAGCATAGAAACGTTAGATCTTGATGAGGTGAGTGCAGATGTGCATGCTGGCAAGGACCTAGAGAAGAGTCAGGAAGAAGAAGGGGCTTCAGCCCAGGAGGAGGAAGACAACAAGCTACAACTAAGGACCACAGCAAAGAGGAAAAACAGGCCGTGCTCCCTGCCTGTGTCTGAACTTGAGACAGTCATAGCTTCAGCTTGTGGTGAGCCAGAGACCCCTCGCACGCACTATATACGGATCCACAACCTGCTCCACAGCCTGCCCTCAGCACAGATGAGCAGCGATGGGGAAGAAGAGCAAGATGGTGGCAACGGTGGGGAGAACGATGAGGAGTCTACAGTCAAGGAGGCATTGGAGAAGGAGGTGGTCAGTGAGAGTGAGACAGTGGCAGCAGAGCCTCCTCTGGAAAATGAGGCTGAAGAGAACTTCAGCCAGAGCACGGTGCCTCCTGGGACCTTGGATGAGCAACTCTCCAACTTAAATGATGGGCTGTTGGATGGGGAACACCCCAGGACAGGAAGCGAGAGCGAGTCGAGCTCCAGGCCCAATGGTGACAACGAATGCGAGGCGTGCGACACTTCTTGCTACAGCCCCTCTTGCTATAGCACTTCCTGCTACAGTACCTCCTGCTACAGCACTTCTTGCTACAGCACCTCCTGTTATGACAGTAACAATCGCTTCTCCAGCCATACCCGCTTCTCCTCTGTTGACAGTGCAAAGATTTCTGAGAGCACGGTCTTTTCCTCACAGGATGATGATGATGAAGAGAACAGTGCTTTTGAGTCAGTGCCAGATTCAGTACAGAGCCCTGAGCTGGACAGGGAGCAAGTGGATGGCTCCTCCCAGTGGCCAGATGAACTAGTAGCTCATGGTGGGAATCCACAAAGAGCCACAGAGAGTCTAGACACCCCAATAGCAGGTCCAAGCAGCAGAAGAGAAGGTTAGATCCTGAGTATCGATGCGCTGAGCAACCCTGATTATCTGGATGTCACAGAAGGCATCAGATAATTGAGGTTTCAGATAGCTCATGGTTTATTTCATACAAATTTGGGGGCTGTGAGCTGGGCCAGATATCAGGGAGGGTTGGATAATTGAGCCTGTCCTTAAAAATCCCAGCAAAACCAGATAAATCAGATGGGGATCTGCATATATGGATTCCTGTAGATATACGTGCATCATTATAAAATCAAGATTAGCTACTGTAGTTATGTGGCAGATCAGCATTATCACATCCACCAACTCATTCCTTATTTCCTGGGATTGCTCCATTTCACATATCTGATGTGCTGCCATGTCTCTGAGAGTCGGTGAGGGGACGAGCTTGTGCTTGTTGAGGGGCAGATATGCTGATTTAAGCCAGCTAAAGATCTGGGCCAGTGTCTGTATATGATTGGTAGGCATGCACAGTCATAAGCATGGAGAAATGCAAATATTTGTCTCTTACAAACCCAGTTTTCTAGCCCTGTTTGTTCCAATTCTCCAAATATCAAACAAATCTACCTCAGATTTCACAGACCATAGGGCAACTCAACAGAGATTTTTTTTTTCTTAGGTGCTTTGAAAATTGAACTACATTGAACAAAATTCTCTCCTTATCCTCCTCTAGAGATAAAACATACTTAAGAAAGTAATTTTTTGTCTTTGTAATTTAGGTACTGTTTTTCCCAATCCCGCCAAACCGTTACATTAAGTTCCTCCCTTTGGTAACTCATTTTATGTTGTATGGAGTTACGTGAAGGGTGGGTTTGACTACTCATCTTTTCTTCAGCTAGTGTATCATTTTTCTTCAGCTAAAGAAGTAAAGGCCTCAGCAGCAGCTAAGGAGTATGCAGAAAGGTCAAGAGGTAGTCTTTGCATTCCCAAATCCTGAGTCATCTGTCTCCCACTATAAGTGACAGCAAATTAAAATGGCACCAAAAGGATAACGTATTTGGGGATCACTGGGAAAACCCAACCAAAGCATCCTTCTACCTTTTCCTTCTCTATTCCCAATTTATTTACCCCAACCTTCCCACTGCCACAGACCCTGCCCCAACAGAAGGAAAGATGTAAGAGTGGCCTTACATGCTGGACTGCGTAAAGACTTTAGACAGCTGGGCCTAAGCAATTATTCACTCTGCAGAGCAGAATCTAGCCCAAAGAATTAAATTCTCAGAAGTACACAGAGGTATAGAAACCCACAGTTTCGTTCCTTGCAGGTGAGGGTCTTTGTGTGTGGACAGCATTTATGTGCAAGTATACCTAAGAGGGCACGAGCGTGTGTGTGTGAGACCATGCTTACAGATTTGATGGTTATTTTGGACTGTGTGTACTTTTGAGAGGGGATGTGGGGGGAGAGGGTGTCTTCTGCATATGGATTCAGTACAGCTCCAAGATTGCGTCCCTTGAGCCTGTATAAAGGGCACTGCAGCGTTCACGGTGGCTTTGCTTTGATTAGCTGAGAGAGAGTATGTCTGAAGGGCAGCCCGGCTCTTAGCACTCTTTTGATATCACCGGGGGTGCTTCAGGAAATGTGCATGTTGCTTCATGACTTGGCAGCTGTTACAAATACAGTAGATGTGGTCACCTCCATCCAATCCAGGTGACTGGTACTACCATGCTTCCACTGGCTTGGCGTAACTATCTTGACTAGGGGAGAGTCAATTATGGTGAGGTAAGTAAAGAAAAAAAGATGGATGATCTGGTAGTTGGTGCTACAACACCTGTAGTAACAGCACAGTTTTTAAGGCTATGAGAGATGGAGTTTCAGCACTGAGTAACAACTTACATAACTCTGCTGTCTGTTCAAAACATGCAGCAGATGCAACTGTGAGATACGCCTATACACAAGCGGCTTAATGAAGACATTTAACAGGCCATACGGTATCATCAGAGCACCTAGAAGAGGGAGTATTTTTGTCTAAGCGATTTTTCTCACTTCTGGATGGTGTGAGATTTTTTTACAGTTTTATACAAAATTGGCTTCTGCCTTCTAGCTGTTGGTTGTTTAAAGAAAAAACATATTTTCTGGTAGATTTTTTTTACATTTGATAGCTATATGTTTGATTTCTTTACAAAATGTTCATTCTTAGGCTATTAAGATTCTGACATTAAAGACAGCTAAACCAGCCAGCACACAGTGAGTTTGGCTTAGCTGAATGGTCTGATTTTTAATTTTGAAGTATCCTTGTGTAATTTTCTGGTGATGTTGGAAACGCTAAATATATTCTTTCCCTGAGCTGCATCTTTCTGATGCATGTAAATGCTATATTTATGCAATTCAGATTGTATCTGTATTAACAGGCCCACCTGGAGCTGGAGGTTATAGTGAAAAACTGTTACTACACAATATGAAAATGTGTCCGTTAGGAACCAGAACTATTTATCCTACTAAGGTTTTAAGGACAGACCAAGAAGGAATCTTAATTCTGGAACCTGTGAAGTTCTAATGTGCAGGTTCCTTATTCTCACAGTTAAGTCTAAGATAAGGAATGCTTTTTCATCCCTACTATAACTTCTTAGTTTCTTAAAGGATTCTATAAACATTGACTAGATCTTAAGTTACTTGTTCCTTTCAACGGAACATGAGTTTGGACATTTGCTTAGGTTTCATTTATTTCATATTTGGATAGACATATATACAATGTTAGTGTTTAAAAACTTCCTCTGCACTGTCTACTGTGTGTGTCTCTCTTCTTCTTCTTTCCCTTTTCTGTATCTCAGGTCTTCCTTCTTTATCTCAGATCCTGACTATGTCTCACTATCTTTTGTCCTCCTCTTCTACCACCTGTCTACTACCTGTTTCTGGTCCTTCTCTCATTCTACCTCCTTCTACCCAAGATGGACTCTTTGAATTTTGAAAAATACCTATAGAAGGGGATGATCTTCTGCTTTGCGGGGACTGCAAAATCCTGCCATTCCGGTCCGCTTATACAGCCACTGATCTTTTGGAAAAGCAGAGAAAGATCCAAGGCAGCTTTTAGCCTCGTATCCATCCACTGATGGGATGAATTAAAAGTTGGAACCAGGATTTTGCATGTTCCTGCCAATTTCTGCAGAAGCTTGAGTTTGGTTGTACATGCACAGTATTTCTCAGAGATCAAGCCTGATTCTTCTCTCGCTTGCACTTGTGTGTCTATGAGTCCAGAATCTGGCCCATAATAGTTTAGCGTTGACTCAAACCTGAGATCAGAGCCTTGATTGCATTATTTTAATAATTCTTTGGCATATGAGTTGTTATTAAAATAGTGCCTGAAAATAGGAATAACCAGAGCTGCTAGTACACCAGGCTAACCTATTTAAAAAATAATCGCTTGTTTTACAGTAGCACATTTTTTGAACCACATTGTGAAAACAGTGAATGACTGTCAATGTCTTGAATATCTTGTCCGTAGGTGATTGTCCTTTACTTCATAATTCTCAGCCAGTCAGCCAGCTTCCTTCTCTGAGGCCTGACCATCATCACTACCCAACTATCGATGAGCCTCTTCCACCAAGTAAGCTTTAGTTTTTTAATTTATTGCATTTTTCAGCTTTTCCTGTTAACTCAAACAGTGTGGAGGTCAGTATGTCTTTCTAAATAACCCCATCTGTTCTGTATATACATTCTCCAGAACCCAAGCAAATATGCCCTTTTGTTTCCTTTATTTGATCCTGACTTCAAGTGTTGTTGTGTTATTTTGGACAAGCTCCATAACCTCCCTCTGCCTTAGTCCGTCTTCTTCCTTAGCTACTGTGAAATGAAAATAATAATACTGCCCTGTTTCCAGTCAGTGTGTTTAGACTGGAACGAGTGGGTATCTGTCAGGTGTTCCAGAAGCCTTACTATAAAGCTTTCTGGGTGGTGTATCAACAAAGTACTCTGATTTTTCTAGAACGTTTGTCTCTAAGTTTTCTATAACCAACTTCAAAGATGATTTGGGATGGCAGTCCCTGTGGTCTGTCAGCTCTGCTTGCAGGTCCAGCAGGAACCCTTTCACAGTCAGGACGCTTCTGGGACAGACAGGTCCAAACCTGAGCAAAACCAGCAGAAGCTGGGAAAAGGCAGCTCGCATAGAGTGGTCTTGTACTGTCTTTGGAATTTTATGTTCATAATGGACTGTAATGGCGTCTGCAGTTGGGTTGGATAAAAATGAGAGGGTCTTAAGTAGTGTGATCGATTAATGGGATTTTTGCCACCGAATCAACTGCTGGAAATGTTTTCACTTCTCTCTGTAGCCTTTACCTTTGTGTATTCCTGGAGGATTACCCTGCTTTTTGCATTGGCGTTAAGTGCCCAGCAGAGCGCACTCTGTGCCCTGCAACATGCTGCTGATCACCTTCAATTTCAGCACGATTTAACAACCTAAAATGTGCAGTGCCTCAAAAAAATAACCAGGTGTATAAACAAAGCAGTCTATTTTATTTTGTTTTTTTCAAAGCCCAAGTAGGGAACACAGTTATTTGGCCTATGGTGCCCTTGACAAATAATTCATCATTTACCAACCATGCTGTCAGTATTCCCTAAGCCGAAAATAGCCCCCGATGCTGGCATTAGCTGCACAGTAGCATGAATGATTCAAATGCCTTTAGCCCAGTGAAGGTCTTATTAGAGTCCCACGGTGGCTTGCCAGTGAATGATGAAATGGGAACGGTTACCTCTGTAACAGGCAAATATTTTTCTTCCTCCCACTCTTACCTCAACATTTTGTGAATAGAGCACGTTCCCCACTAGATGACTTAATGATAGGACACTGACACCAGCTCAGGTAAACAAAACATACTGTGAATCTGTTCCATATTCTTCCATCACCGATTAATACATTTTTCCTCTTTCTTATTATCCTCAAAGGGCAAATATTTCTACCACTGGTTTTCACAAGTGCTTTCACAACAGTGTTTAAGGACATGAAACGCAATGTGTGATGATACAGTACAGAAGTGATATCCCTTTGTAGGATTTTATTTTAGCATTTGCATATAACATCATTTTTACAATAAAGGCTGATACCGTGGGCTTAAATATATTGATCTTAATAGGAATAGACTGTACTAAGTTAATTTTGGGGGGAGAAAAGTTGAATTGGATAATATCACCTAGGAAGCCTGCTTCCAAAAACTCTCCATGAAATTTTAAGATAATTTCAAAATGAAAACTATAGTTTTAATCTAGAAATGCTTCTTTTAGCATTCAGTATCACTATCTCAATGCCTTTAATGCCTCTTAATCCTAGATAAACAGTTCTGCAATCATGTGAAAGGAAGAAACTTTATGTGTTAAACCTGAGTTATATGATCAAACCTGGCTTACTTCTCACATGCAGCATTAGCTTCCGTCCATAAGTAGAGTTGAAGATAATTTGCCAGTGCTGCAAGTTCAGCATTGACTGGTTTTACTTCAGTCATGGAGAATCTTCTGGACAGTCATCTTTCTCTTTTGAATAGTTCTCTGAATAACTTTGTTTCATCATAACCCCACAACAGTTGGTCTCGGGGAAGAAATTTAATTTCAGACAGTTTTATTTAGGAAAGTAAGGTAGAACAGGTTCATTATTTATGTAGAAATGTCATAATGACCAGTCTGAATGTTAAGGCCTATACGAGATTGACAGAAGATTTGCAGAGTTTGTATGGCGTCATGATGGCATTAATAGTCACCCCTTATTATGCATGTGTTTGCTAGTACTGCTGGAAACCCTACAGAACTGAAGCCAAGAAAAATACATGTGCCCAGTTCAGAGCTGCTCTTTGCCGAAGGTGTGGCTGAGCTTGGAAAGGAAAAGACAGTGTATTTACTTTGCCCTGCCAGGATTATGGTCCTGCCAGAAAAAGTTGCGTCTTTTGGTATAAATCAGAGCAGTTTCAGAGGCTGCTGTGAAATATGACTCGGCTGATGGAGGGGGATCGCTGGAGAACAGAACCAGTACTGTCCCGTCCCCCAGCCTGTGCTCCAGCATGCTCTTGCTGTGAAGGTTAGATGGAGGTTAGTCTCTGTTGTAGTCACAGTCTTATTTTGCCTGAATAACTAACAAAAGACCCTGAGGGGATTTGGCTGCTTCCTAGATCACCTATGCCCCTAAAGTAGCATGAAGGGACTTGAGCACAGCTCAGAAGCAGAGTTCTGTCTGTCAGTTTACCCGTCAGCCTGTTTGTCTCTCTGTGCAGGTATCCGTCCATCTGTCCACAAATCTGGTATCATATGTAGCTTCAGTGACTTGTGTGACTTACAGGTTGTCTTGTGGGAAGGCAGAAAGTGCACCTGCCACCTGTGTACAACAAAAGTATCGGCACCTGCCACCCTTTGACAGCCTTCCCGGGTGACCAAAAGAAGAGCTATTCAGCTGATTAGAAATGCTGTTGCAAGGAGCAGTACTGCTACAGGTTTCTCAAAAGCCATGGGGGACGCAGTTCTTATGTGTACGTATATCCTATGCCAATGCAAGTGTCAGCCTGTGGTTTCAGGTATATAAACCCATAACGCAATGAATAAAGCAGTGCTCGCAGATAAGTGTAGTTCATCTCTGTACAAACTGCTGCTGGATGTCTGATACATCCAACAGAGATAGCCTTCCTGAAATTGTAATCCAGTCTGCATGATCCTGACCTGGTTTTTTCACTGTGACCTCCAAGCTCTGGAGAAGTTTTGTTGCTCCTAGATTTCTAAGTATTATGCTTAGGAGCTTAGGAACTCTGAGTTGTATTTAATTAGAGAGACGCTGCGATATAGCCTCTAGAGCCAGTAGTGCACAGGACTGGATTATGAGAAGCCCTTGTTTGACTGGGTAATTGGGTAGTATTATTCTTACTAAGTGTCCATCAGCAGGCTTCAGACCAATGTGCCCAGTTGGTGTCTTCTGTAGGCTGTCTAGAGCGTGGGTCTACAGCATCGCCTATAAGCTTCTAATTATCCATTGACCTTTATTATTCTCAACTTGTTACATGTATACTACAATAGTGTGGGGTGAGGGCTAGGATTTGTCCTTTGCCAGACAGCAGCAAGGAAAACGAAGATCTTAGTCATGTTAAGGTACATCATGTCACCTTTGATCTGGCCAAGATTATTTCCTTGAAGATATTGCAGATAGTGCATAGCTCCAGAAGAACCATTCCCCACCCACGGTGGTACACCTGCCACCAGGGACAGCATGCTCAGCAAGGCCAGAGCCTTTGGCCTGCCTTATGTGTCAGTCTGATTTCCTTCAATGTGCATCTGTTGTACTTGATGTGCTTTTTTTCACCGTCTTATGTTTTAGACATTGTTTTCACAAAGCTGTGGTCTTGTTCTTGAAACAGCTACTAGATCCTTGGGAAACTTTACCTGGTGGGAGGAAGAGAGTCCTCTCCTTGAAATTATATAGTGATGTTCACAGTGAGAGACACTGTGTGTGTGTACCTGTACTGTGACTATAGGTTTTGCATGTATAAGGACTGAGGTACTTCCAGTCAGCTTTGAAAAAAATAATGCATGTACATATGGCTCTTGTTGTTTTGGAATCTTACAGAAAATTTCTCCAAGGACTCCCAGTGCCCATCTTCTAAGGTTTGTGGGATTAACGTGTCAGGGGCAGCCAGCCAAAAACTTAAGACAGCCTACACTTGGCTGGGATCAGCCCAGGTATGGGAACTGAGTTTAGCCAGGGCTAGCATTCAGGGGATGGGAACTGGTCATGAAGGACAGGTTTCCAGAGACAGCAGGAAGAGGTACAACTTCAGTCCTGCTCTTAGAGAGTAGGAGATAAAATACATAAAGTATGAAATCCAGCTGATCCTGAATTTGATCATAGAAAACCATAGAAGAAGGAATGGACTCGTCAGGGAGTAGGGTATCATAATAAGAGTATGGGAATAAGAGGAAGTGTTTGCGCCCAAAGGTAATCACCATATGTGGATTTGTGTGTGAATGTGAGTGAGGTTTGTATATAAACACGAGTAGAAAGTATGTGCATATATTTACATAGATATGTCATCAGCTGATGAATCATGTAGAAATATGAAGCTAGCAAGTCTAATTTATATCACTACTCCATACATTCCAGCCAATTTGATATGTGGCTTTGCTAGCTAACTCACTTCTGAATTTCTCCTGTTCCAAACACTTTTTTTATCAACATTACCATTTTCCACAAGCCATCATATACCAAATAACTTAGTTTTCAATCATGGGACAACTTAAACATTAGTAGGAAACAATAGTGATGGAAGGCTCGATATTATGCTGCAGACTTTCAATCTGGATGGCATTCATCAGAGCAATAGATTTATGATACTAATCTACTTACAGAGATTTCTAAGGATATGTCCAACCAGGCTGTGATCAGTTTTCAGGGCAGCCTTTAATTGCTGTACGGTATCCTTCGAAGCCACTTTATAAAAAAGAGAGAACTGAAACTTGTTTGTTCTGAAACATAACAAAAAAGAAAACATGGGATTTGCCATATTATTTCAGATGTAATCCTTTTCTAGTAAGGGTCGGTTCTATGTGGCTACCCCGACCTGCAGTGAATCCAGCCAATTAGTATTACTAATTGTAAAATTATCCAGCCCTTTAAAAAATGGAGCCGCTATGTCACTTGTTTTTCATAGTCTATGGTAGTGAATTCCATAGGCTACCTATGTGCTGTGTGTGAAATGTTTATGTATATGCATATATAGAGACAAGCACATAGTATATATACACATTTGAATGTATACTTTGAATATATACACATAATATATATTGCACGCATGTAGACTATATATATGTGGTATCTCTTGTGTGTATATACGCTGTCTGTGTATATGTGTGTGTGTATATCTATCTCCCGCACTTAGGTTTTCTGGAAGGCATCACACTGACAGCATCACCCCTTCCTTTTTTTCCAACCCTAGATTGGGAAGCTCGGATAGACAGCCATGGGAGGGTATTCTACGTTGATCACGTCAACCGAACCACTACGTGGCAGCGCCCCACAGCCGCAGCAACGCCGGATGGGATCCACAGGTCTGGCTCTATCCAGCAAATGGAGCAGCTGAACCGGCGGTGAGCACTTGCACCTATATTCCCTTGAGATCTGCGCTCCCTTTTTTCCACACTGCCCCAGCGGCTTCCTTCCTTCCCCAGTGCATTGCGTTGGCTCCCTAAGGATTTGTTTTTCCTCCTTGTCCAAGTCCAATGTACGCATTCCTGTCCCTGCTGATGATGTCTTTCAGCCTGCTGGTGTGCCTGCTGTGGGTGTCCAGTACCCAAACTTGCCCACACGAGAAGCGCTGTTTGAGTGAAAGATGTTGCAAAACGTTTCAAACAGCAAGAAGAGGTTTTTGGAAAACTTCTTTGAAATGACCCTCAGAAGAGAAGGGAGTGTTTTTCCAAAAGATGGAGTCACTTTTGCTATTTAACTGTAAGAGCGGTATCAATGGGCTGGCATCTAGTGCTACACCGCAGAGGTTTCTGAGCTGACTGTTATTGAAATAGTGTTGCCATATCAGTGTGGCATTTCTACTCAAGCTAATTAGGCCTGTTGAAAGGTCTGTCTCCTTTTCCAGGGCAGAGCACTGCTCTAATAGGACTGTACACATTTCTAGACGTAGACAGATCTGCTTAGTGTTGCACTGGGCCCTGTAAATCTGTCAGTTCATTCTGAGCTGGCTGAGATATCTCTTAACATGGTGCACATTTTCCCTTTGTTTGACTACTCCACACATAGATTTGTGTATCATTTCCTTCTCATGCTTGCTTTTGGGACTGAATTTAAGAGGAAAGAGAAAAAATAAACAGTTGGTCAAAATCCTCCCTTTTTACTTCAGAAAAGGGGTTTTTTTAATTCCCTGCTTACTGTAATGATACGGTTTCTAGAAAAAGACATGCAAAACTGAAATTATATTCTAATCATAGCATGCAAAATGCCACAAAAGTTTTTTGGTCTTTTTTTCTGTGCTAAGAGAAGGATCTGCAGCTGAGAGAAGGATGCAGAGTTTTAAAGTACTCTTTTCAGAGTGCAGAATAGTTTGGGAGTTACTCTGTGTAAAGAGAACTGGGCCCTGAATGATAACGACTAGAAAGTTACTGTAACTTGTGGAGAGCACACCAGCCTTCTTAAAGTGGTTGTTTTGCAACATAAGTTGACACCATCAATACACTCTTGAAGAATTTCTCCATTTTTTCGCCAAAATTCATTATTTTGGATGGCATTTCATAAATGTGTTATGTCTTGCAGAGGTGAAAGAACCTGCTCGGTGCCTGTTTTCATTATAGCTTTCCTCAGAATGTGTCAAGCTACCACGTTAATATTAAAAAAAAAAAAAAAACCCCAAACCTAAAGAAAGTGAATGTTTAATGTAGATTATTTCAAGGGACTTACATGACTTCTCTGCCGTTTAGCATTTGTCTTTAAGAGGGATTTGGGCCATGTCAAAGCTCAGACTGTTTGGCTGCCACTTAGCAAGTTATCTGCCACAGAAAGCTCTGTTGTGGACATAGATCAGCTTTTTTTTTTCCTTCTTTTCTTTTTTTTTCTTTCCTTTTTTCCTTTTTTCTTCCTCGCTCCCCTCGCTCCCCTCGCTCCCCTCGCTCCCCTCGCTCCCCTCGCTCCCCTCGCTCCCCTCGCTCCCCTCGCTCCCCTCGCTCCCCTCTCTTTCTTTTTTTTATTTTTTTCTTTTTTTTCTTTTTTTTTCTTTTTTTGAGATTAAACTCATGTAAGTGCAGCACTACCAGGAAAGGAATAAGTGCTTGTGAGAGTCTGCGTAGCAATTTACCATTCTGTTAGTTAACGCAGATTAATCATTAAACCAGCTATCTCAGCAGAAACTGAAGGATAGGCATTGTCTTTGTGACGACCTTGCTTCAAACTTTATTATTCCATGTTTTCATGTAGACTGCCTGGCTTTCTTGGTTATGACTTGATTATCACTGGTTTGGGTTGGGAATTGACAGTTAACAGGACTGACATTCTTT
Source organism: Aptenodytes forsteri (assembly GCF_000699145.1). Taxonomy (NCBI): domain Eukaryota; kingdom Metazoa; phylum Chordata; class Aves; order Sphenisciformes; family Spheniscidae; genus Aptenodytes; species Aptenodytes forsteri. The sequence goes on from NW_008794089.1 coordinate 1,744,923, forward strand.
GAATCTCCCTATTTTTGGTATTCACATATCCAATTACAAAGTGAGAAGTATAAAGGGTTTTCAGCAGTGGCATATCTCTCCTTACCTGAGTCCCATTGGAGACTAAGCACTTTGCAACTTATTAAACATGAACTGTCATGGCTTCTTGGGACGGAGGAAAAAAACTGATCATTCTCTACTCTCTGCCAAAGATCTCTATTGATTGGAGAAGTTGAATACGGAGGTATCCTATTGTTCCCAAGTTTGGGAACATTTCCTAAGATTCTAGTAAAAGAGATTCATACCAAATCTCTGAGCGTTTGTCCAGTGGCAAGTCACTTCTGTATTTTTCAACCTGCTGTTATAAGTTTTAAAATTATTGTTGTCCTAAAGCTAATTTAAAATATTTCATGTCTCTAGATTTCAGGATTGTGAGGAAAACCACTTTTCATAAATGGTTATCATCAGCACTGTGGAGGATCAGGCTTTGTTTTAAGCAGTCATTTTAGAAATACTGTTATGTGGTATTTCGAACTTCATTACTTGAAATGTTCTTCAGCAAACACCTGAGAATCATTTTAGGTGAGGCAACAGCAAACATAGACCTTGCTGATAGAATTAGCAGCAGCCTGAACTTTTGCTCTAACCTCAAACAAAATTTGGACTCAAAATCACTTAGCAGTCTGAAAAAACTTGGCGACATTTCTTTTTAAACCAATCTTCTCACTTTTCAGCTTCCTGGTTTCATTTGTGGAAGGGAATGGAAAGACCGAAATATTATAAGGAAGCTTGGTATTTCCAGCCCAGCCAAAACCACAAAGCTTTGGAAATTCAGCATGAAAAGAACCCTATAGCTGTGATTGAGCCTAGTCCTGCTTTCCTTCTGTGCTCCAAGCTTCCCATTAGCTGTACTAGCCACTTGAGGATACAGGGAATGCAAAACTGGAAGCCAGGTGTTGGGCAAACTCCAGACAGACATCCATACTTCTTATTTTAAAGACTCTTGCTCGTTTTCTACAATACTACCTGACTTGCTTAATTGTTAGCAAAGCAGATAACAGCCCTTGTTGTTCAAGCTCTGTTGGAAAGATGCTTTGTAGCATATGTATATCTAGACTTGTCTTTGCACTAATTTAAAAGGTAGTAAGTAGCATAAGAAATTACAACCGTAATAGTTAAGACAGCCACAGTGTGGTATTTCTAAACCTCCATTTCTTGGACAAATCACTTTGAAAGGAGACTGAAATTTCCAGAGGCATTCCTATAACTTTTGCACTTTCAATGTCTTCTCTAATTACTTTGGCATTTTCTGGTATTTATATAAGATGATTTTATAGTATTGAGACCCAAAAGAAAAGTGTAGCCTTTTGTTGGCATACAGCTAGTGTTACTCTTTAAGGTTTGCCAATAGGGATTTTCTACCATCTATTTAAATTGAAGCTACAAGACTTTTTTATATGTGTGCTTATATCCCTTGATTATATGAACTACTTTTTTTTTTTCTCTTTCCCCCCTTTCTGTTGCATGTGAGTGTTGTAAAACTCCTTCAGTACTGGAATGGAAAGTTCATTCAATTGCCTGCAGTCAAGTGAATAAAAACGTAAAATGTGGGTCTGAAACAGGGTTTAAAACTGCAGTAAACTCATGCTGTTGCAAAACCTGCTATCAGAATTTCCTTGTAAAGATGGACGTTTACTTAAACACAGAATACCCAATTTTTTAAAAAACTTCTAAAGATGCTGTTTATTGAGCTGTCAAAATATACACTAAATGTAGTTTGAAATTATTTTGAGTACTGGGGGACACATAGTACTGTGACAGTTTAGCATAAATCTATTAAAACTTTAATTATTTTTCTTAATTATCTCCAGCCCTTCTGCCCAAGATTGGGTTGCAGTGAGCTACTGGAGATGATGACTTTTGAGAGATGCAAAAGCCAAATCCTAACTGCTTGTCTTTAATGATCCTGTGTCACTTTGAGGAACTAACTCCTGACTAACTTCTAATTTGGAGTAAAGTGTGCATTAACAAATAGAGAGAGAGAAAGTGAGTAAAATTTGTAAGTCAGAACTTGAGCTGAGGAGAGAAAAAAGAGTGTAAGTCAGGAAAATGAGAGACGAACAATGCTGGATCAGATTAAATGCAGGCAGTAAGGCCATCCTGGTTTATATACATGTGGAAATGCAATCCAGAAATAAGGATTAAAAATATTGGGGTGGAGTAAAAGCTAATTCAAATAATTAAGAGAGCCTATTTTCTTTCTTTCCTTTTCTTTCTTTCTGCTTCTTTCTTTCTCTTTCTCCTTGTCCTTTCTTTTTCTTTCTCTCTCTGTATATAAAATATATTTTCTTATTCAATATATAAGACATTCATAGCTTGCCAGTAGAACCAAAGACATCTTGATCTCTCATCTTATTCATCTGTCTATGTGAGTCAATAAGTTAACTAGAATTTGTTTTGCGTAGTGCGAATTCAAAACACTCCAAGTTATTCCCACAGCCAGATATATACTTTGTTCCTGATCTGGTAAAGTATTTAGGATTGGGCTTATCCCGAAGACCATGATCAGTCCCATTGATACCAACTTATGTGGCAATTAGTTCCATGATTAGTATGGAAATGACATTATAGGGAAAACCCTATAGGCATTCGCAGGTTTTTATTCAGAATTTTCTTCTGTCATCCTCCTCACTGTTGTTTGCTTATCTCTATGTTGTTTCCTCTTCCTTGTTCTACAACTAGTCACCACCCAAGCTAAATGCTCAGTCCCACTGATTTCCAAAAATGGACGTAACACTTGCATCCTCGCGCTGTTCACTCAGCTCACGTGTTACCTCCTATTCTACTTTTCTGTGGCTGTCATATCAATTAGATTGTAGCTCTTTGAGATCACACTACCTACTAGTTTACATTCCATATTGCCTACCAAAATTGAAGTGTTCCCAACTGCTGGCCATGCAGTACCATAATAGACACTTTGTGAACACTCTTAATAGCCTTTACCTTTTTAGGGTTGAGTCTGTGCATCCAATATTGTAATAAGAAAGACTGAAGGGTACTCAGTGCATGACAGGATTGATCCTTACTTCATTGGTTATGCTACCATAAGACTAAATGAGAGGGGGAACCATGATCCACCAGTAGTTTAGGTTCCAGACGTCCAGATGTTTTAAAGGGAAGCCTAGTAGCGACCTGTAGCCTAAATACCTGTCTAAATTTGACCTTTGAGTCTTTCTTGCTTTGCACCCTCTACCTATCTTTTAGTCAGTGCAAAATGCCGTATTTGCAGAGTAATGGTTGGCCCAAGTGTGAGTAGATGCATCAGTTGAAGGAAAAGAGTTGGGCGTGCTCTTATTCTGACGTATGCTGAAGATAGAAGTATTGGAATCGTTCCAAAACAGTGCTGATTGTTAAGGTAGAAAGCACCAGAAAGCTCTTCTGTTAACTAAAGTATGTTGTTCCTTTCTCTGAATGTATGTAGATACCAAAATATCCAGCGAACTATTGCAACAGAGCGGACTGAAGACGATGCTGTAGTAAACAACAGGGTGGAGAGAGTTCCCACCGGAGGAGGAAGTGACTCTGAGGCAGAGCCTTCCCAGCCGAGCTCAGGTATGGGGAAAAAAAGGCTGAGTGGCATGTTCAGTGCTACTCACTGATTGCATTCATTTCTGGGGAAATCTGCATTTCCACAGGGGACTGGAACTTCATTATACCAGGGTGCAAAAGCTAATTAAAAGAAGAGAGATTTAGACTTGAAGCTACAGGTTTTAGACCTGAAACTGCAGGTACAAAGCTAGATACAAAGGGTCTCCGTTCTTTTTTTAACACCTACTAAGACAGACAAAGCGTTTTTACTTTAGTAAAGGGCTATTTGAAATTAAAATGGAAAAGGCATCTGGTTTTTATTCAGCTTAGTAGCTGCAAAAATGACGCTGTCTTATTTTTGCTGCAGTGTGATTTTGATCTTGGGGCATTGCAGTTTATTCTTTCTGGGCATGGCTTCTGTGCTGCCACATTTGCCCATGTGGTCACACCTGCAGTGGCCCTGGCATCGAGCATGAAATACTTGTGTTTTTAAAGCTGCAGTTTTGTGATAGCTATGAGCTGATCTAAGTGTGGGCTGCCACTGAAGGAGGCACAGCTGTCTTTTTGCTCATCACTAACTCATGTGACAGCACCCCAACCAGAGCAGAGAACTGATCTGTCTGAAAAATAACCTTGTTTCTTGTACTTAATGTTGTTCGCAGCCAGATTGGTTCTTTCATCTGGCTCATTAGATAACCAGACAAGAATGAGTGTCACTACAAAGGAGAAGAGGAGAATGTGTACCCAGGGCAGGATGGGATGGCAGGGAGCTGTTCTTCTCTTTTAGTAATAATCATAATTTTTATTTACTTAAAAAATTCCAAAACCAAAGCCCTAAGTGTTTGTTTTGGGTAAGAAACACCAGCAATCAGACTAGTGCCCACTACACAACTCGTGGACATGCAAAAATAACTATCTGCTTTGTTTGAGAAGAGAATATGTACCCAGGGCAGGATGGGATGGCAGGGAGCTGTTCTTCTCTTTTTGGTAGTAGTCATACTCATATTTTCTTAAAACATTTGTGAAACCATAGCCTAAGTGTTTGTTTTGGGTAAGAAACACCAGCAATCAGACTAGTGCCCACTACACAACTCGTGGACATGCAAAAATAACTATCTGCTTTGTTTGAGAACTTGCACCACCAAAATGAACAGCCAGTTCTCTTCCTTTGGATCATTCTCATCTCCACCTAATGTTGTGTTCTGTGTTGTCTGCTGGAAGTAAATCTGACTTCTTGCCATCCTGTTGCCATCCCTCTGTAAATAGCACTGGCAAAGGGGAAGAACCAACACAACGTCTGCTTGGATTTTCTTAATGTTCCATGTTGAATAGGAAGAATTACACAGAGAAATAGTGGACTTACTTTTTTCTTAATAAGTTTAGAAAAATATTCGATTTTGCCTGTTTGTTTTCCTGATCCATTAGGTCTTTTTAGCTTGAAAATCAATTTTGACCAAGAATGTTTGATATTCAAGGGTCCTTTGCAATCCTTTGTATCGCAATTTATGGGAGCCTTTTACCTACACTGGATATTATAGGGAGAACGCAGTCCTCTCTGTTAGCAGCTGAAATGGAAATGAGGTACACATTGTATTATTAGTATTTAAATTGTAAGTAATGTAGTCGTTACTGGTAATATGTATAATCATTTTGTATCATAGCCTATGTAATAAAATAGTAATTGAATAGGAATTGCTACCAGTAAATATTTAGGTCAGTTTATTATGTAACATTCACTTTTTTTCTTTTAACCCCGAAGAGCTGATGAGTATAATATGTGTCATCTTAAGTGATTAGGAAATGGTTTCTGCTATAGATCATTGCTTTGCTTTTTGGAGAAAAAGTCAATATTGTATAAAATGCCAAGAATTAAAAAATCAAAGGTGATGCAAACCACACTAGAAAAAGAGAAAGCTGCAGTATGATACATTTGCTATTTGCCTTTTAATTTAAATGAAAAATGTTAGAAGGAATACAATTTAGGCACATTAATCCAGATTCTAAGCCAATATAAATCAATTTAGCTCCAGCAGTGGATCCAGTCTGCAGTTTTAAGTGGAGAGAATAATACGATGTGTCTAGCAGGAAGAAAAAAAAAGTGATAGTTGATAAGAAAAAAGTGGGTAGCTATATTTATTCTGTTGATGACGTCTGCATCCAATTTCCTTGGACTGCAAATAAAAGTTGGCTTGTATTTGAAAACGCCAGAACTGCACACTCAAACCATAATTCCATGGTAGGAAGCGCTTTTCTGGTGGCTGTAGAAGGTCAAGGAGGTTCCCACCTCTACAAAGTTTACATTCTCAAATGCTCGGTTCTGCTCCTGTGCTTCATGAATTGATACAGATTAAAAATAATCCCTTTGTGTCTGTTTGTGTTTTCTTTACCGTACAAGTCCCCAAAACCACGGGCTTGCCAAAAATAATGCAATTACAAGTAAAGGGCAATGCTTTGCAGCACCAACATGGATGTGAGTGGCCAAGCAGGGGGCTTTCTTAACCCAGTCTTGCTACCAAATGCTTTGTGCTGGTGAACCCCTTGGGCTGGATTGGGAAATCAGATCCCTCTAAAATCAGCAGCGGGGGGAACCAGTCAGGACCTGGGTGATGGTATTGAACCAAACCATCAGCTGGTAAAAACTGTTGTGGTCACATTGATATGTAGAGACAGCAGCAGGTAACGACACAGAGTTTTATAACATACAGTACAGAAAAGCATCCAGCTCCTGCCCTGCTACTCTAAGCAATGCACCACTAACCATAAGGAGAACATCTACTGGTTTGCCAGCAGGCTTGTCTTGGAAACGCAAAGGTAGGTGCGTTGGGCAGGATGGTGACTTTTTTATACCATCACTTTTGCAGCCGTTCATTAAAGGTTAAATAATAGGCTGCGCTTGCCGCTGCGTTAATAAGATTTTGCTGCTTTTTTTTTGTCCAGAGATTAGGAGGGAAGGTTCCCTTTCTCCTGTGAATTCTCAAAAAATCACCTTGTTGCTGCAGTCTCCAGCTGTGAAGTTCATCACCAATCCTGAGTTCTTCACTGTGCTGCATGCAAACTATGTGAGTAATGATGATTTGTGCTCTCACACTACTGATTTCTGAATCCAAATGCTGTGCCCCAGGCCTTAGGGGAGAACGCATAGTGAATGTGAATTGCGTGACTCGGGGCTCAGTTGTCCTTTCTGAGCACCAGACCAGGTTGGGGACAGTACAGGCAAGCTGCTCCAAGGAGGCTCTTGCTGGGATTCTGCCTCACACAAGGAATTCCCTGGTACAGAGAAGCTCATTAATGTTACCCTTCCAGAATAAGCAGGAACCCTTGGTTTCGGCTTGGTTGATTCTGTTGTCTGTTGCTGCAGAGAACGAGGTTGTTGCCTTTCAAGCCATGTTCCTGAGAAATCTTACTCAGATACCACCAAGTCTCAGGGAAACAGAGGGGAAAAAATTATTAACTCATGCAATTTGCACTCCCAAGAAGCAGGTGGGCATAATGCAGTGAAAGAAATACTGACTTGAGTCAGTGTAGCTATTTTGGAAAAAAAAAAGAATGAAAACAAATTTTCAAAATTCAAATAACTTTTTTTTTTTCATTAATGCAATAAATCTGCATGTTTTCTTGAAAATATGGTGTGGAGTGGAAAAAATGTAACAATAGGTCAACCAGGAGGAAGCAGATAGGGAAATCTCACAGGGAGATGCAGTCCTAGTTTTCCGTATCTTGAATGTAGTTCCGCTAGGCATCTACACATCACTTCTGAATATTTGGAAAGTCATCCATTTCTGGGTAGGGATAACCTTTCTTTTTGAAAGGAAAAGAAATTAAAACACTTCAGGAATTGCCTCAGCACAGGTCTTTAGCTAACTCCAGACATCAAGCTTTGGCTGTGGTGCTTTGTAGGTTGAAGCCAGCTGTCCATCTCCAAGCATCTGCCAGAGATTATTGCCCATGAAATCCTGCAGCGGAAGAGATATATTAACTCATCTGACATTACCTGAACTAGGCTATGGAGTGCATGTAATTTCTTCCATTGACAGGGTGATATATGATGATTTATAGCTGGGAGCAATATTCTTTTCATTCGGCATAGCTGTTTGCAAAATGAGCAACTGATTGCATAGTGGTGTAAGGAACAGCTCACGAGACTGAATCCCAATTTTATTTCTTACTGAAATAAAAAAAGCCAAGAGAGGCCTTCAGTTTGAGCTTATAAAGTTGTCTCTAATATGAGAGCCAGAATAATCTATTGAAACATCTGTCAAATGGTCATACAGAATCCATTTGTACAGAAATAATGGCCCACATAACTTTTGGCTTAACACAGGTGTAATATTTTAGCCACAAGCCCCTATTAAAATTTCAAGCTATTAATTATGCCAATGAAGTTTGGGATTGGAAAATATTATCTAGCAGTTAGAATTAAAAAGAGAAGGCTCTCATTTTTCAGATATTTTATTCCCATGGAGGGATAAAACTAGAATATATTTTTTTGTTTCCCTAGTGCAGCTAAGAGATGCTCAGAATACAACTTCTGTGATGGAGTAGGCTGGGATCTTAGCAATTTGTGACCACGAAGATTTCCTGGGTTATAACCAGGTCACATCTTCCGGGCAGAGATCATATCTCTGTGATTTTGTAACATTTACCAGCCCTCGCCATAATTAGGGACCCTGTGCTGCAGGGAGTATTCTCTTCTCAGCACTACCACCGCGATAAATCCTTACATAATAAAGATAATACTTGTAAATGTTTTATTGCATTGTAGTGGTTAAAATGCATGAAAAGTACACTGAAATTAAGAATTCAAAGCTGTTGGGTCAGATTTTCTGGACAGATTACAGGTGTGCACACTGGGGCTCACTTCACTGGAGACACGAGGCCTCCAGTGATCCTTTATTACTCTAGTGAGTAATTAAATTGCTTGGGCTGACCGGCAGAACCAATGCACTCACTTTCTCTCTAGTGAAATGCTCAGAAGGGTTGCAGATTTTCGTAAAGTTTCCTACCCTGTCTACAGGAGCTTTTTCCCTGAAGTAAAAGGTCTCAAGAGTAGCCTGTGGATGAGAAAATGTTGTCGCCACAAGTCTATTTTGTGGTGCTCTATCATTGAATACACTGTGGCAACAAATATAGTTCACTTTGGCCCCTGTTCTGGAACCAGACCAGCACTAACTCACTCAGAACTGCATCAGGGCATGTTCCTCTAAGAGGTGTATTTAATGCCCGTTGTGAGATACAACTAGCTGCCTGAGGGGTGGAGTTCATCAGACTCACGAAAACGTCTCCATCTGACATGCTTTGTAGTCATTGCAGAAACAAATATTCAGTTCCAGGAAATGATTCATATTTTCCAAAAATAGACAATTGAAAGTGTCTGTTTCTGTCCAGTGGCTCTAAAGTGACCATAAATAAGGTAGCAAGCTTAGATGTAGACGTGTTGTTTTGGCATCAGAACTGGTTTTCCTCTCTTCTGTTTTCCATCTCATAGAGTGCCTATCGAGTCTTCACTAACAGTACCTGCTTGAAGCATATGATTCTGAAGATCCGTAGAGATGCTCGTAATTTTGAGCGCTATCAGCACAACAGAGACCTGGTAAATTTTATCAACATGTTTGCTGATACCCGACTGGAGCTTCCTCGTGGCTGGGAGATAAAAACTGACCAGCAGGGCAAGGTAAGAGTGCCAACAAAATTAATCACTTGCTTAACACAGCACATCAGGCTACATGATTACTAAAGGTTCCTTCCTTCCTGACTCAAAATCGGTGAAGGTTTGGTTTAAACAATACAAGCAGCAAGCAGAGTTATTTTAGAAGCAGAAAAAAACTTCAGGAACAAATGTTTCGAAGCATAGTGGTGACCCTCTAGCTTTCTGTGGAATATCACACCATAGCCAAGGCAGCATTGGACTAACAAAAAAGTTTAAGCCAGAGTTTAGATCTGTCATGACTGCAAAATTTGGCTTAGTGTCTCTGCCTCCAGTGAAGCTTTGCTGAGTGACTTCTGGAACCACCAAATAGGCTAAAGCAGTTTTCCCTAGTAATTTTATTCTCTTCTGTCTTGTTTACTTCATGGCCATTACACATGATTTTGACCTATGTAGCTTCAGGTATTTTCCAGGAGCTATTCTAGCTTCAACTAAGAAAGTCCTGTTGTTTGCAGATATCTTCCATGGACTGTACCCAAACAGGGTATTTCTGACACACAATTGCCAGTGGTTTTCACTTTATGATCCCACAATGCCATCACAGTGTTGGCAGTCTTCTTACAAAAAAAATGTTGTTCCTGTGTGTTTCAGTCTTTCTTCGTTGACCACAATAGCCGTGCTACCACTTTCATAGATCCCAGGATCCCGCTGCAGAATGGTCGTCTCCCTAATCACCTGACTCACAGGCAACATCTTCAGCGACTTCGTAGCTACAGTGCTGGAGAGGTAACGGTGCTAGTATCAATACAGTTACTTTTGACAGCAATCTTGTGTAGAATTCAAAGCACTTCTTATCTTTGAAATGCATTTAAACAGACTGTCTTGTGGATTTTTATCTTCCAAAGGAAATAAGGGATTTTTTTCTTTCTGAAGGGTTTATCTCGGAGCTTGCAGGTAATGAAGGTTTATATTTTGACCGTTTTCAGAATAAAATAATAAACAAGTAAAACTAAATAACCAAAGTGAAGTGATGACAAAACAGATTTTAAAAGAAGAGTCCATATTTGACATCCTAGTCTTGCTTTAGTAAAGTCCAGTCATTCATTATTTTTATAGCCTGATACTTCAGCAGCCTCATATGTTTCTTCATTCCCCACTGTGATGCTGTGCTCTGAAAATATATACTCCCTAGCAGTAGCATAGTATTGTATGTTGAGGTTTGCTTCCCTAGCTTTCAATCACACTAAACATCTTTCCTGTGTTTCATGGGGATGATTTTTATTACTGAGGGCCATGGGCAGGGTTGATAGAAGCATAAATAATGGGTTTGTATTGTGGATTTAAGGAGGAAAAAGCAATCAGATTCTTCATGTAGCAAATCCATACAGTTTAAGATTTGTAAAGATTGAAGCTGAATAGGCGTAGAGGTGAATTATGGCCAAAGGATCTTCCTCTTCTAGAAAAAACATCCAGAGAAATGCTTGTGAAATTAACATTAAAATTTATTGCAGCAGGACCAGTCTGAACACCTCCCACTGCCAAATGGGGTTGGGATCAGGAGCTGACTAGGGTGTGAGGTCAGTACTTCGGGACCAAAGGCAGACCAGGCATGAGTAGCTTGGGTAGGTTTTCCCCATCTTCGGTGAATACGGCAACATATTTTATGAAGATAGAAGTGTATCAATGGATCTGTTTCAATCATATCTTCCCACTAACTTAGCAGATGATTCATATTTGGGCCCATGCTTGCCTGGGGCTTGCTTACAAATTCACTGTGTCAGGGACAGAAACACCACTGAGCAACTCAGATGACATAGCCCAAAAAATACACTTGGTTTTGCAAGTGCTGGCAAGGGTGGCAAAGAACAATTTGCAATAAACCCAAAAAATCAAGTACAGGGAAGGGAGCGAAAAGCATTGAATACTTTTGAGTAATGATTCTCTGGGGAAACTGTAAACTGTTCATTGAGGCCACTGATTCAGCATGATCAGCCAACGAAACGGGACCTTCTGTCTCGGGAGCCATCAGTGCTGGCACCTTCATCTCACAGTCTTGGTGGCCCGGGTCCCACAATGCTTCTGCACCCTTGTCATAGTCAGTAGCTTTCCCTCTGGAAGTATCTGCTTCTCCACTGGAAGGACTCCCATTGATTTCAAGGACTTTGGATCGGTGCCTAAAAGCCCACCATTTACAAGGAAAAGATTCAACCCTTTGCAACTCAGCCCATTTATTAAGAGCAGCATGTTCCATGCCATTTCTTCCAAGTATATTTGGATGTGCTTTTGTCCTATAAATCATATCTGTAGGGACACACTTGGGGCTTTGTCCTGGCCATGTGTCAGCTGTCTGCAGTCCAGCTGGTTTCTTTGCTGAGCAGGTGGTGCGGCCTCTGGAATCTGTCACCAGGACGGCATGAAGGACCAAGGAAGACAACCACCAGTTTTGAACATTATGTACAGGTGTCAAACAAGCCTGAAGGAGAGCAGAACAGTGTAGCTTCAGTCGTGATTGCTTGTGGGTGCCAGAGAGGGTATAGAAAAGAGCCAGGGTAATGAGAGGAAAAACTCTACCCCTGCCTCAGCGCACATACCTGACATCCTGCCCAAGTGCCAAAACAAGTTGCCAGAGTGTGTCATGTGGACTTCCCAGGGACTTTGTGACACTGAGTGATCAGTTGAGGAAAGAGCAGACAAAAATCATAGGCAGATGAGCCCGAAGTGGGAAAAAAGAAATACCCCAGCTTCACACACTCAGCAATGGCTCTTAGCTGAGTCACCATAAAGAAATGATTATGGTTCTAAGAAATTGTGATCTCAGTACTCAACAGCAGACAAAAAAGCAAATGTAATGTCTGGAATTCTTAGAAAAATAATAGAAAGATCTGTTCAATCTAGGCATTACAAGAACTAAGTTTTGCTAGTAAAAGCCAAACCAATTTAATCAAAATAAGGCAGGGTGGAAATTCAGTGAGAATAGTTAACCATAGGAACTAATGATTTGGCATTGGGTCTCCATTTCTTCATACTTTCAGGCCAAAACATAGTGTAAAAGCCAGTTTTGTCTTAGTCACCAACAAGTTTCCGAGCTCCCTGGCCTGGGGCAGTGCAGTGAATAGGCTGTGGCGTTGAAGTAAAAATGGTGATCTCCTGCCCTCCCTTCCATAACATCCATGAATCTTCTAAATCCTTTTGGCTCATCAAAATGTGGCCTTTATTCCTGCCTTACAATCTGTGGTGTTGAACAAAATACCTTGGAAAACTAATAAAGAATTGATTTTAGTATTTCAAATGAACTTTTGAAACTCCCTAATGAAATTGGAACATAAAAATATGCTTTCTCAAATATGACAGTTTGCTTTATGACATTTAAAATTCATTCTCAGTAGAGAATAGAAATAGCAATTGCACAGCTTCTATAGAAGGCTGGCTGTTCCTTCCAAGTTCTTTTGCTCAAGGCCTACCCCAACTATTAACAGGCCAAGCGGAGATTAAAACTGCCCTTTTTCCCTTAATCTCTATATGGTGGGCTGTGTTTTTAAAAAAAATTATCTGTGCGTATAATAGTATTCCATTTCCCTCTTCCAAGAAAGAAAGCATCCATTTCACAAATTAATCTGTAATATTTATGCTTTTCTTCATGTTGAAGTAGTCTCCTAAATGAAGGACCTCTGTAAAAACTTTTAATGTCCACCTGAGTAGATTCTTGATATTAAAGGGTATTATATATAAATTTGACAAAAATGCTACAGATTCTTTAGTAAGCACTTCTTTAAGGGTATCAATCTTTTACAGGAAAAAGGTGGTTGATGCTACTCTTGGTTACCTGATTTTTGAAAGAAAAGTTTAGGTAGCTGTACTGGCCATCAGTAACTAAAAGAACAGAGGTCACTACGTGCTCCATTTCCTTCTGCCACTGCTATAAACAGAACAGGTCAGAAGCACTTTCCATTCCCTCTAAGGGACTTTCCGTCTGCAAGGGAAATCAGCATGTATGATTACAGGGTAGAGATTTTAAAGACAAAAAGAAGAAATAAGCAGACATCCATGATGGAGAGGCAGGAGTTTCTGGTTAGCAAGAAAAGCAGAGGAGGTACTGGAATATAGCCATATATAAATCCTCCTCACTGACCCAAACCACAACAAGCGAGTAGCAGGATTCAAACAGGCAGGAGCATCTCAAATCCAGCAGTGATATAAAACCCAGGAAAAGGGTATTGTATCATCGAGAGGCTCCTGCGATAGTTTGGACTCTCCACTCTGGTTGCAACGTCCCAGTATCAATTGCAAAGCTGTTAAACCCTGCTATAAATCTCTCAGATTACCCTGCACTAGATGAACCAGGTCACTAAATAATTAGAGGGGTCACTCTTTTTTTTTTTTTTTAATTAGAGAATAATGTGCTAATCTAAATTAAATGATTCAATTAGAAAGTCAAAGTAGACAAGGCAATTGTGATTAAACACTGTACTGGAGCAACCAATTGTGTTATATTAGCAAAAAGATTGGAAAGAGGAGTGTTAGCAAAATGGAAGTTAATTAGACAGCTGGGAATTTTCCTGTTGTGTTGCCAGAGAAAAATTGTTTAGAGGTGTAAATGTGTACAGACCATGATCCAAACACAGCATTAGCGATGCCTAATGATGGTGATGAAGAGAAGTGCAGCACCACGGAGTGTGCAATTTATTATGTTAAGGTGCGTACAGAACTGGATTCTTACAATCTAGATGATTTTAGCTGTTAAACCAGAATTGGGAAGAAGGGAAGGGGGGAGTGAAGGTTTCTCTTTGCGGGCTCTAGACACATTTCCTTTCAGAATTCTTGCTTCAGGAGAAGTATGTTCAGGCACACAACTCGGCAGCACTGGAAGGCTAGCCAAAAGAAAACAAAAAACAAAAATCAGGTGACATGAGCAAGGGGAGGATCCAGCCCCAGGCTGGGCAGAAGTACCATGCAGTTCCCAAGTGACAAGCAAATACCAACTGGTGCTAATTTTTGTGGGAGATGGGTGTTTAACTCCTCTGTTACTCCTCCCTTTCCCCCTTCCTATCTTCTGGTCAGTAAATCTATGTGTAGCAACAAGGGCATAGGATTTGTCTTTGTCAACGATGAGTCAGAGACCACCCTTAAAAACAGGCTCACCCACCATCCGCACTCCCATACAAGTCTGTTCTACAAGGAGCTGGGGAAGAGGCATCCTCACCTGATCTCCAGAGCTCCCTGGAAGTGGAGAAGCTCAGCACAGCACAATGCCTTAGCACCGTCCCACACGTCCTCGCTAATACAACCGATCACAGGCCGCTGTGTGACCTTGACTATGCTACCCACAGACAGCCCAAGAAACGGCTGTTCCCAGAAGGGCTTCGTGCCCGCTGTGGCAACGGGTTATAGGGCACCTCTTGCACCTAAGCTTCCTCCTTCTTCCATAGCACAGAGTGAATGCCATAAAGGCCGCATGGTGCCTGTCAGGGTGGATGCCTGGGTCACAGGGGGGAAAGCTGCCTAAGCCTGAGCTAAACTTGCAGTGTCAGTTGGCCCACGGGGGTGTGAGGAGGAGACAAAGGCGGAAGATTTGGCACAGCACAGAGGGACTTAGTGAATTGTGTATGACCTGCTTGAAAGTTCTTCCTGCCTTTAAAAGTAAGAAGTGTTGTTAGCTAGCACATCAGTCCATTAAATACTGCAGGCTTGACTGTTCTTCCTGACACTGGGGTAACTCTCAGCAGATGCATACCAGTATAAAATGGGTGCAAGTGAAATCATAATTGAATGATGGAGCGAACCATTCACCACGCACTTTCACAGCAGTTTTGTGTTTTCGATTACAGTGTGTTTAATTAGAATCATTAAGATTTTTCATTGTTTAACCTGTGTATTGACACATACCAAGTGCATTGACTGGTATCTTGTTACATATAAACATTTTATGCTTTATGTGCTCCAAAGGCAACTTGCCAGTCACATTTAGCTTCTCGGTTTTCATTTATATCCAGTTGGAAGTCCTGGCATTTGGCCGTACCACTGAAAATGGGTTGGCACCATTTGCTTGGATGCAGAGCTAAGCATTTAAAATATTGGAGTAGGGGCGATTTCTTCCTGAAGTGGTTGCCAAGTACTACAATTTGTGCAGTGAGAAAGGAGCAGCTATTAGCCCAGTAAAATGGCAATTGGAATTCCTAATGCATCTTGTCCCGATACAGGGTGTCCTCACACTGATTTTGTAGCAGTGCTCCTCTGTTGGCTTCACCGTGGCCATATTCTGGAGGAACACATATGAGAGAGAGGTGGGTTCCCCTCAGCTTGCGCAAGTCCCCAAAGAGTTACCCAGCAAGTAATGACTTAGTGAAGACAGATTACCAGACCTCATTGTATGGCTTTTAATATCCTCATACCTAAGTGTTTTCCCACCTTTTAATGTATCTGCCTTCCTGACATGATTCCCTTCACTAGATACCGTGTTTAGGACAGTGGCATTCTTTACGTGCCTCAGTTAAGTAGTAGTGATAAATTTCCTTCTTACTACTATTTTTATCAGCTCTTTGGATTATGTTCTTCTTTCAATGTATACGATTCAACTTCTATTTCTGGTTATGCAAGTTAGGCAACCCCCTTTTGCGATGATATAGACCTTTTCTGTCCTGTGATCTACATAGATATACCTTCCTCATGTTATTTCCAATATTAAATTTCCCTTCAACAATGCTGAGTGAACATGTTGCAGTGTTGTGGGGTTTTTTCTTATTTTCAAATTAACATTGCTGTAAAAACCTTGGAAGTAAATGCGGTTACGCTAGAACAAGAAACTGTATGATATTATAGAGATTTTATTTTCATTGAACCAGAGAACTCCATAACTGCAGTACCTTTATTAACTTGCATTTGCTTCTGGATTCTGGTGCCTTCACTGCAGCTTCAAAGTGGTGTGATAGCTATGGATAATGGTGTCCCTCCACTTGGAAGCACAGAATTACCTGCTTTTTTTAAGTTGGCTGAAGTATAAAGCTATAATTTTCCTGCAGGCTTTCTGTCCTTCAGTCAGTCAGCATCATGGACCATTCTGAAGGTCACAGAAGTAAAGATGAGAAACCTTTTTACTGACTGATGTGCTACAGTGGTCAGTTTTGATCATTCCTTCCCTTTCTCTGATGTTGTAGGCCTCCGAAGTCTCTCGAAACAGAGGAGTTACTCTGTTGGCCAGACCAGGCAATAGTCTCGTAACAGCTATTCGAAACCAGCACCATCATGAGACATTACCTCTGGGTAAGCCAAGTTTCTCTCTTCTTTTCAAAGCCGTTCTCACAAAAATGCTTTTTAGAACTTCTCATCAACCACGTGCACTGCTTCATGTTGCCCTGTGTCTCGCTAGCAGTGCAGTCAGTCACGGTGACGTGACCAGGCACCCTCAATGGTAAATAAAAGCCTCTATTTTTTTTTTTCTCCTTTTCCAGCTTACAATGACAAGATTGTTGCATTTCTACGCCAACCCAACATTTTTGAGATGCTGCAGGAGCGTCAGCCCAGCTTGGCCAGAAACCATGCACTCAGGTACCACTTTATTCCAGACTGCTGAAACCAAGGTCCAGGAAGGACGACTTGTAGTGGGGAAAAACAAATTCTAGTAACTGTAGTACAAAAGATGAACTTGGGCCCCATATGGAACTGTCACCATTAAAGAGTAGGTGTGGACCACCAGAATTGATGTAGTTACTATAGTTATCTTCCACAGACACCCAAGAGGTAAGAAGAGCCAAAATAACTATGGGCAAATAGTGACATACCTAATTTCCATTCTAAGTGTTACTGAATAGCAGAAACTCTGTCTTCACCTACAATTATCACTTTGCTTTTCAGAAGATAGGGTTAAAATTGTGTTTGGATGGAAGTCAGCAGCAAAGCCCCAGTAACTTCAGCAGAACCAGTATCTTACCTCATGGTTGGATTTACACCCATGCCATGGACATAGTCACCCTAGATGTTATAAAGAAATAGGAACATTATGCAGCAGATTGTACTCCTGTCTTGAATCTTTCTCACTTATGACTTAATGGCAGCCCTTTCCAAAGTAATTAAATCGAATCTTTCTTTTTCTTATGCTCATTCCTTTCCTACTAGGTTTAAAAAAAAAAAAGAAAAAACAGAACCAAAAGCTAGTACAATTTAAACTCATTCTAACTCCAAAGGTTGAATTAATTATTTTGGCCAAGAACCTAAGCTGGCGTTAGTCAGTCTCAGCAATGCCAGTGTGCACCAGCTAAGAGTTTGACCAAGAATTTAGTTTGTACTGTGCCGTAAAAAGTGCGGCTGCAGGTCTGGCGAAGGAGGGAAGGACCTTCAAGTTCCTGCAGTGCAGTTTCTGTTGATAGCCTTACTGACTCGTCGTTTACCTGTGAGGGCCAGACAAAGAGTTCTTTCGGTGTAAGGATTAGACTTCCTTCCTGGAGCAATTAATACATTCAAATAAAACGAAGGAGACAGGATGAAAAATGTTCCCAGTGTTCAAGATGTACATTTCTGTAACTGAGAATTTTTTTTATCTTCACCATCAAATTATTCCAGACTATTTTTTCTTCCTCGGCTGTAATTTGAATTCTCATTTCTCAGAGAACAGATGACGCTTTTATCTCCTTTTGAGCAGAGAACAAAATTGACTGGTGATAGGGACTAGACAGCTTAGCCAGTGCGTAATGAGATTTGTAACAGGATATTGAGCCCTTCGCCTCCAGGTCATTGCTTTGATTATACCTTAGGTCAGGAGTGATCCCAAGCTACCGTCTAATGCTCATACAGCAGGTATTAAGCAAACACCTAGGAGACAAACATCCGTCTTCTACAGGGCTTGATTCTGCAATACGTTGCAGCCCCACCCAGCAAGGTACTAAAGCACATCCTTGACTTGAGGTAGAATCCTTTGACTTGATACTAGAATAAATGTTCTTGGACGCTGCAATGCTTTAGAAACACACTGACAGATAGGGGTGTAGATGTGTATCTTCCATGGTCCTAATCTGCTGATAGGATCCTATCCTATGTTTCCCACTCCTTATTAGCATTCATTTAAACAACAAAATGTATGATTTTACACATGTACTGTATAACCTCTCTGTGATCAATTAATATCAAGTATATGTTAGAGTGTTATTTGCCAGATAGAACTGATAGAGTTGAAGGAAGTGGTATTATGTGAAATTCTGTTAATGGAAGGTGGTATATTAGTTGTAGCCTTAAACAAAAAAATCTGTCAGTGACCTTAGCTGTAGCGCTACACGTGAGCTTGGAGGATTAAGAATCATTCTGTTTTCTAAAATATGGTATAAAATCTCTTGCTTTTGGATCAGGAAACTGAGTGATATACATAGATTCTCTTTTGCAAGTTTGTTAGTGAGATTAGAAAATTAATCGGGCAGTTATGATGTTTGCCATTTTTGTAAGGAGAGAAACAGGAATTGGCAAAATACCAAGGAATAACAACTCTATGCATAGTTCATGCCTTGATAATGGCATGTTTTCGTCTTTTTTTTTTTTCTTTTTTCTCTTCTCAATAATATCATTTATGTTTCAGGGAGAAGATCCATTATATTCGGACAGAGGGTACACATGGGCTTGAAAAGTTGTCCTGTGATGCAGATTTAGTAATTCTGCTGAGGTAATCAATTTGATCAAAAGGATAATGTCATTACTTATGGTACCAGAGAAGCTGGCTGGCTTTTCCTCAGCATAATTGAAAAGATTTTGTTAAATCTTCCAGGTCATTTGTAATTAGAATAGGATTCATTGTTACTGATAGTCACCCAAAATAATTCAGCCAGAGTATATCTGTCAACTTACTTCCTGGAAGGCAGCCTCCATCAGTGCAGTGAACTCCATCCCCAGCCAGCTCGATCAATATAGCTGTTACCATCAAGTAGCAGATAAAAAAGAAGCAGGTCAAAATGTTTCCTTTTAATGGAAAAATTCTTTCCCCCCCCCCCTTTTTTTTTTTAATTAAATTAAAAAAAAAAAAAAACTTGTCTTTCTCAGTACAAGTAAATAATGTAACTGCTCATTAAATTGCTAGTTTTACTGCAGCAGTGCTCCCCACACACGCAGGGCCATGTCACACTAGTGAAACCTCGATGTACAGTGCAGTGAGCATTTTTTGGGTAACGTAGATAAGGCTTTTAATTTTTACTGGGATTAGGGAGCTTGGTCTTTAGGTCCCTAGCTACTTTTGTTTAGCACAGATAAGGACTGACTTTATTGTCTTGGTCTTACATGGAAAATATTGCATTACCCAGGTGGTTTTGGTATGCTATATAGCACTGCCTAATGCAAGAAGTTTACAACTTACTCCCATCAACTTAATCCAAATGGTCAAAGGGCTGAGCTGTATGAAAACGTATGACCCAAGAAAAACAACCTGGGAGATAGATGTATCTTTGCTTCTCGCTTCTAAGGTGTTGAAGTTGTCCCTGTTTACTACATAGCCTCAGATCTTTACACTCTATTAGTAGATTGAGGCACTGTGTTAGCATGAAATGTCTAATAAAATTCATTTTGTTCTTCTTTGTTACTGGTGACCGTGCCTGATTTGGGAAACTTGTGGATTTTATGAATCCATGAGTTCAGAGCTGTACCCAATCTTAGGACTACAGCAGACTTGCACCATACTGCATATTTACATTCCTTCATGTGACGAATGTTGAACCAAACCTCTCCCTATCGCTTTTTCCATGCAGCCTTTTTGAAGAGGATATTATGTCCTACATACCACTGCAGGCTGCCTTCCATCCTGGTTACAGTTTCTCTCCTCGCTGCTCACCCTGTTCATCACCCCAAAATTCTCCAGGTAAGGGGATGGGGAAAACAATACAAAATCTTGCATTTATGGTACTTCTCCTAATAAATACAAAGGGGCAGATTCAGAGCCAGCATCAGTTGTCAGCCTGCTAATTCTAGTGCCCACTCCGAATCTGACCCCAGCTGCTTTTTTGCTGGTTCGGTTGCCATTGCTGTTATGTATCTGTTGAAATGTTAACCGTAAATGAAGCACAGAGATCAGAAATTGCCCATATGGAAGAAGGTATTTTCCTGCTTTTTATATAGTTGGAAAGGATTAGAATAAGAGAATGGTGCACTCCAAACATAACTCATTGACATGGAAGCACATTCATGTTATGTGACAGGAGCAAAGAGCAGCTTCCAAGTCAAAGGTGTGTTGCAATACTTCCAGTACTCCTGTAAAGTTCAGTCTCTTCCACTTGGTGTTCCAAAGACTTCTCTTCTTCCTAAGAGTCATCTATTTTAAGACCTGAGGGGATCATCTTGATCATCTAGTCTGACCTCCTGCGTTGAGCCCATTAACTTAGGTTTGACGGGAAACATATTTTCCAGAAAGACATGCTGTCTGAGAAGGTTATTTCCAGCTGTGGTATGTCTCTGTAGTTATTGTTTATGCTATAGAAATTTGAGGAGCTAATGTCTCCCTTTTGCCAAGATACACAACCCCCACCACAGTCTCACTTACATGGCTGTGTCCAGTGGCCATTTTGAGAGAATCGACAGAAATGCGATCTGAAGAAATCCATTTTTGGCTGAGCTTTTTAAACATTCATTTAAATTATCTGGTTTCAGACAGAGTTAATGGACAAGAGACATTCAAATCTCGGAGGTGGCTGTGAAAAATTGGAAGGTTTTTTGATGTGAAGAAGTTAAATGCTGAACCCTTGTCTATAGGAGGACAGTGTTTTGTCAGAATGTCCTGTTTTCATTAATGAGTTCTAACACCATTGTCAATAATCCCCTCCTCTACCATCAGCACAGGTCATAAACAAGTCTCCTGCAAGACAAAAATCTAAGTATTTGGTGACAGCGTGACTTAGGAGAATGTTAAAAGAACTGCACTGGTTTTTACCTGTTCTTGTGAAAACACAAGAAGGGCAAATACTCATTTCTGGCAACATACTGTCTGCTTGCTTATTTCTGCCACTGGTTACATAGCCCATGAGAACACACGTTCTCTTATGTCCTGGGGGAAAAAAGTCTAACAGAAGAAAATAAGTGTCACAAGAGATTCTCTTTGCACTGCATGTAAATATGCCTCTCTGTTTTACCAGCAGAGGCAATTAGTAATGTCCTTCCCTCCTGGCAACAACGATACTTTGTGCTCCCACTAAATATGATTTTTTTAAAATATGTTTTTTGCCTTCCCGTGGAGGATTTTCTGCCATATTTCTCATAAAAGGGCTTGTTTTTATTGTCTTCTGTAATGAGATAGGGAAATGGGATTTCATGGATCCATTCTTTGACCCTTTACAGCATGGTGCTTGTTTATACAAAAGGACTAATCAGCTACTTTGAGAATGCAGACTTCAAAACAAAGCAGGTCCCAAATTGCTAAAAATCCGCTGTATGTGTGAATCATAATAGGAAAATGTAGCATTTCTTGCTGACAGAAATCCTTCTTGATGCCACAAAGGGGTTTTGTGTTGATAGCTGGAAGTGTTTAATATACAGTCAGATTAACACAGAGAAACCCGATTCCCAGCTTGGCTAGGGTGCTAGGCTCCAGTGAGAAGCGTTGCTTTGAGCTCCAGAGGTTTAATCCTGCCAAGTAAGGAGATCTCCTATACGGTGCAGAGGAGAGAGATCTCTTAAAAATGCAAAAGGGAAAGAAAACTAAAATACCAATGACCGTGAGTGGGAGTTATGCATGTCAGTCTTTCTCATGCCTTTCTGATCCGTGAATTTCCGTTCAGATCAATTGCAGTTAAAGGCCGAGGCAACACAAAGGCACACACAAGGCGAGCTTAATGGTTCTTTTAGTGAAGAAGATATAGCCCCTGGAAGTTGTTGCAATCACTGAATTATAGGAACTTACAACTCCATTAATGCCAGGTAGAACAAAAATAATACTGAGTGCACTGTATACCTGTAAGAAGTTCCTAACGCATTCGTTAGCCAGTTCTGTCTGGAAACATCAGCTGCATGATTTGGAAAAAATTTAAAGCCCCTTACACTTTAGGATGCTGTTTATGTTCCCGCCAGGACTGCAGCGAGCAAGTGCAAGAGCACCTTCTCCATACAGGAGGGACTTCGAAGCCAAGCTGCGCAATTTCTATCGAAAACTTGAAGCCAAAGGGTATGGACAAGGTCCAGGTAAAATTAAGTGAGTATTATGACAAGTCACTCAAATAGTCTAACATGGTCTAGCTCTGTCTTTTATCATTACCCGCGAATGAAGACACTGATAGGGAGTGGGAAACACACCAGAGGTTGCATTTTGTACATGAACCATCAGGGCGAGATAAGGTCCTAGTATATCCTGCAAAAGAGTGACCTTCAAGAGGCTTTTGTGTGGAAGTTTTATTTCTTACAGATTCATATTTTCTTATACTCCCATTCCCTACCTATTTAACAGGGATGTTGGTATTCCTACCTATAATTTGCTAGTAGGAAAATCATCTGTTCAGGCAAATGTCCACCAGAGATTATTAACAGCTACGCCATTGTAGTGATGGAGCAACTCCAAATCCTTTGGATCTACATATCGGTATAACTCGGGACCAGAATATGACCCTATGGAAGTTAGCCTGTACATGCAGGTTTAACTTTCGGTAGTTCTTTGTTTTGGTAGCCCTCCTGGATTTGAACTACAGAGATTTCTGCCTTTCTTCGTGTATTTTGGGGATCTCTGTCACTTGGTTGTGGAGTTTGCTTTCGAGACATCTTGTTAGTTGGCTTTTGAGTCTGTACCTATTTGTGCTCGATCTAGTTATCCAACTTGGCCAAAGGACTATGTTTCTAAGGTATTTCCTGGGCATCTGGTTGAATTTATGCATCAGGTTGGCTTTCCACCAAATCACATCTGTTGTGGAAAAAAAAAGTATGAAGCCAAGCAGTTTATTCCAGGCAAACGTCATCATCAAAATATTCTTACAGAGCTGGGGAGTCCTAGCTGTTGGTTATCCCTTTTGGTGTCCTGCTAAGTGGGTCCAAGGCAGACACGAAACACATTTTTGAAGGTCAGTCTTAAAATGTCCGTGAACATATGAACAAAAAGGATTTCTTGCACAGATGGTGTTTAAATGTACTATTCATTAAGTTGTTTTAGAGGCTGGCAGGGGAGTGAGAGGTGTGTGTATAAACAGAGGCTGATACTCCCTTTGCTTACCCGGCTACAGAAGCAGTAATTCCATGGACATTCACTGGATTAAATCCAGGAAGAGTTTGGGGCCAATCCCAGAAAGCTGTGACCTCATGTACACAGGAAACTCACAGCCCCCTCTACCATACAAATTTGTACATAGAGGGTGTTACAGAGAGTCTTAAGTAGAGCAACACTTTGAACCTAATCACAGGATTGTGAAGAAATTCACCTTTGAGGCATATAGAAAAGCCTAATGAAACAACTCACTCGAAACCCGTAATGGTCAAGTAGCACATCCACCCGTGGATGCAACTTTATTAACTTCTCTGAGAATGAATCTCTGTCTTTACCAGCTCTTGTTTACCTTCAGCCTCACAGGCTCACACGAGACTCAATCATTAGATCTCTGTTTCTGCCTCCCTTTGCAGGTTAATTATACGACGTGACCACTTGCTGGAAGGCACCTTCAACCAGGTAATGGCATATTCACGCAAGGAGCTCCAGCGGAACAAACTCTACGTCACGTTTGTTGGCGAGGAAGGGTAGGGAACCACTAAATGCTATCAGTTTTGAAGTAGCTGTTATGTTGCAAAACACTTAGAGTTGACTACGGCTGAGCCTCTCTTGTTATGTAATGTTTCTTTGGTTTTGTTTTACCTCTGAGTAAGTGATTCATCTTAATCAGCTCAAACATTTGTTAAAAATAACAATAGCAATAATGCTTCACTTTCCTGTAGCACCTTCCATCTAGATGTCTCAAAGTGACAATTTAAATGATTAAATCTAATGTCATCTTGTTGCCATAGGTATTTTGACTGGCTGGAAGGCAAAACTGAACTACAGGCCCATGTTTACACACTGAATCAGTCTCAGGGCTATAATTAGAGACCAGACCTTTATCCCTTTTGTTACTCTAACTCTTCAAAATGGATCTGGTTTTGCTTCAAAAATTTTTGCTTTGCATGCCATCTAATGATCATTTGTTATCCATATGTAGACTTCTTGTTTCTGGCTGAAGCGAGAAACATGAATGCTGTTCAGTCCTTACAGTTTAATTCACCCAGTTGGAAGCTGAAAGTAATAGAAGTCTCTTGAGAAGGCCTTTTCTCGGGAAACTTTCTGCCAGCCTTACAAATCCATGAGCCATTCTTGAATGATTAAAGCCAGCCCCTGACCTTTTGTTTCCAAATCTAAACAGAACCTTTCAAAGCCACCCTGGCTCACCTCAAAAGCTATGTTGTAATTGAGGCTTAATCCACATGCTTTTATAATGGAAAGACCATTGTGCATATTTCCAGTGTTCCATATAACAAAGGCTTGAAATCATATTTCAATAGCTTTGTGTATAAAGTTTCTTTTAAAAAAAAAAAAACAACACAAAACCACATGGATAGGATTTCAGTTCCAAAGGTACCAGAACTGTAAGGCTCTGGGGCAGCTCTCGGCATGTCCAGCAACTGCTGACGCTATCAGCTCTGAGGTGGCGTGTCAAGTGAAGAGCTTCCGCTGAACTGAGCTTGTCTGGGACATGTTAGGTCCAATGGAAAACAGAAGTCACCAATCTCAAAGAGAGTCACTCAGTGACCTCAGTATCAGGGGTTTTCTTAACTCTTACTTTTTATACTCCGTGGATTCAGTATTATTTAACAGAGGTCGTCTTTCGCAGCTGGTTTTGCCTCTGGCTTGCAAGTAAAGCATAAACATGCAGCATACCTCAGTTTGCGTTTTTGGAATAGCGTTCCAGTATGCTAACACTGGCCAAAGTCATGTTGTTTTCCCCACATCTCTAATAACTTTTACTGTGTGTGGCACGGTATCCTCAGGAGAAATTACAAACCAATTTGATTTGCAAATTCATTCATTCTTCACCGATTCATTTACATCTGAAGATACGTTCCCCCAGGGTTTCTGCTGTTTAATGCTATTATAGGTTCTGCTGGAGCGACTCCAAGATACCGGTTCCCTACTGAAAAGAAGAGTTGATGCTGTATGGCCACGTGATGCTGTATGAGCACGGCTTCCCAAGTATTTCAAAGCTAAAATGACATTGAAAATGAACTATGAAGGCTTTATGATGAGTTAATGTGTTGCCCAGAAATGCAATACCTAGTCTCTCCTTGGAGGTTTTTGAATACAGACAGGTGTTGTTTGTAGTTCTTTACTCCAGCCATCATCAGGCTTAGCCCAGTATTTTAATGTCCATTGAACCAGATCTGTTACATGGCTAGCACTAGTGGTTCGTGTGGGCTTATTACCATCCCCTTTTGCTGTTGTGGCTTTAGTCTCACCGCATAATCCTAGAGCTAAAGCCGCTCAAAGTACTGCATCTCCAGATGTAAAACAGAGGAGGATGGGCCAGCCTGCCCTTTATCATCTTTCTAGTTGCACAAATCAATCATTCAACCCCTTGTGGTTATGTTTCCATAACTTCAAACATAATACAAAGCATTCTGATGCAGCTGTAGAGTTTCCACTTACTTTACGTTTGTTAAGTAGGAGAAACAGTGCCCACCTCAGAAAATCTTTTGGCACACGTGATATATGGCTACAAATCACTTGTTCATATTGCTACACGTAGATTTATTTTAGCTTGAAAAATGTACCTACCATTATTAGAGGATGATCTGGTTTTAATAAATCCATCGCAGTTGGGTTTAATGCGTTCACGAAGCTTTTTTGTTGGGTTTTTTTTTTCAAGTTGAGATAATTGGAAACAGCTTGATTTAAAAGTTGGGTTTAAAAAAAAAAAAGGAAAAAAGGTGACTACAGAGCAAAATCATGCAACAGCAAAGCACAGCTTAAGGTGTACCACATGTATTTGAAACTATCAGAAAAGTAGAAGAGCTTGGATGAACAACTGAGGAATCACCATTCTATCTTAAGAGATACAGTTCTGTTGGGACTTGGTCTTGTTCAGCATTGACCTTTAGGTTATACCTATAGCTAAGAAAGCATCCTTGGGGCTGGGTTGTATCTTTGGTTACATCTCAGTGTAGGAGAGTAAGAGCGATTTCTACTTCTGTCTGGGCTGTGAAGCCAGGTGTTCATAGGCAGTTCAAACCCACTCACTGAAAAGCTAGCCCTCTGCTAGCCAGCCAGCTAAGGCAAGGCTGAGCTTCGTACCTCCGATTTACTAAGCCTTTGGAACAAAGGAAAAGAAACTGCTTAAGGGATGTGTCCAAGTTATGATTCCTCCCACATCAACCTGGATGCTGGTGACGTTTCAGCATCGTGACTTGTTTAGGGCTCAGAATCAAGTTTTGAGAGGGGAGATACACCATGTCAGAAACACTTGACTGCACAGGGGTAAGTGTTAGACAGCAGCCAGTGTAGGCAAAACCCAGGAAATTTACTCAAATCGGAATGAGCATCATTTTATCTTTTTTATCTTTTTTATCTTTTCCAGGTTGGACTACAGTGGCCCCTCCCGAGAATTCTTCTTCCTTCTGTCTCAGGAGCTCTTCAATCCCTATTACGGGCTGTTTGAGTATTCAGCCAACGACACTTACACTGTACAGATCAGCCCCATGTCTGCCTTTGTTGAAAATCACCTGGAATGGTAAGCACATTTTATGCAGAATTGAACAATCCTTTTAGAGCAATACAGAAATGGAAATGCAAAACACAAAAGCTGCCAGTTTAGGCTAGACTACATACAAATATCATTGCTTCTGCTGGGAAGAAGTGGGAAGTAGGCTGGGAGAAGGAAGAGAGGGCGTAAGTGTAAATACAACAGCAGGCTCTGAAAAAGGAGTTGTGATGAGGTACTACTACTAAAATGTCCTGCTCACATTACTTGGGACTTCATGTTTGTGTCCTTCTGTGTGAATGTGAAAAGGACAGGGGGAAGAGCTCTGCTTAATCCAGGCCTCCTCTCCTTGGTCCCTCTCTAAGAAATAGCAAGTGTGGTCTTTCTGTACGTCAAGCAGCATTGTGCTTGGAAGCTACAGAGTGTTCTCCAAGAGGTGCATTGCTGCTCTGTACCTACTACAGGCCTTAAAAAAGGCCCAGCGAAAGCAGTTTCCCTTTTCTCCCCTGCCAGAGCGTCCCTGCTTGTGTGTGGCAAGGCCAGCAGAGCAAGCAGGTACTTTGCCTTACCAAGTATGCGTGCAAACAAATTGCTGATCTTGTTTCTTTATCAAAAATTCTGATTGCATATTGTGATCTCCTCATTTTTCTCTCTGCCTCCAGATCTGTCCATCTTCGGGACTTGTTTTCCCTTTGATAGTTTCAGATGTGGTTCAGTGAAGTATGGGCTGCCAGCCCTGGGTGTCGTTTGATCCCTTGTGGGATTTCATTGTGTCAAAGAAATACTGCCACATGGGTTTGTTCCTATGATGTTTTTCTTTGTCTAACCAATCTCGCTGGCTCCTCTCAGAGATCCTTTTTTAAAACGGAAGGCAGTTCAGGCCCCTTTTAAATTGCAAATAGCACATGCCTTTCTATTCTTGTAAACAGGTCCTCCTTTGCTTTGGCTTACAGTGAGCAGGAGATTGAGAACAACTAAGTGGTTGTACCATCACCTCTATTAAGGTTGCAGTGGAAAAAAAGGGATTTTGCTGGGACCTGGCATGTCTCTCTGAATTTTTTTTTTTTTTTTTTTTTTTTTTGCATTATCACTTCCAGCAGTGGAGCATTATGCTAACAATGATCCTTGCGTTAGACTGTCTGCTGACATTAGCAGGAAGAAAGCAGCTTAGTTCTTACAGCTTGTCCATCTCCCACTGCAATCCTTAAACATTGTGCAGTGGCTTCCTAGTTTTCAAGAAGAAATACAGTCTGTCCTTTGTTCGGCTGAACAGGCAGCATGGATAAAGTTTTGATTTAAGAGGCTGTATTTGTGAAGATGCATTTTGATTTCAGGGCACAGGACTACTTAGGTGCAAACCCAAGATCATTCTGCCCACACTGTGAGCAAACTGGACGCAGGCCTCTCTCTCCAGAAACGGTGTTGCCATTTTATCTCAGAGGTATTTGAAATAGGCCCTGACTCCTCTCTGTTATAAATACTGTCGTTGCGAAGAGTTCAATGCAGTTTTCTGAAGTGATAAATTCTGCTGCAGAAAGTATATACTTTGTTTGATCCCCTCATTTTGTTGTTCTGTTCATTGAGAGATTTCTGCATGGAAGAGGCAGATTTTGAAAGGTACCCTGGGCATACGGAACAGCAGAAAGACACCTGATAGGATTTTCTGTAGCAGTTAGCATTTAACTCAGAAATCGTTAGCAGTTAGACACTTAGGATAATATTTCTCCAACTACACATATCTATACAGGCTTCTTGTATAGAGAATGTTATTTGGGCTTTGGGTATTTTTGGTTTTCTTTTTCTGGGGAAGAGAAATGAAGTCCCTTGGCCTGCAGAAGGAAATAAATGCTATGAACCAAGAGGTTTGTACATAAAGTAGTGTAAAGAGGGCAAGACTGCAGAACCCAAGGGAAAGATAAGCAATCCAGTAAGTGCTTGGAAATACTTCTTGAACCTGTTATGGAAATAACTGGCTGAGACCAGCAGTTTATAATTAGCCCGATAGGTTTCATGATTGGCTTGTAGATATCTAGATATTCTAATTGTTTTTATGCTGTCTATGTTGACTGATCTCAGCTATTCATGTGTAACCCTAGAGTACTGTATTCAGAAGTCTGTGCAGCCAGCTAAGATAGGATTTGGACCAAGCTTTTTAAAACTCAGAGTACAATTCTCCCATAAAGACTTTATAGGCTAACTTCTCTTGAGGGCAGTGTACTAACTTGCTTGTCATTATTTGTTCATGAAGAATGGGGTTTTCTGAAGTTCTCAGTCTTTCTCCAACTTTCTTCTCGTCAAATTGCCAAAACTTCTGTTTCTCAGATTTACTTGTTGATGTGATTCCGGCAGAGCCTCCTCCCTCTAACATGCAAGAAAAAGATTATTTGCCTGTTCCCAGATCTGTTATGAGACATCAGGTAACATAGATGGATGAATCAGTTTTCAGAGTCCCAGGGTCACAGATAATTAATATTCATAGTCTTTTCAAAGCTTGAAGTTTGGTGTTGGTCATGAAAACCACACAACCACAATTGGTTTAGATTTGCAGATTTCTTGAACTGTATGCCTTTTGTTGCTGTGGGGCTTATCTTTTATGTGGAATCTACCCTTGACATGTTTTTCTGTATAGTAATTCTGCAAGACCTATCCAGACAGGGCTATATTGAGAAACAGGGCGAGCAAAAAAATTCCCTCAAAATTATTTTACATTTTCTCTTCCTTAAGCAAACAGCAGTGAGTTTGAGATAAATACAACAAAATGCAAAGATGTGAAGTTTTGTTCATATTGGCAGAATTGAGAAATACACTGCTTTTTCCCCTGGCCTAAAAGTTACAGTTCTGCCCCTGTTAATGGCTTATTTCATGCCTTGCTCTTTGTACAAACAGCATTCTGAGTCCAAAATGAGCACATCAAAGCACAGAGTAGTTGTATGTATGCCAAGTTTAAAAAGAGACATAATGACTGGAAAATATTTCTCATTTATGGAGAAACTGAGATTTAACACCTTTCCTGCAAGCTTCCATTGAATAAGACTTTTTCCTTCAGTTAACGTATGTGCATGCTGAACACACAAAATGTAAGATACCACACATTTTCAAAGTTAAAAAAATTATTTTAAATCCCCCTGTATCTGAAAGGACACAGTTACGTCTCTCTAGACCTAAGGAGTTTGATGGTACACATCTTTATCTGCACGCTACAGGAAGCTCATAGCCAGAAGAGCTGCTTTTAATCCATGCCAGTAATGAGCCATTCTGTCTGATCTAGGTAA
The DNA here is from genome assembly GCF_000699145.1 of Aptenodytes forsteri. Lineage (NCBI taxonomy): Eukaryota > Metazoa > Chordata > Aves > Sphenisciformes > Spheniscidae > Aptenodytes > Aptenodytes forsteri. Next base: position 1,775,057 of record NW_008794089.1, read on the forward strand.
CATGTCTAGCTCTTTGCCTGGATTTTTGAAAACATCATCTAAAATACTGTTTACACCCCCACTTACGGTAGTTTGCCCTTCTCCAAATAAGTGAGCAAAATGTGGTGGCAGCTGCTAGATATTATTTCAGTGAAAAGAATATGGTTTAGCCCAGAAATAATATTCTTGTCTTTGTTCTTGGTCAGGTGTTTTGGGCAACTGAAATAGGGAGAGTCACTGAAGAATCCTTCTTGAAGTTTTGCTCAATATGGTGGGAGACAGAGTGGTGGGGAATATTAAATGGTTCTATCACAACCTCATGCAAAGTTAGAGGTGTAATATTCAGTACAGCTCCGTAATGCTGAGTTCTTACACACTAATAAATGGCTCCTAATAGCTTGCCACCTTAGCTTCTCACTTTCCTCCCTGCTAACAGTCCTTTGGAAGATTTTAGGCTGACTTTGTTCCCTGCAGCACTGAAGCACTGGGGTCCAGGATGCCCAATATTAGAGGGTATACAAAGATACTTTTTCACTGGGGTGAAAAAGGTGTCTGTCTCTGATTTGAATGACTGAGGTTTGATTGAATATTGTAGTTCTTTTCACCAAAAATAAGTAAATAACAAAAGGTTGGATGGGTAAATCAACCCTGAGGGAAAAAAAATCCTGACGCATAATAGATGGGAGGAGATGTGTTTCTAAATTCTGGGAACAAATTACCTAGTTCCAGAGTTTGCATAGTCTCGAATCTTCATGAGGGTCACTGGTTACTCTCCCTGTCATCTTCATGGTGCATTTTCAAGAGGTCTAGAAAGTTGCTGGTGTCTTTTCACTGCATCTCATTCGCTCTGTATTGTAACAAAATGATTTGTCTAATCATGCTGTGATACACTGTGGTTTTCCTCAGGTCTTTATTTTGTCTATCATTTTCCATAGTATTTCCCTACTCGGCTCTAGCTAAGCAAAGTGGGAAACTGAATGTTTTTCTGTGGTGATTTCTGTATCATTTTCACCAAACCTGAAGAGTATTATCTCTGTGCTGTTTCATTGTTCATGTGGCTACCAATTTCAGATGTTATGATTTGGCTGTCGTTGTAGTATCGCATAAGGAGTTCTACTTAGAATAAAGCAATTCTCAGTGTTTTCTCATGAACTTTCCCTCCCTGCTGTGAGTGCTTAATCTGACAGTGACAACAAAAGTACTGTGGTCTTTTCAGTTCACAAAACGCTGTGTTCGCAATCTGCTGTCAGGTGGAAATCCAGTCTCTCTTTTTCACGTCTTGAGTGGGTCAGAGTTTTCCTTCGCAGCAGTCCTGCCCCCAGGAGTAATCCAGGAAGATAATGTAATGCACCCTTCTTCAAGAGACAGCGCTGTACTTATGGCACCGTCATCTGCACCAGACTTTTTGTCCCCAGATCACTTGCCTGGTCTTTTATCTGACTCGCCTCAGCAATCCATTTCACATCATCTACTTTTGCATTTTTTGTTCATTGCATGTTTGTAAATGTAGGACCACAGCCAGAAATGTGAAAAGAAGCCCAGTCTCTGCATAGAAGACCAGATGGCCTAGACAGATAAAATCATTCACAGACATTCATTTGGAGATCTGAGGGATGCTAACTTGAAACATCTTCTTCTGTGTTTTCATAGCGAATTAATGACAGCATGTTTTTTTTTTAACAATTAGGCATTTACGGACCTTGCTGTGACATTTATGCAGCTGGGGAGCAGCACCCCAGTGTCACAGTTAGAGGTATTTACAGTTTGCTAATCATACTTAGCATTCTGTATCCATCTCAGAAAAGTCCTGTTGTGTTTTTTGTTTGGTTGGTTTTCTTTAAATGAAATTTAATACATTTATTTAGCAGAACCTTATTAGAAAGTTGAAGACTTGTGAGTAAAATGTGTTTGTGCAGAACCCTACTGAAGACCACAAAGATGATGATACAGTCAGACCCAGTGGCCCAGGTCCCCAGAAACTGTAGATTGATTCCTGGCTGCAGTGTCCTAATGAATTCCGTTAACTTACTGTTCATTTAGAACTGCTTTGGGGCAAGAGTTTCTTCATTCAGTTCCCATAGTTAACCTTTCTTTCTGCCCTGCAGTACCCCTCGTATTCTAGTCCATGCTGCTGAACGGAGTCAGACAGAAAACTTGCATGTATTTCTACATCCTATTCTGCAGGCAGATGCAAGCCTGTTGCGCCCACTCTCCGTGCAGACACGAACTTGCTTTCCCTGTGCTCCAAGCCAACTGACGTGGTTACTGCAACATTGAGCTGAGAAAATATATGCTGCCTCCCATCAGGGCTGATTACTTTAGGCTTGGCACTGCCTCGATTGCTTTTACGTGCTCTGGCAAGCCTGGCACATGGGTAGAGCAAGCTCCCTTTGCCCGCGCAGTGCTGTGTGGGTATACCCCCAGCCAAACTCTGACCTTCCCTTTTATTTATTTTGTGTAAACGAGAAACCACATAGTCATCACTGTCCATCTCAAGCATGCCAAAGAATGCAGGGTGTTGTTTTTCCCATTTTTTGTTTTAATGAACCCAAGAAGAACCAAGAATGTTGCAAGCTCAGCTGTCCTTTCTCCTTAGAGAGCTTGGTTGGTTTTCTTAACTCAACCTCCTTAGGAGTTGTGCCTTGTGCAATTACCCTGCCCATCCTCAGACAGTTTCGTAATCAGTCTGAGACCTATTTGACAGGAAGGTAAACATCTCAAAGATACTAATTTCCTAAAAGCTTTGCGAAACTTGTGGCTGGGTAAAGGATAGATATGCAGAAGAGTGCCGCCTCAGTGAGGGCAGGCTGGTGAGCTCAAGTTATCTGTTCTGTTTGGCCTCTCGACTGGCCAGTTAGCACGAGCAAGCTGACAGGTGCAGGCTGTGAACCAGCTATATCACCTTGCTCAGTAGCTTGAGGATGTGAGGGAGAGCCGTGAAAGCTGAGGGGAGGCAGAAGGGAGAAACTGGAGATACTCCAAAGTGTGGGAAGTGCTAGCAGAGATGTGTAGGAGGAACTGGAGCTATTGCGGTGTGGTAATGTAGGGCCATCAGAGACAGATCTATAGAAAACAAAGCTCCATTAATCCTGCTACATGGAGAATGACTTATTTCAATTGAAGTGTTTTTAAAGAAAGTGACAAATTGCCTCATGACCTAATGGGTTGTATTCAGATGCTGACCAGCTCATAGGATGGATTTAGGCACATTCCATGGCTCTTTATAGAAACAGTGGAGAAATGTCGTCACAGCATCTAAGCAGGAGGTCTGTAAACAGCCATTACTCCTCTCCACTGACTGAAAGTAGCTCTGGGGAATATGTGGCCTGAATTACTCATTTATCTCTTTAATTTTTCAACTGTTGTGGCAGGCAACCTACGTATGGCCCTATACCTGTTTTATTAAGGGAGTCAGAAACACTAAGTTTGGTTTGGGGCTCAAATGGGCCAGTTGTGTGGGTCTACGTTTGGGGGAGGAATGAATTCAGAAGACCCAATTTTGCAGCCGTCTTGAAGGGGCCTGTTTATGCTAAACACTGAAAAATCATCCTCTTAAAAATCAGGTCAGATATAGCAACCCAGAGTGGGGCATCCAGCAACATCCAGTTGCTTTTGAAATTCGATGACTACCTCCTTGCCTCAGTTTCCATCTGAAGAGATTTCCTAGTATGTAATCAACTTGAAATCCATTTGATGTACACTAACGCTCTGAACTGCTTTGAAATTCTCAGATGAAAGGCACCGTAGAAAACCAAAGCATTTAATGTTACATTACACTATAAATTTTAATTACTAGCATTATCTTATTTTAAATAAATTATGTTTGCATGAGAAATTTTCAAGCCGTATTGTAAATCTTCTGGACAAGAATGATATTAAAATAAATAGGCAGCTGAAATAATTTTATAAGACCTTTTCACCGTGTGAAAAGGGTACGTTACTGTAATGCCTTCTTGCTGCTGTACTGTGATCTCCCTCAATGCCTTCTTTACTTCAGCAAACTTTGATTTTCCTATTAAGTTTGACATATGACTATATCACATAAAGCCTGCCTCAACAGCTGGTTAATTATTTATTAAGGGTCAGGAGGAATTGGCAGATTAAAGGCAAACCAAACTGAAGGAGAAAAAAAACCATTCTCCCTAACTGAGCTTCTACAGCAACCATTTTTTTAAAAAAAGGTTCTGCTTTATATTTACCTTATTCTTGACTTTCTGTCTCTTACTGGAGGATTTTTTCCAAGTTCTTTTGAGGATCTAAATGGCGATGTCACATGGGTTGAAAGAAGAGATGTCTCTCTCGGTCTCTCCTCCTTTCCCCTTCTCTGAATCTCATAGTGTCTAGCACTGCTTCCATAATTAGAGTTTGGTTTGAGGGAAAGGCGGGTGTTCTGTTTTGTTGTGTTTTTACAAAAGTCATCTTTATGTTTTTTTCCCTTGCTTAAGGCCATTTAGTCTTTTGCAACATTGCGGATTAAATTTGCCCGGAGATGGGAGACTTCACATGAAAATCTCTGTCGTGTCTCCACCTTGCCATGTGGTAGAGGAGAAAAGGGTAAAATCCACACTGTCTCTTAGCATGTGGGCCTGCAGGGAAGCATCAGGATGGGCAGTGATTGTGTGTTTATTTGTAGGGGTGAAAAACTCCCAGGGAGTGATGAATGTCCTCGTATCTCTTGTTCCAGCCACACTGGAATGGCAAGGCTGAGCTGTCACTATGAAGTATTGCTCAGTCATCTTTGCCCCTCCTTATTTCTCACTACATTTTATTTGGTAAGGTAAAGAAAAGTCAATTAGAGCAGGTGCAGAAATTCCCAAGCTAACCTTTCTTTGACTAGTAAACCCAATTCATACATCAAAAGAAAGACTGCTTGCAGAGCAGAATTGTTTTCAGTAAATCACCCAAATTCATTTTGGGTATTTTGGAGTAGAAAAGGCATTTGTCTTTGTGTAGGTTTCTCCCTGGGATATTTTGAAAGTTAGAAGTTTCATTTGTCCGTTGAAAATTATTCTTCATTTCAGTATGTTACCTTAGTGTTACATTAAAATGCAGAAAAAGAGAAGATTAAAGATTTAAATTGATCTCTTTCGAATGTATTTAAAGGGGGAAGGGCAATGTCAAGTTTGTCAGTTTGCCCCAAACTTGGGACAGGAATATTTTTCAAAATCTCAATAAAATTACGGAGGATGAGAAAAATCCTGACCTGTCCATCCTCTATGAAAAAAAATTTATTAATGACAAGAATACAGAACCGTAAATTCAGTATCTTGTGTCTGATTAAAGGAAGCTTTTTACATTGTGACTCATGACTTGCATTCTGGAAAAGACAGACTAGAAACTGGAATTATTTAATTTTATTGGAAAGAGTCATAAAGGAAAAGTCAAAAATTTTCTTGAGTCATAAAGGAAAAGTCAAAAATTTTCTTGGACTTCAGAACAGCAACGCGAAGGTCCAGGTCCATTGCATTCTGCATGCTCCCAGGAGAGGATCGGAGCTGTCAGTTTGCAGTGGTATTAATAAAAGTTGGAGGTGTTCAATGATTTGCGAAACAAGACCTAAAATAGACTATAAAACAATTAATAGCACATCTGAATTTTAGCACACGGATTTCTGAGTTTACTCAATTGAGGAACCTCATCCCGAGAGGCAGGGATCGTTAGCTGAATTGCGGCACGGTGCAAACCCAAGTGTACGGCTTCTGGACGGGGGGTGGTAAGTCCACATGGCTCTGCACTGCAGACGACCTGTTTGCAGATAGCTCAAGGATATCTGCATCATGCTTCATCACGTGGTGTAAACATTCCTGGGTGCTTACCAGTGAGTTTATGATGAGCAGTCTCTCTCGTGCTTAAATACCCCGGACAGGCTGGAAAGGATGTGCCTCCTTTGACTTGAGAGTAAGCCAGTTATTGTGGCTTCAGTGTTCGTAGTTAGCCATTGAAGGAAAATGTGCAGTCATTTGGCTTGTGCTTTTATGGCCCTCTTGTCTGGCAGATGACTCAATCTATGGATTTTCCCCTGTAGCTTGACTAGTTTGTTTCAACGCAGGGCAAATGTATGGAAAGCAAATATAAATCATGCAACGTATAAAACTACCAATTCATAGGTTTACAAAGTGCCCCACCACCACCAGCTTTTCCAAAAGGTTTGAGAAATCAAAATCTCTTGATAAAAACGCTCTTTTGCTGGCTTAAAATAACAACCTATATGCATCAGACTGAGTTGATCCATGAGGAACTGGTCATAAACTAGAGCTGATTCACAAAATTACATATCGTTCTACAGAAGGTAAGAAAGTAAGAATGTCAGATAGACTAAACCACTAAAATGGAGCTGGGGTGCAGAGGACTATGGTTCCGTTGCTGTCTCTACCACCTGTTTTCTGAATAACATTAGGTAAGTCGTTTTACTTCTGGACTTAAGTTTTCTCATTTGTCAAATGAAATATTGGCACTGATCTCCTCTGTAAGCTGCTTTGAGATCTGCCAGTCAAAAATACAGTCTAGGATCTGGGAATCCCAAAATATAGAGGTTCGTAATCTTCTAGCCAGTAGTTCGTACCTCAGCCTGCCTCTCCTCTGTAGTTACTGGGCAGAACTGGAGGAGGCTTTGCCAACAGTCTTACAGGCCAGTGTGTTTTATCCATTGTCCAGCAAGAGAAGCTAAACCCTGCAAGCAGCCTGGTTTCTGATGAAGGTTAGTCATGTTTGTCCTGCTGTATTTTGCCAGGGGTTCTCCCAGAGGAGGATGATTGTACATTATGGTCCGTGAGGCTGATAGCTCTGCAGGCAGAGACAGCCACTCCAGCACTTGGCCACGCTCCTCCTCTCCTCCTCCAAAACACTACATTCATGGAACTTCTTTGTTATTGGTAAAATGACACATAGCACAGATTTCTTGTTATAGAGAGACCATCTACTTTATTAATCTCCTTATGAGTTTAAAGACAGAACTGGAAATCAATTCTCCGTTTCCTGTGCCTGGGAGTCTGGTGCTCAGACAACCCATGACACCGAGGCTGGCCGGCCTGCAATGACTCCACACAGTGGAAGTCCCAGAGCTGGATTTTCTCAGTTCTGTATCTGCAGTAATAACCTCTGACACAGTTCAGCTGATGTGCAAGGAGCCAATGCAGCTACCTCGGCGTGGGCCTTATTAACTTGGATGCAGTGCTATGCAAATGCAGCTGCAACTGTTTCTCTGTGTGAGCGTTTACACGGAGCCACTGTGTGCTTAAACTAAGCTTTCAGTCCTCCTGAAAGCAGCTGCTTGATAGATTGTGTTTAGAGAAACCTGAGGGGATGCTGTGAACTTCCCTTACCTACGCTATCTTTGCCCCTCATTTTTCTGGATAAAGCAGAACAGCCTGCAGCTTTCCTGATAAAAGCATGCTTTTTTCTCTGTGGCACAATTAGTCTTTTAACCTTTCCTGACGGTTCTTTTGTGGTGGGTATAGCCAGGATATAAGGAAGATGAAAAGACATTTTGAGTGAAAATGCAACATAGCTAGGTTAGAGACAAGGAAAAGACTTGAAGGATTTGATTAGGTTAAATAAAGAAGCAATAAGGATTGCATTATCTCATTGTTTTTCAGTTACTGGTAAATTAAGCTTCAGGAATGGTTTGAGGTTTAGTTGCTAATTCAGAGTACATGAGCTCCAGAGATTTAGAAGGATATGGATAGTTCACGTTTCCATCATGTGTAAGCAATAGCTCTTTTTCATGTGGTTACTTTTTAGTACTGAGAAACAGAAATGTTGTGTTCCATTTGCAGATAGATCCAGAAAATAGAAGTAGGGCAAGCACTTATTGGAGTGTCAGTCTTGCACTGGCCTTTTGCAGCAGAAAATTTATCCACAATTTAGCAATAAACTGAGAGGTTGACTCACATAAACACATCCATCATATGAAACTCAGATGCCCAGCGAAAGTAAAAACACCTAAAGGAAGGCCGGCAAGAGGAGGTGGCTCACTCCTGTAGATCTTCACCTGAGGAGAATTACCGGTTCAGGATTTGAAGCCTAATGGAAGTTTGTTTATACCAGGTTGCTTTTCTCTCTGAAAATCAGTTTTCATCCTTTTTTTTTTTTCTTGTTTAATTTCAGTTCTTGGGTGATACCCATATATTTCACACATCTCTGAACACCCTCTTTGTATTTTATGACAATCTGCAAGCAGGCCTGCTGGACTGTTCCACTTTCCATACGCTTTACAATCGGGGCTACTTAAGAAAGGCCAGTGCTTTCTTAAATGACTGTTACAAATTTCCTTTAAAATATAATTAAATCTCATAAGTTTTACAGGTATAGTAAGCAGACAGTATTATCAGAGGGACTCGTGGAATATGCTCCTTCATCTTTCGATGCCTGAACGAAATGCCTTGGCTCTGAGTAGAATGTATCCTCTATTAAGTCCCAATAACATTTGCAGGGGCTGCAGGGGTAAATCCCTGTAGTCTATAACTATTTAACATCCGTAAGTTTCCAGGCTGGAAATCTGCACAAACAGTTGCTCTGTGTCAGCACTCCTAAATGTTTCCTTTCAGTTTTAATTCGGAAAATGGACTGAAAATGAAGCTTATCTGACAGAATTTTCTATGGTTTCATAGTAAGGAAGTATGGAGATTCCCCTTAAAAACTCAGTAACTGTCTGAAAACCTGGAATGAATTTTGACCATATATGAGATAAGATGCATTTCAGTATTTAGAACAAAACTCAAAGGACATTAAAAAGAAAACAACAACAAAACTTGGTCGGGTGGGTCATTACCATTCCTTCAGAAGTGTGTGGGGATCCAGAGTAAGTTCTCAGGTGGGATGCCAGTGTAGTTAGATATCAGAAGAGGTGAGATAAGTCCTCAGCGCAACATTGGAAGATGCCATGTATAGGTGACCCAACGTTGTATCTTTGTCTCTCTGAGAATTCTTCATATTAGAGATGGATATAAGAAAACGAGCCAACAATAATCTTATTACTCCTTATATTGGAATTCTTCTCCAGGACTAATTTAGGAATTATTTTACCTTTTCTCTTTAATGTGCTGAGACTCTGTGGACTTTTGTCTCCTGGCCTTTGTAAGAGCCATTCCTCTCATATTAATGACACATGAGCTCATCAGATTCCTGAACCGAAGAGGCATCGTGCTGGAATGCCACAGCGTCCACCTCTGAGCCTGCAGATATGCAGAGCAAATTTGCCACAACACCAAATGACGTGGTGGCAAAGAGGCGGTCTGCAAAGTTTGCAGATGCGAGTTGGATAAACAGAATGGCGTTAGCTATCCCAGCCCGCATGGCTAACCTTTCTGACAATAGATCGCTTCACGTCATCACATTAATCCGTTCAAATGTTCTGTCACTTGTGTGAGTAGGGGTTAAGTATGCACACCAAACTAAAGAAAGGCATTTGTTAATGAAGGCTGATAGAGGTGTGGATTTGACCCACTGCCAAGGTCTTGTAAAGATGATCTGATCTACTGCTAGGTTATTGCTCTGTAGATGTAGCTCATTACAGGATGTGTTGATCATGTCCTGCACTGGGCCAACACAAGGATATGTGCTACTAGCATATAGACACACGCCTCTGGTGCATGTGCCTGACACGCTGCCACTTTTGCTTAAAATTCATAGTGTATGAGGCCAGGCAGAGTTGCTGTAACCATCTGGTCAGCTTTTTTGTAAAATACACATTCTTAGAACTTTCTTGCATCAAAACAAAACAAAAAAACCTGTTCTTCTTTTAAAAAGTGCTAGTGCTGGTGATTTCACCAAAATTCAGAAATCATGAATCAGTACCTTTTCCTCTGCATGTTGTCTGCCCCCTCCCCACCCCACCCCCCAAAAAAATCACAAGATTGCAAATCACAGTATTTTAGGCTATAAGAATGGATTTTTAGTTCCTTTAATTAGTAGTTTCTGGCTTTCAGGATGCTCATGAGTGTCTTCACTAACAATGGAGGTTTTAACTGTCCTTTAAAATGAGCTGTACCACAACCTTTGGAATCCATGATGCCTGGTTTCTTTCTTACAAATTTGGGTTTCAGGACTGACTTCTCTGTTGTCTAATAAGATGCACGTTCAGAGTGAAGTCTTTCCCATGACTGGGCCCTTCTAAATACCTTCCCCTTTTTAGATTCTCTGGTATCTAATAATGGTTGAGATTAGGTCTGATCTCTCCCACTGTGGAAGGACTAATAGGCTCTCCAGCTGCATCCACCTGCCAAATATCATACGCCCTTAGAAGAACTGCCAAGGGCAGAAATCCTGTACCGCAGTGCGGCCTCATTTGTTCAGCTTGTCTTTCAGGTGACCAAAAGTTCATCTGCACGATTAAACAGCCAAAAGCTTTAAAACTGGTGCAACAGAATGTGTGAATTTTTCTTACAGATGAAAGCAAGTTTTCAGTAGTCTTGTGAAAGGAAAATGACATTTTCAAATTTGATGTGAACCATATTATATTCATCTCTCTTGAGCCCTTTTTGAATGTTTTTTCACAAGCTACTGCATCAAGAAGGGTACACTTAAACCTAGCTGATGTGTTTGAGTGAGATAAGGTTTGCAAGATTTTCAATCTTTTTAATCCCATCAGGTGCTTCCTCTATTTAGGATTTAAAGTTTCTCATACCATAGCCAATTTAGCCCACAAGGCATGGTTACCAGAGCATCCTCTATAGAATGATAAAAACCATTCTTCCCTTCTGTATGCATAGATTACAGTTTTGTCGAGGTACATCATTCTCTATCTGAATCCAAGGAAGGACTGTCATATAAAGTAGAGCTGCGTTAGTTCAACCAGTCAAGAGGGAGCCCTGTAACAAGGGGTCATTATGGGTCCTGCCTTACTCTGCTGCTACATGATAAGGACCAGAGTAAATTACATTTCCTGTGACTCACCTGCAATTGGAGGAAAATTTATTGCTTAGTCGCTGCTACAGCATATGGATTTGTCTCTCCCTGTGTACACAGACATGCACTAAGTATGCAGAGAGTCCCACTGAGGAGAACGAGCCTCTTATTTGGCAACAGGCTGTTGTGAAAACAGGCTGTTTCAGGGGCACCTGCAGCCTCCAGAAGGAAAGGGAGTTAGCTGGGTAGTGTGGAAACTTCTGCAAATGGGTCAAAGAGTAGTGTTGTTAAAAGCCAGAAAGCAGGTGCGCACAATGTCCTTTTTGAGTGGACGAACGGTGTCAATAGGCAGGCAAACCAGAGCAGCTCTCCTGCTCGTTAATTCTGTCTCTCGTTCCACCATTTCCTGTTCATTAACTCCCTCCTGCGTTTCCCCTCTCTGCCGGAGCACATTACTCAGACTCAATCATTGTCACTGAAAGGGGGAAGGGTGTTGAAAGAAAGCCAGAGCAAGACCTCGCATTCCCCACCTCTCCCAAGCTATCTTTCCTGTTAGAAAGAAATCGAACAAGCATTTTACACTTCCTCGGAAAGATAAATGTAAGTCAGGTTTAAGGAAGGTATGTGCCCTCCAGCCAGGATTTACCTTTGTGCTGCTTATTCTGTCAAGAAAACTTGTTTTTTCTGAAGGGACTGTCTCACCCATGCTCTAAAGGAAGAAATAAACGCAAAAGTCTGGTTTTGTTTTAACTGGCTTTTGTAAGGAGGGCAATTTGTTTCTTGTTGCTTTTTGTAAGTTTTGATATATTTTAAGCGGGAGTGTTATGCTTGGCTGATCGTGGTGGCAGCTGGATGGACTGTAAAGACACACACACAGATAGACTGTATAGTTGTTCTCTGAGGACAGTAGCAAAGCCTCCCTTTTGATAGGTATCTGTTGCCTTAGTCCATGTTTCTGGACCACAGGGGTGTCACCTATGATCCCAGGTGCTGTCCAGAATGGACAAGGAGCCAGAGGACCTTCTTTTATACCACTCTTCAGATCAGGGAGTCAGGTGTAGGGAGTCTCTGCAGAGGTAACCAAAACCGTGTGCAGGGGAGGAAGAGTTTGTGGGCTAGAGAGCTCACACACTGGCCACAAAGCACTGCGTCTGCTGCCAAGAAATACAGTCTGCAACATAGCTTTTTTTATCTACTGTATTGACAGGCACCAGGAGTGGCAATGTCTTGTTAATTATTATTTCATCTCCTTTATCCAGACCAGTTAGTACTGGACTTGTTTTCCTACACAGTACCATTGCAAGGGCTGGGACTGTGGAACCACAGTCAGGCCCCCAGCTTGAGTGAGCCCTGGTGTGTCCCAGGGGGCTGCAAGTGCAAGGCCAGACTGACGGACCACGCAGCCTAGAGCGGCTCTGCCCACGTTTGCTTAGGCTGACCCACCGGACTTAGTCCTTTCACACAGAAACGCTGCCTATGGTCTTCGGATGGCTTGATACAGTTCTGCCATAAGGCACTGATTCACACTAAACTCACCATTAACAGCTACCATAACGTGTGCTCGTGATTGTAAACACCTTGATCTAGGTGCACTACCCTTTCATGTCAGCTTTGCATTAATGCCCTCAAAGCCATGTAGAGGTACAGAAGTGATACAAAGCAGCAAGGAGAAAACTGATGCTGTTCACACATTCAAGCCATTTCTTAGCAGAAACAGCACTCCCAAATCCGTGAGACTTTTCTTGGCAATGTACTTTCAGCTTTACTTTATTCCAAATGGCTCCTGCCTGCCCAGCCCTGCACAGTCAAGTAGCCATGGCGTGAGCGTTATGATGAGGAACACCCAGTGCTCGTAGTATTTTCATTCAGCGTTAGCTTTCAAAATGTATAGGGATGGATGGGGGAGCAGGGTGGCGAAGAACAAAACCAAAAAAGCCGACATGCATTATTTAGGACAAACAGACTTGATTATAAATCCTGAAGGTGCTATAAAACTGATGGATTACAGGCTCAGCATTTCTGGGATTTGAGCTGTCTGGCTTCCACTGTGCTTCCATTGTGTCAGCTCCCTCTCTTTTCATTGCTTTTTGCTGGAAACGTTGCACCGGAGCAAAAGTGGAGTGAAGCAGGTCCTAACTAGACCCAACAGCTGCCTTTTGTTGCTGCTGTGGAAACAGCTGTAAGGGGGTAATACAATCACTCTTCTGTTACCAGTCAGCTGCATATCATAAGCACCTTTCCTGGATGCAGGGGACCCGGAGGCAGCTCCTGTGGTGATGTAAAAGCTAACTGGGCCCATAGCATGCTATTTTGTGCCCCATTTGACATACTAAGCACTTGTTGCTCTGTCCCTTGAGGATGAAGTTGACTGAACAGATATTCTGCACCGCTTTTATTACAATGAGACTCATGTTTCATTCATGTGCAGGAGGGGCCTTTGCACTGGTTCCTGTAGCGGAAGGAATGGTTTCTTGGCTTTTTGATCTGTTTGTCATGTTTTGTGCAATAAAACTTTACTATGATGTCAGTCAGCTCAGGCTTGGAGTGCTCACGCTTGGGATGTTGCGCTTTTTTCTTTTCCTTTTTTACAAATAAGCAAGTTTTGGATGGGTGATGAGGGTTATTTTTACAAAAAACAAACTTACCTGGACTCACACCAGTTCTGTATTTTTTCTGTCTGAGATTACTGATTTAAAACCACATTTGATGGAAGAATATCTAATAAGTCATACAAGAAATCACAGAAAAATTTAACAGCTTGTCATCGCAGGTCATAGATTGTAATGGGCAGGGCATTATTTGAGTGTACTTGGAGGGGGACTAGGGGTAGTTGTTCTTAGAAAACAAACACAGACAAGAGTATGTAAATACTGGAGACAGCTGAGCATCACCAATAAGAAAGTGGTCTGGGGATAGCTTGCCTGAGATTTAGATATTGATTTTAATATGTGTCCTTGGTCACAACGGTTAACGTATTTGAACTTCAGTTTCTCCCCTATGAAGTCAACTCGTTAACCTTTTAAAGTACTTTAAAGCCCTACTTTTGAAAGGGTTGTAACCAGTCAGAAACTGGATACACTGATTCACCAAATATCCTTTGCAGCTGTTTTGATAATATATTTTCTGCTGAAGAGAGGTGGAGTATTACAGTATTTCACTAGCTAAATACTGTGTTTGATGGAGTCAGTCTGTATCAGAACATTCATCTAAAGATCACAGAAGGTGAGCCTTCGGAGCATTCATTGGTTTGGTACAGGAAAGCATATAACATGCTAGCTGCATGTATGGGTGCTACAGCAGATGCATCAAGAAGAGATCCATTATTGATCAGAGATGTAAGGGGTGGTGTTAGGTATCTGCTTGGAAAAAAAGAAATAAATGAACAAATGTAAGAAACTAAGTCAAAAACAAAGAACAGTTGCTACCTGTGTAAGTTTCTATGCTGAATGTCTTGAGTTACGCTTTGTTTACTCTGCATTTTTACATCCCAGGTTCAGGTTCAGCGGTCGTATTCTTGGCCTTGCTCTCATTCATCAGTACCTTCTTGATGCTTTCTTCACAAGGCCGTTCTACAAAGCACTACTAAGGCTGTAAGTATAAGCATGCAACCATGCAGAAACCATGCAGAAACAGTGATCCCGCAGTGTCCTACAGAGACGCAGACCCTCGTGGAGTTGCTTCGAGCACTCTGACCTTCAAGTCTTTTCCGCTCTTGGTTGGTTGGTTGGTCTGTGATAGAAAACAAATGCATTTTAATTTTTTTTTATTTTCTTCAAGAACTTGCCCTTCATAAATATTGACTATGTTGATAAAAGTGCGTAATAAGTATGATATTTAGGAACACACATTTGGAAGTACTGACCCATAATTCCAGAGTTTACTACTGATGAAAAGTTATCAAACTTCAACTACGTGGAAGACTGAAAAGCATCTTTGATGGAACAGAACAAAACAACAAAAAAAGGAGGAGGGGATCATATTAAGAAAAATACGTTCTTTCTCATGCCTCACTGGTGGAGTAGGTTTTCATTCTAAACACATCTCGGGTTAATTTGGAATGTTAATATAGATATAAACAGTGAATGTTTCTTGTTGGTCTTCTGCTGTCTTTTAAGCTAGTAAGTAGAAGCTACCAGTAATATATTACTTTCAATGTCAAGTTTATAAGGTTAACTTTAATTGACAATCTGTCCCTCTTTAATTAATAGACTGCAATAAGACAAGGTACATAACATTTGCAGCAATAAGAAAAGCCATAAGTAGTAAGTCAAGACTGCAATTAAATGACAAAGAGCAGAACAAAGCTTAGCTGAAATAGTTTATCATTTAGGATGATTCCAAATCAGCAAAGATATTTGTCTTAACAGTCTTTCAAGTTCTTTAACTGTATTTAATTTTATTTTTTTAACAATGAGTATTGCTGGGGTCCAAACACATATCTGTATTGTATCTGAGCTAGTCTGGAAATAGCCTGAAACCTAGAGTGCTCCCTGCATCCTTATTGCCCCTTTAGGGGATCTGAAACCAGACCGCTCGTAACATCCACCTGCCCTTTCAGCAAACAAGGCCAACTCCTTATTAGCAGAAATTTAGGCTGCCTGGTCTGCCTTATTTTAGTCTTGTGTGTTCACCTCGAGGATGATAGATACGTGGAAGCAGCCAGGCACAACATGGTGGGGCCCGTCCGGACTGAAGGTAAGCATGTGCTCTGAAGCGCACGGCATCCTGAAGATTCACATAAAATCGAGCCCCAGGGGTGCCTTCCGACAGCAAATAGTGCAGGCAGCCAACAGATTTGGCCTTGAGCCCAGTCATGCAAAGCAGACAGTTGCAGAACTGCTTTAAGAGGGTCTGTGTAACAGGCTTTGATGTTAACAAAACCAAACGAACACCAGCTTTATGTTGGATCTTCGGCATAAATTTGTTCACGTTCTTAGTAGTAAGTCATCCTGCCAGTAGTCATGGGGGTCATATATTCAGCTACATCTTTTTTCTTGCCTCGCAATCAGGCCGTGTGATTTAAGTGACTTAGAGTACCTGGATGAAGAGTTCCATCAGAGCTTGCAGTGGATGAAGGATAATAACATCACAGATATCCTGGATCTCACCTTCACAGTGAACGAGGAGGTGTTTGGACAGGTGAGCACAGCTATGCAAAACATCTGAAAAGCAAATTTGAAGCTGACAGAGTTGAGCATGATGAACATCTTTCTGTCAGAACAGATCCTTTAGCCTTTCAATAACATTTTCTTCTCCTACCTTCTGTTTCTTTCAAGCCACCTGTTTCGATGCAGATGTTTATTCTTAGGGTGTATAATATAAAATACCAGCCCCCCTACAGGCCTATTGAGCCACACACTGATGAGCATGAGGAATTCTCTGAAGTGGAGTGCAGCTCTTCTCTCCAGGGTGTAGTTCGCACTGATGTGGCATTCGGTGAATGCAAGCAATGTAACTTAAAGCTGATGTGACTGAAAGGATGGCGGGTTAGGAGGGAAGAAAAATGTTTGGCAGGTGGTGTAAGACCTGGCAACTCTCACCATTATTTTGTCTGATACCTCCCTGTTAGATTCTGTGTCTCTTACTTACCTTGCATCTACTTAACAACTTGGTATGTGTGTCCATTTATTATGCTTTCTGCCACTCAGCTCTGCCTTAGTCAGACAATTCTTTTTAAGCTAGCTGATCTGGATAACTATAGCCTTAAATAGGGCGCAACCCTGGCTTAAGTACAGACTGGCAACCAGAACAAGTGTCTCCTGTGGGACTCTTTGGCTTGCACTGAAGCCCTGGTGCTCTTTGCTGTTGTAACTCATGCTAGATTATAACTCTCTCTGGAGAGCCTTGAAGGGACCCAAAGCAATATTCAGACCAAGGTTAAGGACCTCCAAGGAGACACTGAAAACCAGAGAGGCTGAAGAACCAAGCTCACCAAGTACTGCAGAAGCCTAAGGGATGGAAGTTAACTCGTGTAAGGAGCAGACATGCAGTGTCAAAGGGAGCAGAGAGATCAGGTGGAATATACAGAGAGTGGCTCTTAGCCCTTGAAAATAAAGTTGACAGGAGCAGTTTGCACAGACCTAGGGTAGCTCTGTGAGCTAGGGGAGAGTTAGACTAGTTTCTGAGGGGAGGAATTCTAGCCCTGAGAGTAAAAGGGCTGCTCCGCTATAAGCTTGAAAGTAACAGAAAGCAAGCAAGACTTCAGGGGATATTTTCAAAACTGGATTTAGTCTGCTTAGAGTACAAGATCATGACGGATGAGCAGAGTCAAGGGTGGATGAAATGAAAAGGACGGGGCAGAAGAATTGAAGTAAGAAGCCTCTGTAGGAAAGGTAACACTGTTTTTCCACAGACTTAAATGCAGGGGGTTTTCACGGGCTTTGAGCCAAGAGCTTGCATGACATTCAATTGACAGTACAGTGGTTTCCCTGGAAGGTATGGCTATATAAGACTAATACACAAAGACAAACAGGAACATACAGACATATTCACAAAGACAGGTGAGACAAGTTTGTATTTATATTGGAAGATTACAAAGATGAATAAGAATCTCAGCCTGAATTGCCCTGATGCATCTGAAGGTAACATTTGGCACGCTAATTACCTGTTGTGCTCTCCCCAGAGAAAAGAGCTAGACAATTACGTAGGAGTCTGTTGTGGAAGATATGAGATGGCTCCAAAGAGAATAGAAAAAAATCACAATCTGTTGTAGGTACTGTGATATAAAAGCAAAAGAACACTAAAAGCCAGATTTTTATGCTAGTTCACATGTTGTCTAGTGCTTTGTATGTACTAGACATTAACCTTGCTAGATCTAGTGATGGGGACAAAAAAGGTTCTCGCTGTGAATTATGACTGTCAGAATCCAAGAGTCCTAAGTGAAAGTAAGATTTTCCCCCTTCTGAAATTTGCTAAGTGCTGACAGCAAAATAACGAAGAAATTGCAATCGCATTTTATGCTCACAGATGGATCCCAGTTGGAAATTCTTGCATGCCAAGAGTATCTGACCACTTAAATGCCGTCTGAACATTGCTTTGCTGGATACACGTGCAAGCATAGATCACAGTGGGAGCTCTGCTAATATTTGGGAAGCTGGATTTCAAGGGTTAGGTAAGGGAAACAAGAAATAGTGGCTCTTGGAGAAGCGGTGTGGTAGATGGGTTACAGCCCTTTTGTCCTGCTTCCACAATGACTTTATTACGGACCAGCCACTACTAGTTTCCTTTTTTCTTTCTTGTCTCATCTCTGACATGTATTTAGCTTTTAAACCTTTCGGCTCAAATCCTCTTTCTTGGTACCTTTTTTATTAGAATTTGCTACTGAGGAGCTCTAGCCTTCTTGCATGCTGGAGCCCGGAGCACCACTGTAATAGCAAAGATACCTTGTTAAACCAAGCGTCACACATTTTTACTGGTGGGGACTGGGTGCCAATTTGAGAATTTTGCTTATAAGACTGAGAGAGGTGTCAGTTGCTTGTGACCCTAAGTACTTTCTCATGCTTTTACCCGGTAGAAAGTGTTCTTCCAGGCCTGTCTCCGAGCTCTATATCTCTATATGTGGGTAGGGCCTGTCTCCTGAGCCCTGGCAATTGCTCTAGTCAGGTAAAAGGAATGGGCTAGAGTGGTTGAAATGTCTCCTCGCTACTCAGAAACCCGATTCTGAATTCTAGCTCGCAGCTGTGGTTAATGCCTCTATGAACAAGAAAGAAAAAATAGGGACACATTGTCATTGTATTGCCTGCCTTTAATTCGAGATAACTAATTGTATTTGAAATTATATGGATAATGAGAAGTTGAAGAAATCACTAGCACGTCTAGGTGTTTGTGGGAAGTCTTGCAGGAGATTTAGAACATCTGGACTTACGGTCGTGCTTAAAGCTAGACAACGTTTAGTCATTGGTTTTGACAGATATATCTTAATTCCGCACGGTCATGAAGAATACAGCATGGCAGCTGGGCCAGAGTCTTACCCTCTGGATGATGCAGCATTGCTTGTATAATGGTGATGCAGTGATTTCCATTTGGGAATTTAACCTGAACCAGCTAAGAATTCCTAACTCATTACATCCAGCCTTACTTGTTCTTGCTGTTTCTCAACAAAGCTACACATTAGATGACTCATTGAGTGTTTCCATAATTCATAATTGTTACAACAGGTCCCTCAAACAAAGTGACCTAAATACTATATATGCTGTGTGCTGTCTGCTGGGCTAATAAATAGATAATAAGATAAATAATATGTAAATAATACAAATAATGAATATGTATTTATGCAGCTCATTTACTATCTGCGCTAGACATCAGTGTTACAGCAGCAGCAGAAAACTGAAGAGGAGAGCAAAACATTCTTCCTTTTAAATTCACTAGACTGAATGTGAAAATAATTGCAAGATAAATATTTTCTGTCACGTGTGGAGTATGTGCTTGCTGGGTAGAATCTAGATTGATTCCTTAAATCCCTTCTCAATCTTAAGCCTTAGTAACCTAAGCCAACTAAATTAACCATTAAATAGCAATGAAATGCTGTAGCTCTTGGTTTAAAAACAAGTTATTTACAGTACGAACACTTCTCAAGTTTGGATGGCTGATACAAAACTCTGAATCCCACAGTGACTGTAGTTGTCATCTGTGCAGGATGCTGTACAGGTCTTGTTTAGGTAGTGTATCAGGACTATTCATTTTGTGATAATTTTTTTGGCTGTTGGCATTTCTGAGTAAACACTTTTATTAGCACTTGGGAAAGGTTAACACTTGTTGCCTAAGAGACAAGTAGATATCCCTTCCAGTTGGTGAAACAGTCTGTCTATTCCAATACTGTGATTGTCTCTCCATCCTGTTGTTTCCCATACCATTGCTTGGATAATCTACAGCAAGTAGCAAGCTGGTATGGTTGTCACCCTCTCTGCAGCTTCTAGTGGGGGAAAGGAGAGAAGGATGAAAAGATGGGCCAGAGTGGCACGTTGTACATGGCTTACAGTTGGTGCTCTCCAAATGAATCTTTGCTGGTACAGTTTGGAGTAACCTAAAGGTCGGTCCAGCTTCAGCTGGGGATAATAAAGCTAGGGCTAGGGCTGAGGGGGTGTCCCTCATTATCCTTTTTGTTTCTACTGCAAATGGACAAGAGGCCAGGAGTCCAGAACTAGAAATATAGCTGTTATATTTTTCACTTATATTTTCAAAGTACAACTTAAATTTGAAACACAATGTGATCCATACATTGCTACACCACTATTTATCTTTGTTCTGTAGGTGACAGAGAGAGAGTTGAAATCTGGAGGGGCAAATACAGCAGTGACAGAAAAAAACAAAAAAGAGTACATCGAGAGAATGGTTAAGTGGCGAGTGGAACGAGGAGTGGTTCAGCAAACAGAGGCCCTGGTCCGTGGTTTCTACGAAGTAAGTAACAAAACGATGCTCCCACAGTCTTCTATTCATTCCATGAATGACATGGCCCCATGGTTAAACTATGCTTCATCGGTACCCTAGGAAATAGCTAAACAGACACAGATGGCAAGGAATTGGAGTGCCTGGATCTGCAGAGACAGGGACCTTGGATATGGCATGTTGAGCATTAAGGAAGAAAGGAAAGAAATATGTATTCTGAATATGATAAAGCATAACGGTCAAGGGTTAAGAAAGATACTGCTTTCCAT
Organism: Aptenodytes forsteri; assembly: GCF_000699145.1. NCBI lineage: Eukaryota > Metazoa > Chordata > Aves > Sphenisciformes > Spheniscidae > Aptenodytes > Aptenodytes forsteri. The sequence continues at coordinate 1,795,534 of NW_008794089.1, forward strand.
TCACATAGTAAGAGAAGTGGGCGTTTGCAAATTTTGTTTTACCCTGCTGTGATACAAAAGATTGTGAAGAACTCTACACTTCAGTGATGAGCTGGTTGTGATACAGGCCTTTTTTACCAAGGTCTGTAGTGACAGGACAAGGGGCAACAGTTTTAAACTGAAAGAGGGTAGATTTAGATTGGACATAAGGAAGAAATTTTTCACGCTGAGGGTGGTGAGACACTGGAGCAGGTTGCCCAAAGAGGTGGTGGATGCTCCATCCCTGGAAACATTCAAGGTCAGGTTGGACGGGGCTCTGAGCAACCTGATCTAGTTGAAGATGTCCCTGCCCACGGCAGGGGGGTTGGACTAGATGACATTTAAAGGTCCCTTCCAACCCAAGCTATTTTATGATTCTGTGACACACTGTGTCTTTAGGGACTCATTCCAGTAAAGTTGGTCCTAGGATGCAGTCAGCTATTATCTTACTGGTATTCATGGATGCTGCTACATTGTTGTCCCTGGATTTTGCTAATTTATCTTTGCCGAAGAGCTGGATCTGAGAACATCCTTCTGGCAGAGCTGCCACAAGGACTGCCAAAGTGTCGTGGTTTAACCTCAGTCGGCAACTGAGCACCACACAGCTGCTCGGTCACTCCCCCCCCACCCCAGTGGGATGGGGAAGAGAATTGGAAGAGTAAAAGTGAGAAAACTCGTGGGTTGAGATAAAAACAGTTTAATAATTGAAATAGAATAAAATCATAATAGTAAAAAGAAGAATATACAAAGCAAGTGATGCACAATGCAATTGCTCACCACCCGCCGACCAATGCCCAGCCAGTCCTCGAGCAGCAGCCCCCCGGCTAGTTTTCCCTCAGTTTATGTACTGAGCATGACGTCACATGGTATGGAATGTCCCTTTGGCCAGTTTGGGTCAGCTGTCCTGGCTGTGTCCCCTCCCAGCTTCTTGTGCACCCCCAGCCTTCTCAGTCAGTAGAGCATGGGAAGCTGAAGAGTCCTTGACTAGTGTAAGCACTACTTAGCAACAGCTAAAACATCGGTGTGTTATCAACATTATTCTCATACTAAATCCAAAACAGCACTGTACCAGCTACTAGGAAGAAAATTAACTCTATCCCAACCGAAACCAGGATAAAAAGACTGGATGAAAACCTGTGGCTTTGCTGACCCTCCCATGTGCCCCCCTTACTAATCATATTCAAACATGTATCTTGCCCTGGCACCTGTATAATGTAAGTAGAAGTTGAGGGCTATCTCGCAGAGGGAAATGAACTGAAAGAATGGCAACCCTGGAAAATGAAACAGCAGATAATGGACACACAGAATAGTACTGGTAACTGATAGCTCCAAGCAGTCATGCGCTGACATTTACTGCGGGTGGAAGCCGGTGAGGGTGGCTTTGTAGCTGAATAGACTTGGTCAGCCCTTTCCTGTAGGAAGGGGTTGGCTAAATGACTCCATACAGCTTACTAAAGCGTGCGTATGGTTCACTAGCTTTTTCTCCCTGTGAATACTGCAGGCCATTAAAAGCTTTTGGTTTCACATAATGAAGAAAGTGAACCTCAGCTGCATCTTCAGTGGATGAAGACCTGAGGGCGCTCCTACGCAATTGTAATCAAATTCCAATGTGAAACAAATATAAATTGTCCATATTACAAATCTAGTCTTTGACTATCAAAATCGCTTGTCAGAATGAATGTAACAATGAAGAATGTTCTGCACAGATTATGTCCTGTCGCTTGTATTGTTTCATTTTGGTTAAATCTCATGCGTCATCATTGTTTGCAGCTCAAAACATCAGCAGACTCCCTGAAGAGGAGCACAGATTTATCAGCAGAGGAGTGGAAGTTAGCTGTCAGCGTGCAGACTTCATCAGAATAAAGAGCTGGCCATCAGAGCCATAGTTTTATGAGACGTTGCATCTGCTTTATTTCCAGTCTGAAACTGTGCTTACAAGTGTTGTTTGTTCCAGGTTGTAGACTCCAGGCTTGTCTCTGTTTTTGATGCCAGAGAACTGGAGCTGGTTATAGCTGGCACTGCAGAAATAGATCTCAATGACTGGCGTAACAACACAGAATATCGTGGAGGTAAACTGCCTGCTGATGCTTGCTAATATCTTGATTGTTTTCAGTCTAAAACATGAAAGACTTAGTCCATCTTTTCCTTCTGTCTTTCCTGAGGGAAATGCCCTATTTTGTTCAGGAAGTTTTTGTGAAGAATAACTCATGAAATAAAATAAGTAAGATCTCAGGTTTGGATCAACAGATGTAATAATACTGAAATTGCTTCTGCTACTTCTATCCAGATTTTACCCACTCAATTCCTACCGACTTAACAGGAGTTTTCACTATTAAGGACCAAAAAGGATTTGCAGTATTAGATCTAAAAGTTACTTACTCAAATGACTGTGAATGAACTCCTGGCCTCACTGAAAGTAATATCACAAGTCCTCTTGGCTTCAGCAGGGAGCTGAATTCAAGAGCTGAATTTCACGGTTCCCAATTACACTTCAACAAAATACAGATCTTGCTTAACCAACCCCTCACCCTAAACTATGTCAAGCTGGATTTTTTTCCCTTCTCCTCTAATGCTTGGCCCAAATTCGCTTTAAACGCTGAGCATGATTTATCCAGGCTGTCTTGGATGATGGATAAATGTGAAATCCACCAGTTCTGCACTACAAAAGGAAAGTCCCTGAGGTTCACATATCCTCCCCTGAAATACAAGGTTTAAGTCTTTGCTGCTCACTGCCCAGCCTTTGTGTTACCTTGAAATACCCAGCTTACCACAAGCACAGCTGGTCCCCCAAGTTACTCTGCTCCTCCTTTTTTCTGTTTAGCTATTGAAACAGATACAGCCTGAGTTTATATAGATACAGACACAGCACAAACCAAGGCACGGAGCCCCTCAGGTGGGAAGTTTGCCAGGGAAGGGCTTGCGGCGGCAAACTCCTCTCCATATGTTGAACACTATTGCAATCCAAAAGAGAATTTATTTGGGAACCAGAAATTGTTAAGTCATTAGGAGTTGCACTGTGTGGCATATCGCAGTTGGTCTTTTATATCTCCTGCAGGTAACCCCAGTTCTTGCCAAGGGATTTGTGAGAGGCCAATGTACCGCAAATATATATATATATATTTGAGTTTCAGGGTTTCAAATGAGTTAGTAATATTATAGTATCCACAGCCAGGACAAGATGGGGGCTGGGACCTACTGCTCATCAAAACCAAGATATATTGTTAGGTCAGGATCTTTTCAGTAGGAGATCTACTGCCGCATGCTAGTGGGAACATATTTCGATGTTACACTTCCTACTTAGAGGGGGTGATTTTAATTTCTCCCTCTTGCTTCTTGGTTTAGGTTACCATGATGGACACATAGTAATACGGTGGTTCTGGGCAGCAGTGGAGAGATTTAACAATGAGCAGAGACTCCGGTTGTTGCAATTCGTCACTGGAACATCAAGTGTGCCATACGAGGGCTTTGCAGCTCTCCGAGGGAGCAATGGCCTACGGCGCTTCTGTATAGAGAAATGGGGTAAAATAACCTCCCTCCCAAGGTATGTCCCAACTAGGATACAAAAACAGAAGTGCTGTGAGAAAGGTGAGCCTGGTACTTTTTTGCATCTCTCTGCCAGTGAAAGATAATGAATACAGTAAGGACATCTTAAAACAGCAAAGAAACAATTATCAGTTTATTCTGTAATTACATTCAGAGAGGTGTTTTCTTTTGCTGCCTTTTTGATTTGCAGGCTCAATTTAAGCTACTTTGAATCCTGGGAAATGGTTAAGATAAAGATTTCCATAGGTCCAAACCTAGTTCTCTTATTTTGATTCTGGAACAGATCCAGACCAGCAGGAGCCTGTCAGCTGATTCTGTTCCCTTTACTTCCAAAATACTAGTAAAAATACTTGTGAGTTTACAGAGCCATGAAAGCCAGAATCTGTCTCTGAGTTTTGGCCAGAGACCTGAGTGTAATCCCTTCATTTGCTCTGATGGTTCCACTTTTTCATCATAAGGAAGCTTAGTGAAGGGACTTCAGACCGTGTGGTGATAATACCCAATTTGTTACATCTAGTGCAGTCAGCCAACTAGGAGCAAATGAGCCATAACGTCATACAGAGTCAACAGACTTCACAGTGCTTCCGAAAGGGGAGGGGTCATCTTCCTTTTCAGAATAAAGGGACTGGGGCACAGCGGGGTGGTCTGACTTGCCTAAGGCCACCCAAGAGAGCCGTGGCACAGCCAGTGATACATTCAGCTTTGAGTTCTGCTCCAGCACTTTATCTGTGACCAGCACTCATCCTTCCTCACTGAAGTGAGTCACCTTTTCTTGAATGTCCTTACAGTTGCCTGAAGTTCTGCCCCATTGAGATTCCAGAGCATTTTTCATGGGGCCACATCTCAGCACCTCTGAGATACTTTTCTTACATGACCCTTTTACATAACATTTGCCCTCTGAAGGGTGGTTTCTTCCTGCTCTTCTGATTAGCTTTCAGCTGCAGTCCAAAGGAGGCTACTTTTATGGCACAGAGAAAAAAATCTCTTCTCACAGACCTTGCAGATATATTCAGACAATCAATTAGCAATGGGTCTGGTCTAGTTTTCTAGTTACTTGCCGTCCATGTTGTTTACCCAGAAGCATACTATAAGACATGGACTTGAGCAGACCTCCAGAGTCCTCTGGAGAGGGAAAGTCCAAATACGGTCACCCTCTTAGTACAAGCCTGCTCAAGTCCATACTTATGCATTGGGGAGACACAGGAGCTGGACCAGGGCACTATATCAGCAGATATTCTGAGCTGACATCTTACACTGACTCTCTCTAAAGTCAGGAAAAGGGAAGTAAGTGTTTTTAAGGCACAATTCATCTCACCTGAACACAGATTTTTAAAATAGCTCAGTTGAATTGCACCTAGTACATTCTGATTTATGTCCGTTGACCATAAAGACTCTACAGAGACTATATGGAGAACTAGAGCCTACATGAAAGCTAGATGTAGGCATTGAGATTTAAAAACAGATGAAGACATGTAAGGTCAGTGGGATGACTCACGCCCTCTGAGCTTCAGCCAGCAACGTGGAAAGAAAGCCTGAGAGCTACTGTTTGCTATGCGTAGGCCTGATCCTCCTTTTGCAGCATATATATAGTCTGGTTCTATGTAAGGGTTTCAGAGCTGACCAAGGGCATCCCTGCCTGTAGACAGGCAGCAAATGGAAGTCACAGACTCGTGCGGCATTTCTGCAGAGCTCTCTTTGCATTCCTTCTGGGATGGAAAGGGGCGAGAGGGGAGGGTGGACCTTGGCGCATGCACAGAAAATGCCCTGGGCTTGACCCATCAAGTTCTGAAAAGGTAATTGGCCTCTTTCTGCTCTGCTTAACTTTCTTTGTGAACCTAGGCATTACTTATGACCTAGATTCAGTTAGCCCCGAGATATTCACATTAACAACTTTATGTTTGTCTGCTGATCACCAAACTTGTTGCTCTCCCTGAACGAGGCCTCTTTTCCAGGTGAAAGTTGTTAGCACCTTTTAGAAGTCTTAGAGCTAGGCATTCATTTTAGCCAGGGGAAAGAGAAACAACACTTGCTCATAGGGAATAAACACAGCTTGATCGCTGTGAATTATTACCTGCATTTTTATAAAATTATGGGGTCCTGCCAAGTATACACAGTGTTAAGAAATACATAAAACACAAAGGCTAAACCTGGAGGCTCCCTAAATCCTTAGTTAAGCAACTAAATAAATGTTATTTTAAACTTTTTTAAATGCCTGATTATGGATTGCTCATGTTTATTTAGATTTACTTATGTATTTACTCAGACTTAGAGGCTAAAAAAATGTCATATGTCATATCCTGTAGGCCTTTTGGCCCCTGTGATATGAGTGTAAATAACTTTAGCTGTTTAAAATAAACCACAACAAATTCCCTTGTCCTTCTAACAATTCCTACAATTTCACAGTGAGAGTTACCCTTGCTCCACATTTTCAAAGTCCTAGGAAAAAAAAAACAGCTTTCTCATGTCTTAGCAATCATCAGATTTAGTCGTTCATGTGCTCAAGTGTGGATTGCACCTCTTAATTACTGGCCTTAGTTCTTAGGCCATGACCCAATAAACGTGATGCTGTGAGAGGTGTTCTGGAAGCTTGCATAAAGCTGATGCATTTGGCTTTCCTGACATCCAGGTAGATGGTGGGTCACTGGGGATAGGTTAGTCTGGCCTTTGGGTTTTCAGCTGCTTTACAAAGTATCGAGATAACTTTTAGCTCTATCAGGAGAGTCCAGGACACTCTCTCTGTTCTCTCACTCCTGCTCCAGATGGCTGAAGTAGTTAGGCGACTCTCCCCTACATCTTATTCTTACACTTTGGCAATGGAGCATGCAACTGTCATTGGCTTATAGTGAGCAAAGGTGTGATAATACCTAAACCAGCCATGCTTTTGCACTTGTGACAGCAACATGGCACTCCCAGAAAAGAGGCATGGTGTAAATTTCTAAAATGCAACACTTTTCAAAGAATAACCACTAATACATAATGCCTAGAGTGCTTCTTGAAAGCACTGAGGATAAGCAAGACTTTTTCAGGAAGGTTGAGAATCCGGTAACTTCATTCTAAATTGGTGCACTTGTTCATCAGTACCAGTTCCCCTACATGAACAGGGTAATGGTGGTGTAGTATGTTCATATAAGACAAATAAGAGTTAGATTACACCAGTGGTTTATTTCTGGAGCGTGCGTGTGTACCAGACACATTATTCCTATCTATATTTACTTTGAGTCCACACACATTATAAAGTCAAAGTACTATACAGCTCAGAGATGCTGCTCTAATCCCAGATCTCTAGACGATGACCCTAAAGCAGGTTCCAAAGGGACTGCCAGATTTACAGGTCTGTCAGTGTAAATCTACAGCATGGTTTCTTCCAAACTGATGTAGCTTGTCATATGAAATAACACTGAATAGGTAACAGGTTCGACCACTTGTTCGTCAAGGTTAAGTTTTACTCTCCCTATTTCATATGCAAAACTTTCTCCGAAAATAGAGGAGTTACGTATTTTACTTCTTGTAACCAGTTGCCTGAGTAGGGATGGATGGAGAATTCTTCCAGCTATACCTTCTTCCGAAGCAGGAAGCCTCTCTTCACCTTTCCTGGGTCATGCAGATATTTAACACGGAACCAATTTTAGCAGTAGTTTTGCAAGAACTTATTCTTTGTTCCCCACCAAACATTAATGAACAGACACTGGCTTTCTAGCTGGAATAACATAGCTTCATCTGATACTGTGGGAGCAGAACTTCTGGCCCAAAACAAACCTGTGCAAAGAACTAGCAGTGTTTCCTACTATAGCTATAGGAGACAACAGTTCCCTATTCTTAAAACCTCAGCCTGCAAAAGCATTCAGTGCCTACAAATGCCGGTGCCCCATCTTCTGGTTGCGCTCCCCACCTGGCCAAAACTTCTGTCAGCTCCAAGGTTATTTATGTTTGCGTATCAGTTAAGTAAGGACCTCAGCATGTATCCCAGTGATTCAAATAATCACATTTGATGCAATGAGGTCACTTTCCCCATCAGTGCTGAGCTGCAACTACCCTTTCATCAAAAGAGATTTTCATTCAGCAGAGCAACATTAGTGATTACCACCATACTGCCTGTGGTTTATGTATGATAAAGATTACCAGTGCTGGTAAATATCTGATCTTTTGTAAGAGAATTCTCTCCCTCTCTATTAGATGATCAAATATTTAATCACCCCAGAATCCCATTTAGCAATTAAAAAAAGATTGTGTATGATTACAGAGAACTTTGTTCTCATAATTTCCTTCTTTCCCAGTGGACTGAGTGTGTGTGCTTTGCTTTATCATTCCCTACCTCCCATCCCTCTTCTCTTTCCTCTTTTCTCACATACAACAGAAATACCAGCTACACATCTACATTCATCTATTAAGCAGTGGTTCCCAGACAGCATATAAAGTGTTCCTTCTTATAGACAAAATGAACAAAAGTTGATACCTGTGGGTCCTGAGATTGATCAAAGAGGGGGTTGTGGGTTCATCTACGGAAAGCAAGGTGAAAAGGAGAAATGCCCAGTTTCTGCCTGACAGGCATGGTTATGTTAGAATGCAAGCCTTATTTTAGTTGATAGGTTCAAGCTGTAAATAAGATAGGAGGGAGTTCTGTGCACACTTACTGCCTTTGGACTCTCATCGTTACGGGGATTAAAGGAAGTGACAAAGAAAAGAAGAATGCAAAAATCTTAAAAGCTTATACTCATAATTTTTAGAGAGAATTCTTAAGAGAAAAGAAATAGCATAGCACTGTGAACAAGATTAAAGGTTCAGACCCACCAAAACTACTTTGAGCAATAAAGACAGACTGCCAGGAAGAATGAAACCTTAAGTGGTCCATTTACTACTTTACTTACTGGAGGATGAGGGCACATGAGGGTCAGAGTTGGTTTACATGACTTTATCTTGCATTTTCTTCTAGAGAAGCCAGAATCCTTTCCATAAAAGCTCTTACCAATCTAATTCTTATTCCAGACTTCTCACTCCCTGAACACCCTCTCAAATGTCAGTAGGCTTATGTGGTAGGAGGCTTAATCAAGGGAAGACAGACTTTTCTATTGCAATGACTATTTCTTGCACTGCTGATGTAATGTTTTCACCCCAATATGTGCAGCAAGCCCAGTACTACAAAATAGCAAGTGTCCCCTGGATTATGCTTACTGTAGTCACTCTCGCTGGGATCAGTAGTAGGAGGTCAATGCCATTCGGGAGGAACTTACCCCACTGGAGGACAAGGCACAGAGTTAGGCGACAGTGGATGTTATGGAAAATATCCTTGCCGCTTAATTGCCCTGTGTACTGCAGTATCACACATCAATATGATATAACAGACTAGAGGCTGAGCAATTTGTCTTTAGTCTGGTTTGGAAAATAAAGGTTTCAGCTTTCAGTTGCAAGAGGCAAAGGCGCTATGCACAGCAATACTGAGGAGAGAGGGAACACTGAATGAGAAGGAGTCCCAGTCAACCCTCTCTCTTATTTCAGGTGAGGCAGAATGTGTTGTTCAGTTACACAAGTAGACATTATGTCTGACCTTTGCAGCAAAGAACCAATTAGACCCATTGCTGAATGTATACCAGACAATTTTGCACATAATTATCTTGTTGTAAGATTGAGTGGGCTTCACTGGCATCATCGGAGTTGCAGTAGATCCACATTAGTTTCACAGACCAGAATTTGAACTCAGGTTTTGCCCTTAGCAATATATTGTGTTTTGCACCTTAAGTAGGTAGAAGTGTAAACCTAACCAGCACAGGACTCCTGAAAATTAGTTTCCATTTTTTATTTGATGGCATTTTTTGCAGCAAAAGGATTTTTTTCTATAAAGTTGTTGAACTGGAGAACACAAGAGTGTTGCTTGGCAAAATGCTTCAGTGTTTCTAGACATGTTTTCTTCCTTTCTTTGTAATAGTTTCTTCCCACAATAAATTCCTTGAGACCTTCTACAGAAGAGTCCACTTCTGTAAACCTCATAATAGGAAAAGGAATGGATCTTTTTTCTGAGTTTGACTAGGTCAAGAATGACTAAAAGTCAACAGCATTGCAAGGTTGTTTCATAACCAGTATGAAATGAGATGGATGATGATCAGTCAAGATGAATGTCTGCAAGAAAGTAAACACCAGAGTCAGTGGCTGTGGATATGTCTGCACTGCACAATAGGATACATGACAGCAATGTCTGAGATGCTGTGGTCTCATACAGTTAAATGTGCCACGGTTAAGTACCATACAGAGATACTACTTTAGGTTCAGCAAAGTTACATTAGCAGAATCCACACCTGAGCCACCGTGACTATGCTGCTTCAGTTCTGGAGCCAGGCAGCTGAGCTCCTCAAGACCGGCTGTTTCTGAATGGTGCTGTCTTGCCTATGATAAACACGTTCTGAATGAACTACAAGAATCCTTCAGTTAATTAACTCCCAGTGGTTGATACATACTGGCAATGGATTGTAGAAACAACTTAGGCTGCCAAAGATTGCTGAGATAACAATAAACAGTGCAGGGCTACTCATGGATAATACACATGAGCTGCCATGTTTAATTTCAAGAGATGTATTAAATAATGGCTTTATTAATGTTCCTTTTTTACTAACTCACGTGTATTCCCAGCTCATTTCCGCAAATTCTGTGTTTATTGTACACTCTCTCTGAGAGTGACCAGCTAACAAACCTTCATTCAGAAGGGGAAAAAGGATGGTAAAAGCTCTTCGAATTGAAATTGTGTGATGCAGTGAAAATTACGTGCCTCTGGCTTTTTCAGTTGCCCGATTGCTTTTAATGATTCACCATTGGTGCTTGATAAAACTCTCCCTCTGAATCTGCAAGTCTCAGGCCAGCCCATCTACCAGTATCATGTTTTTCTCACTTTGTGGGTGGCCTAAGAGATGACTAGCATGGTTTCAAATAGTTTCTCCAAGATAGCTCTTCTACTTCAGTTTTGAAGAAACAATATTGAATTAAATTATGACATAGAAAAGCTAAAAGTAAAACAACTTCACAGCTTCTAAAAATACTAGAGGCCAGGAGCCTTAGACATTGTTACCCGTTGAGGCTACTTTTCCTTCTGTAGGGTTTTGTCAATTCACATTTATCAGAGGGAGCAAGAGGAAACAGAAATATTTCTAACATCGTGTAAAACTCCAAGCTGACTGAAAAAAATGAAACAATTTTAATGAAAATGTACCCACCCCACCCCGTTTGTTGAATGAGTTCTACGTTTTTTCAGTCAGTTGAAATGGACGAACTGTTGCGGCAGGGACTGTTTCTTTGCTCCACATTTGTATAGCACCTCACATAGTGAAGTGCCGTCCGCATCTGGGTCTAATTGCTGCTACCAGAAAAGCTGCAACAAGGTGAAGGCATGCGTGGAACCCGTTCCACAGCTTCTTTTGAAGGTGCTGCCAACTGGGGGTAAATATAATGATAGAACTGGGGGAAGAGAGGGTCGTCAAGTTGGCAGCTTGCTCTGCGCAAAATATTTTGCTTTTGTCTTGGCTACTACAAATAAATAACAGTTAAAGGCCAGACTTGCAGCAGATGGCCAACAGCTGACTTACAGGAACATTTTCAGCAACCTTCGTTCTTCAGTTAGCAGATCCCTGAATGGTCTTTCACCAGTCAGCCCTGCCTCACTATAAACACATGCTGAGCCCATTCTGTTCGTATAGTTCATCACATTGTGCTTGTCCACTGGTGCAAAACTTACTAGCTGCTCATGTTGGATGTACAGCTGAGTTGCATTTTTTTGGAAAAACTCAAAGCAATCAAAATTATAGTAGTGGAGTTTTCTCTCTATCGGGGCCTAGACCCCAGCTCCTCAGTGACCTCCAGCGTTCTTCTCCATGAAGTTCCCTGCAAGATCCCTGCAACATCTAATGCAGGGATAGCAGAGAATGATGTTATGTTGATACTTAGCTTGTCTTCTATTTGAAATATTCACGTGTATGTGCATATACATTTCAGTACCTCATATTTTGGTGGAATTTGAGAGTTTTACTTTAATAAAATTTCTTTTTATCTTTCTTGAGTGAACTTGAATATCTTGAGTCTCAGTAGGAACTTGTTTTCTCAATTCTTATTTTCTCAAGTTATTTAGATTAAACTTAACCTGTAGCATATTTTCCTTTTGCAGGGCACACACATGTTTCAACCGTTTGGATCTTCCACCTTACCCCTCATATTCTATGCTGTATGAAAAGCTGCTGACAGCTGTTGAAGAAACTAGCACCTTTGGACTTGAATAAGGGGGTTCAGGCACTTCTGGTGTTTTTCTGGCTGATGATGTCACTTTTCCTGTCCACCATCATTTGATCTTGGTTTCCCATGTTTTTATTTTTGAAAACAAAAGAAACAAACAAACAAAAAAAATCAAGATTGACAAAAGCTGTGCATGAAGAACTGCTGCCCTCTAAGATCTAACCTTCATGCTTTCATCCTCTGTTTCCAATGGACTGCTAGTCTGTATGCAATAGAAAAACAACTGTCTCAAGGTTTCTGTATATCTCTACATACCTCCATTAATAACAATGAAAATACAAATGCAAGTTACACTACACTTGACCAAATGTTAATAAATGTTTACTTCCACCTACGTTGATTAAAAAATAAAAAAACCTCATCAAGCATTCCAAGCTTTTATATGCCCACATCTTCTAAATTAATTCACAGCCCATCTTACTACTTAACCATTGAATCCAGTACTAGGAGCTGGTCAAATATATCTTCATCCATCCCTGTTTTCCCTGTATGTATTGTCCGTCTGAGAGACACCTATGAGCAAAACTGAAATTTTTATATACGAACTCATGATCCACATCAGTTGCATCAGCTGGAACTGGCCCAGATACATGGTGCAGATAAGACCTTCAAAAACTAAAAAACCAACCTGTAACGCAATGCAAAGCATAACAGTGATTGTTATGATTGTTACTTGCCAGTACTGGAGAGAACTTGCACTTCAGAGATATTGGGAGGGGCATCTCCATTGTAATGTTTACCACACAAGAAGCACAAGGTTGTGCACACTCAAGAAGGATGTTTTATGTAGCATAAAGGACAAGGCTCCCTTACCTTAGTATTGTATATGACAAGGAAAAGGGGAAATAAGAAGAATGTTCTACTCTTATGAATACCCTTGGGTCCTGTTTACCAGATCTTTGTTTTCTGATGTTTAAAATGCTCCTTTCCAAATGAGGAGTCTAGACAATCCCATCCCCTGTGTCAGAAGCCATTTATTTTCTGTCAGGCTGGGCTAATCTGGTTGCTGGGGGCAGTTTTCGGTTCTGTCATTTTTCTTTTCTTGTTCAGTGCAAATCTCCATAACGTCAAGAGTGGCTGTAGACAGAAGGTTTTAGTCTAGGGTCTATTAAATGAGAAGCTGCAGTGAATGAGGGTGCTTGTCAGGGATGAAGGGGATTGTAACTGGGTTAAGAATTTGTTGTACTTCCTCTTGGAGTAAGCCCAAAGGCCCTCCAGTCATGTTAGGTACCACTAAACTAAAGATCTAGCTCTTGTTACTGCAGAAATAACCCTTTTCAGTTTAGTGCACTTTGCATTCCAACTCTGAAGCTGGGGAACGAAAGGAAAACAGCAGTAGGCTTGTCTTTGGATGGATTTTGCTGAGGCTGTTACAATCAACCACACTGCTCTGATTGTTTCCTATTTATTAATCTTTGCTGCCCTTGTTTTTCAAGACTAATCTCAGATTGAAAGTGTTTGTCTTAACTGGGAAAAGGAAATACGAAGTATCTTTACTTCTGACACTAAATATGTTAAAGGATGCATGAAATATGAAGTGAGAGACTTGTGAAGGGTGAGTGAAGGTAAGTGAGAAGGTAACATCATAGTGTCTAGCAGCTCACATGAAATACCACACCCCCTTGGGGGCTTGTTACTAGTAGTTTTGGGTTAGCTATGCTTCAGAAAACTGGAAAATCAGGAGATCAGTTCAATGTCTGATGCATCTACTTCCCGTAAGTTTTCTCTCCAGAGAAAAGAATTGGACCCTGCTTTCTCACGTATTTTTATGGTGACTATATGGAAACTCATCACACTTGAAAAACTGCATTCTGAGAGTTTTAGAGCATTTTCCTGCTTTGATTCTTGGGTCAATAGGTATTTGAAAGGTGATGGACCCAAAAACATGTTTCTAAGCAGAAATGATGGCTTTTGTTAATGATTTATAAAATATTTGGGATATTTAAATTGCCCCATTCATTCAATTTCTCTGACATTTCAGCCACTTTTATAGTAATTTACTGTGCGGCTTTTACTGAGAATCTATTTTATAGTACATGTGATTATTCTTATTGAGTACTCATATTACAGTTGCGTATGGAGGCTGCAGCTACAGGCCAGCTTCATTGTACCAGACACTGAAAATGATGCTTAGTATTTCCACAAATGAGCTCTCAGGCATCTATTCCACATGACCAGCCCCACTGCACAGTAGAGGCGGAAATCTTAACTTTTTTCCGAGTGCATCTGTCATGTGCACATAAATTACATCAGAGTGAGTCACACCAGGAGAGACTGAACAATGAAATCTTCCAATGTATGTGATTTCTGCCTCTTCACCACTGGGCCCCAAAATCCAGCGATTCCTGTATGGTTCCTGTTTTATTCCTGGTGATGTTACAAAATTACCTGCACTATGTCAAATGTTGGATGTTTTCTAACAATAGCAGAAAAGAAAGAGAAGTATCCAACTGGTTGATCCATGTTTGGCCAAGGAAAATAGTGCATCAAGAGTTGTCTCATTAAAATAGTAAAAAAGTAAAAAAAAAAAAAATCCAACCTTTACAATACTGTATAGTTAAATTTTTTTAAGTATTTGAAAACTATATTTTATTAAGAAAAAGTGAAACTATTTTTTGTAGCATAATAAAAAATGTTTGTATTTCAGAGACAGCATCAAACCCCACTGATTGAAACAAGGAAGGCTTTCTCCTGAAATTCTTCTTCACGACATGTTCTGGCACTCGCCACACACTAAGCTAGATTAGGTGTTAGGCATCTCCATGTTTGGCTGATGCCATCTCAAGTACCTTGTGTGTTCCTGCTCTGGGAAACATGCAGCATAGCCAGCTACTTCCCATCAAAATCCTTGGTCCAAGCTGTCTTCAAGTGCACAGCCTAGTATTTTTAAAAGGTTGCTTTATTAGGTGACTGTGATGACATCGAAGTAACAAGGTTGTGCAGATTTCCTTGCAAGTTTTTTTGGATCTAAAGCCAGGAATAAAGGAGGACAGTTGACTATCTTCATAAAACAAAGAGAAAGAAAATGCCATACTCTGCTTTTCTTGCATTCTATCATTCCAGTCCTATCCCTCTCTCTTCCTAAATGCCCTACCCCAATAGGTTTTTAAACACTGACATCATCCCTAGGATATCCGGATCGACACTTCACAGTGCATTTCTCCATTCATTGCATCATACCATGGGCTGAATCCGGTCCCAGTCTGGAGTGAAGGGGAAGCCATGCATCTAAGCGGCACCGTAATGTTAAGAGTAAGTGAGGCAGTGAATGGTGCTAACAGGAGAGAGGGAGTAACCCATCTCCCTTGCCCTGTTATTTAACCTGCCCATTATGCAATTAATTGACTTTGTTGTTGTAGTTATGTGTATGCAAGGCATATGCCCTTCCTTGTTCACCTTTCGATTCAAATGCTGTTACTCGCTCATACAATCACCTGTGCTCTCCCCAGGTCTGCATTTTCATTTGTAAAACACTGACTATTAATTACAGAATTTCTGGCTTCATTGTTTTCCCACAGGAAAGACTAGAAGATATTCCATAGGGCAGATTTACAGTGAAATAATCTGTTCAGCTCCTTCACCTCAGTTCCCTTTAAACATGGTGGTGGCTAGATTAAGATATGACATCAACATCAATAGATTTTAAAGTGCAAGTGAAAAATAGGAATAGGCAATCTGACAGCTTTTGTGAATTGCAGTTTTCGATAGAGCCATAAAGAAAAGACTAGAAGATATTCCATAGGGCAGATTTACAGTGAAATAATCTGTTCAGCTCCTTCACCTCAGTTCCCTTTAAACATGGTGGTGGCTAGATTAAGATATGACATCAACATCAATAGATTTTAAAGTGCAAGTGAAAAATAGGAATAGGCAATCTGACAGCTTTTGTGAATTGCAGTTTTCGATAGAGCCATGAATATGGGTAATTTGTACGTTTGGTTTCAGAGGGCCCATATCTTTCTCAAAGTAACTGTTGTGATGGTGTTAACGGTAGAGGGAGGGGAAGGAATGTTTCTGTTTATGAAATCCTGTTGCCATACTACCATTAAGCTGAAGATATGAGAATGAAAATAGGTATTTTAAATCATCAGTAGGTCTTCCACCTTGTAGTCTCACCGACTGTTCAACCACATAAGCTATGCAGGATTTGATCCGTACAAACAACCGTACCTTACTGTTAATTGCATCAGGTCTAAACCTGATAGATGCTGTCACTTCAGTCTGTAGTACGTTACATGAGTGTTCAGTTTCATCATGTGGTTGTGCATATTCAGAACTTGACTTTTATGTTCTAGGGAGATCCGTGGCTATCACAAGGCAAGAAGTGAGTGATCCATACTACATCTAACGGAGAAATCATGAGTTTTGTACAGGTCTGGCACAGAGGACTTTTTTCACCCAGTTTGCTCAAGTGCCCGTGAACTTTTCAGTGAACCGTAGCTAAGGTTTGAGTTCGTAGTCTAGTCTGAGAGACAGCCTGTGGGGAGGGGGGGGTGTTTGTTGGGTTTGTGTTTTGTTGTTCTAGTTTCACTGTAACAAATAGTTGACATACCTCTAGCTGAAAACAGTAGGATACTGAATTTGGACATGAAAATCAAATAAGAAATAAGCTAAAATACACACACACAGAGGACAAGTTAAACTCATCCTTCGCTATTAATCCTGTGACAGTCTATGGAATTCCAGAAGGACAAATTTGACTGGAGATTTGTTTAATTTCTGTTGAAATAATAATTATTTGCCCTGTCTCCATAGTAATATTAATAGGGCTTCCCAGTCAAGTTTAAACACTTTCAGTCAAATGCAGACCAACAGATCTTTCTACAACAAATGCGGTGCTTTTTTATTATTATTCTTGCTGTACCTCAGTGTTCGTTATTAAAAGAAAAAAATGACTGCAATATACTAAATCTGGGATAGGTTTTCCAGTTATCACAAGGTCCAAAAGATTGGATTGTTACTTTCTCTCTAGTGAGTCATGTAGTTCCTTTGTTCTAGTAGAAAAACAGATGCCTGTAGATAGTAGATACTAGGTATAGTAAATATTGTACCATTAGCCAAATTCTCTGCAGCTTCCGATTTATCTAACAGAAATGTCTGTTACGGTTTTTGTTAAAGACTACGTAAAGTCAATGGCAGGAAAGGTCCTCATTATTGGACTGATTTTGCTTATATTGACAGAAAAATGTCACATGATACTCAGGCTGTGCTTTCTATTCAACCATATCACTATAGAGGAATGTCAATAAAATCACTTCGTTATGGCATTGTGTGGACTGTCTATTACAAATAACTTATTTTGTAGAGGATGTATTTTACTAGAGTGGGTGGAAACTGGCACTAGTTAAAGTCCACTGATTTAAGGAATTGCTCTTTCAGGATCTTATCCCCTTGGACCATTGCATTCAGGCCCTTCCACTGCTTTTGTTCAATTTCTTGGGGTACATGTCTAAAGCTTGAGGTTCTCCACATAAGTGTGCATAACCAAAGCCCCCATGCTATCCTAGACTACCCTAAGACCAACCCCGCCTTGAAAGCATATGAGCTTATTCCTCGCTATAGAAAACGTCTGGACAAACAGAGGGACAAGAGATGTATATGCTACTTATGCGTACCTCGCTTCTAGGTATAATTACTGCATTATAGGTATGAAACGCAAGTGCAAAGATGATTTCTTAATAGCATATGCTGGGTCCGCATTAAGTGTCGACAGCAAATAAAGAGCAAGATGCTCTGGCATTCTCAGTATGTCACACCCATTTCTCTACTGCTCGTCACTGTAATATCTCAGGCATGTTTCATTAGCACATTCCAGGCTAGATTAACACGCCTCAGATACACAGTCAGCAGACACCTTGCTGACCATACCTGTTTTCTTACACAAATGGCACCTCATGAGGGATCATGGTACAATATGAAGGATGGGCAAGCTTAAATATGAGGAGCAGTTTTTATAAGGAAAAATATAAACCGGTGGAAGACTCTCCAACAGAAATGGTAAGCATATCTTGCACAAGACAAATCAGTAGCGAATGTGAAACTCTGGGACTGTGACAACTCTTAGGAGCCCTTCTGCAGTTGGTACTGCATTTCATGATGTGTGGAGGAGCACAGGTCCACAAGCCCAAGGCCAGTGCTGGCTCTCCTGCCGCAGGGACGTTGGTGCGGCAAGAGTAGCACCCACCCATGCACGTGCTCAAGAAATCTGGGTCTCACAGTGCAGCCTTTATTCAAAACTTATTTGCGTGATTGTGCGTGTTTGTGAGGAGGAAGCGGGGGGAGAGGTTATTTGTGATACTAAGCTACATTTCTCTGAATTTTTCACATATAAAGGAAGGAAAAATCAATATTTACTAAAAAAGCAGTGAAATGAGCTGCTGATCATTAGGGTACATCAGAGGTGTCAGTTTCTGCAGCGATCTGTTTATGTGGCTGGAACTATGCCTTTTACCAGAACCCGTTCTATAATACGTGTTACTGAATTTCTATTAAAATATAGCGGCAGTCTGCCTGAAGCCTCCATACGTACATCAGATGGCTTTCTTGGCATGCTAACAAAACTCCATAATCCTATAGGATATTACAAATCAATAATAATCCCTTCCCACCCTGTGGTAGCAGAGTCATAGTTTTTTGCTACAATGGACAATAAATCCACTTGTGGCCTGACGTTCATTCTTGTATAAGAGGCCAGACTGGACAATAGCTGTCACTTCTGGAGAACAATGGAGAACAAAGCCACAAAGGATCCACTGTGTCTCCTCTAATCATAAATCCTCCTTGAGCGGCAAAGCCACACTCTTTTATTATTTTTTAATTTAATTCTGGTAGCCTTCAGAATCAATTTTGCCTGAAAATACCTTTCATGGATATATCAAAATGAAGAGTGTGTGGCTTTGTTTGTTTAGTTCCTACCCTCTTGGAATTAAGTTTTGAAGAAAAAAAATGGTGCATTATTCTGTCTGAAACACAAGCCCTGATTCTTATTAGTCTTTGGTGTAAAGCACATTTATATTGTTTCAACTCTAGTGTAAATGAAGCTCATCCCCACAGTGCTATGTTACAGCTGTTTCAGGTTGAATAGAACAGAAGTCACTGAAGAACACAAAGACTGCAACTAGTGATGTTTTTTCCTAAATTGCTGGCATGTAGGATTTCATATAATTAACTCCTATGGTATAAGAAGATAGTGGAGCTGCATAGGAAAGTTTTCTGTGTCAATGATAAGCAATAGTAATACTAAGGTCACTTGCCTTTCCTTCTGTGAAGAGTAATACGCTTTAGAGACATACCTTCACCTTTTAAATTTTTCAGTATGAAAATAAAAGACTGGTTTGGTTATTTTCTTTCCCAGTTACAAAATTAATCAGTTGTAAGAAAAAAAATGCTGTAAATACTCTGTGGTGTGACACTGAAAATCTGTTCGGTCAGTTTCAAAATGGACCACAGACAGCAGTTGAAGAACTATTGTTGGGTGTGATTTCCTAATGCTGGTTTTCCAGAACCAAAACAGCATGCAAAAATAAATTGCACATGCTCCTATTTTTCTGTTTTCAGCACTTAATATGCTTCAGTCTGTAGACAAAGCAGTATAGGTACCTAACGAGCGTGCCACATGGAGTCATCATTTTAGACAACAGCTTTTCAGGAATGCAGCTGGGGCAGCACTGGAATCTGCTTAGGAACTTTGTTACAAGCTGTGATTTGACTTCAGTACCTCTTAGGTATGTCTTAGTATTAAATCCCATCAGTGACTTTTTAAGAATGACTGAAATTAGTAATACAGATTACTATATAAGATGATACTTACAATGTGCGAGGATATGTTTACTGAGAGCTTTGGCATCTTTGGCAATTGAATATAAACTTCCCTGCTTTTGGCATGTAAGTTAACAGCTTTAGTGATTCGTGCACTGATTAATAGAACTGGGACCTTAGAGTTTAACCCCTACTACTGTGCTATGTAAAGCACACAACACGGCTTTTAAACATCATAATTGTGCTTCAACTACACATTTCAGTCCTCCTAATGTACAAACCAAAACAGGTTATCTTTATGCTCTGGACACAGACATAAAATAAGTAGCAATGCACCCTGGATTTTGTAAAATGTAGTCTCCCTAATTTGTGAAAGATGAATCAGTCTTTGGGACTGCCTTGGTACTGCAGAGAAGCTGTGAAAGTGATCTGAGGAGCACCCAAAAGAAAGTGTGGGGACCCATATGTTGTGTTTGCCAACTTGTAAAATAATGTTATTATAATATATGTAAAACTCATATTCAAATAGAAATTTCTGCAAAATGTGAACGTGTGAAAGTACTTGGAAAGGTTACTCTTAGATTCTCTGAGCACAAGTTTATTCACCTGTCCTAGAAATGATGAAATCAAACACACTGAGCAAAAAAGAGGCATACATATTATTGCCACATGATCAGCAGTTTATATTAAGTCTCTCACAAATATAAAAATAATTCAATGAAGCTGGCACTAATGATGCCTAGTGCTGCCACTTAGTGGAGCTGTGCTTTCCTTCCTTAAACTGGAAAAGTGAAGATTTTTTTTGTTGTAGCTAGTAAGAAACCTCAGTTTGTACAAAGTGTAGCATGGGACTGTTTTTCAGTGCTGCTGAGTACTTGGAGCTCTTGTGTAAGCACCTTTATGTGATGACAAGAAGTATTTGAGGAATACAGGAGTGAAGCACCTCAGGTGAGGAATGTGTAGTCTTTTCCTGCTGCCTCATATTTAAAACAATCACATCAAGAAATAAGTAGCTCATCAGTGCAAAAAAGATAGGTTCATATGGAACTTAAGCAGCCTGCAGAAATTCCAGCCACAGATGATCATGTTTTTCTATCGTTATTGAAGTTGAAAGGATGAATTTAGCACCTGAAAAGCAATCTTAAGTTATGTGTGCTGAGCTACGGATGGTTAGATTTCATATTTCTGTTATAAATGGACCATGATCATGATGATGATTTAGGGTAACTCTTCCACCATGTACAAGTTGCCTGAATACATTCATACTGGGAAGAGAAATGTCCTGTGAAGATCAAGCTAGAGTCAGACTGATACAGCTGAGCAAAGCTTATGTCCCTGTGCAACAGGTTTGATCCACCTCTTCAGGGCAGAATTGAAATCGCTCTTTCACTCTGGTGCAGGCAGACATAAATTGTAAAAGGACATTCTTTTAAACAGAGTACCTGTGGCCAAATATCCAAACAACGGAAAAAAAGTGCATCTATTTTTTCAGTAGGTAACGTATGAGAGTAACCAGCCTAGATATGTCTGTTAGCTTATCTCTAAATAAATCAAGCATTGTTCATATCCGCATGTTTCTCCCTGTGTGGATAGCACATATAAGCTTATGCTGCAGTATTTAAGACTAAGATCAGTGCTACTTTAATACACAGGGGAGTCATAAAACTTATGTTTATTCTTTCTACAGGGAAAATGTAATACAGCATATATCAGCTCCATAATATTCTGGTACAACAGAGCAAATCCTAGCCTGTGCTATTGCTAGTGCATAGTAAAGTGGGAAAAGGTTTTATTTCGGTCAGTTTTCAAGACAGTAAAGCACAATTTTTCCTTTTGTCATTGTCTTCCTATTCTGTGGATAATTCTTTTTAAGAATGCAACAAATCCATCTTCCTGTTATATTAAGACACTGAACTTCTGATGTCTTTGGTGGTATTTTCTACCCTATGGGTGAAAAATACATAAACTTACATGCTATATGAAGTAGAAGTCCTTCCAGATAGTAAGAAGCAATATACTCAAAAGTCTCCATAAGTTAGATAAAAATATATCTTAAATTTATCTGAATAACCATATGTTGAAAAAAGTGTAAGCCCATGTTTTGTTTTATACAGAACCAACTGCTAGGTTTTTAAAGGCATTTAAGAATCTAAAACTTATAATTTTTTTTTTAAAATATGGCCAGAGACCCTTAAATATCCCAAAGTATTTTGAGGAAGGTCTGTTCATATTCCAGAATCAGTAATTGCACTCCTTTCCATAAATTTTTTGCAGGTTTCCCCCCCCTAGGAAAATGTGATTGTGAAAGTAAGTTAAGAAGTAGAAAATATCACAAGAATTAAGTATCCGAAACCTTCATTTAGGATTAACATACTTTTAAGATACGATCTATTTTTCAGGCAACAGCCTTTTCTCTGTAGTAAATGCCTCTGATACATACTTTCAGATGTAACAATTTCTTAACCCTTGTTTAATCCAAATTTTATTGTTCAGTAGTAACAACCGAACAACAGGCCAGGTAGTCTGGCCCTGCTACAGCATAAACAATGCTCTGAGTGGAAAGCACATTGATACTGTAAGTCTTGAACTCTCCATTACTGTATATACTGGTTCTGGAATTTATTCCTAAACTATTTATTTCTGCAAATTGGATTTGGTGTTGAGTGAATGAGGAAATTCCAGAAAAATGCCTTTTCAGCAATCGTGCTCCCATCCCTGATCAATGACCGGGGTTTGGGCTGAATCCTTTCCTGTATGTTGGCCTGTTTCCTCATTAGTCTCTTCTCCCTCGTGCTCTGGATATTGGCAGGCAATGGCAGAGAGATTCTACGCCCTTAATGGAGACAAATGCCGCAGCAGTGCCTCGATAAATGACTGCCATGCAGAACAGGTCTCTTAAACATGTACATTAAGTAAGAGCTTGTGAAGCGAGAGGAGTACAGCCATTTCTCAATCCATGAGACAATTTCCACCGGCCTGGACAAACGGATGTCTGGGAGGCAGTTCCTACACACCTCATAAAAACATTTGGAGCTCAGGCATGCGTGGAGGAGAGGAGCCAAGTATGCCCCAGCTGTGGGAAGGACTTAATTGGAGCTTATGCCTTGACACCACAGAGGCCAAGGGGGGGCTCAGGTGTCCTTGTCCCCTTCAGAGCTGCTGCTGCCCCTTTTGTCCTCGCCTTCCTTCAGCCTTGCGTCCCAGTGTCCCCACTACGGGCCTGAGCCCTGCACCACAGAGCAAGGTTTCATTAGGGGGGCTCAGGTGTCCTTGTCCCCTTCAGAGCTGCTGCTGCCCCTTTTGTCCTCGCCTTCCTTCAGCCTTGCGTCCCAGTGTCCCCACTACGGGCCTGAGCCCTGTTTCCCCCACAAGGGCATGCCCTTCAGGACCAGCTCCTGCGGTCTCACCTCAGGCTTTGCCCTTCTGACATACCGCTCCCTCAGGGCACACCTGAGCGCCCGCAAAGTGAGTTCCTGGGTCACGCAGATACGAAGAGAAGTCCGAACGGTGGTGCCTCGCCAGCCAACAACACGTCACTCAGATACTCACCTCAGCTTTATTAGTAGTTAAATCTCGTCACTTTGCGGGAGGGTCCGCCGCCACCGCGCCCGCCACCCGCCTTCTGTCACCCACCTCCCCCCCCGCTCCCACCAGCAGGGGGCGCCTCGCGCCTC
>NW_008794089.1:1818970-1895296 GCF_000699145.1 Aptenodytes forsteri
GAAAGGGCGGGGGGCGGCTGGCGCTGCCGCCCCGTCCCCGGGGTGCGAGTGCTCCCGCGGAGGTGGCAGGAGGGCGGAGGCGTCCCGTGTCCCCGCCGGCTCGACTCGCCCGAAGCGCCGAGTGCAAGGCATGTGCCCGCGGCGGAGCCTGCCGCTCGGCTGCCGGGGGAGGCTGGGAGCGAAGTCGGTGCCTTCCCTCCGCTCTGCGTCTCCTCTCTCGCTGCCCGCCGCGGTGAGTTGCCGGCAGGCAGTCACCAGGCGTATTCACCTGCTGCCCCTTCCTCTGCTGCCCCGTTTGCGCAGAACCAGATGATAGTGGGAGGGGGGAGCGAGGGGGATCACTGCCCTGTCAGTGCTAGAGCCGCCTTTAGTGGCATCCTTTGCTGGCCTCGCCCTGCTGTGGGTCAGCTCCGAGGACGTGCCCATCGCACTGGCCGGGCAGTGTTTGGCTTGGCTGGAAGGGGTGCTGGGAGGCAGCTGTCAGCGCAGCTGTACCCCAGCTGCTGGCCGCGGCTGGTTGTCCCTCCTTCTAGCGAACAAGTCATCCTCAGCCTTGTGAAGCTGGCTGGGAAGATACTGCGCTCTTCCCTGGGAGCCGGTGCGGAGCAGAGAGTATTGCTCTAGATTTCCATTGGAGATGGAAACCTGCCCCGTTTTGGTTTGTTTGTTTTTTTTTTTTTCCCTTGAGCATTGTAAGCTGTGACATGGGGAAAAACAAGTCTAGAGGAGACTAGTTTGTGGTAGCATATGCTTGAGAATAATGTAATGGTAGAACTTTTCAAAGAATTAAAAAGCTGGTTGAAAAACTTGGTTTTGAAAGTGACTCCACATGTAAGGTTTAATCTATGTATAATTTCAACACCTGACTGATAGCAAGCAAGGTTGGGGGCAGAAAGTCTCATTAAAAGATTTTTGCGTCTCAGGGACTATATATATGGAATTTCAGCACCACTAAACCAATATTTTTGTCTGAAATTGTCACTTATGAAAAGAGTGACAGTATTCTTACTCAGAATCACAGGTGCTCTATCTAAAGAGTTCAGATAAAAAAGATTAGGTGAAATACCACAGGATATACAGCGAGATACGTTCCTTAATATATGTTATCTTGCAAGTTACGCTAGCTGTGTAGCTCAGTTTATACAGCAGCAAAAACAACCCCTTTGGAGCTAAAGAGGAAGGAGGCGTTTCAAAGCAAATGTAGCTGCTGTAAGTACCTCTAACAAATTTTTAGGTTGCCTAGGTGTCAGCTTAATGCTCGCTTAGTAACTCTGATGTACTAATAGAAAAATACCTGTTCAAACACAGTGGCCTAAAGCATTCACGTGGGAAGCAGGTGGGAGAAACATCCCATAAAGTGAGAAAGCTTTTTCAGCATGATGTGACCAAAATGTCCAGGGCCTGGAAACTGAAGCTAACTAAATGCAGGCTACGAAACAGCCTAAATTGTAAGCAACAGTCAAGAAGGCGTAGGAGCAGTGTAGCACAGGATGTCCTGGTATCACTGCTGCTCAGACTTTTTATTTGAAGATCAGAGGACTTCTCAGAAAATATTTTGCCGTTCTGCCATGGAGTGAGAGCTTCTCTTAAAGCTGGGTGATATTCATTGGCCTAATCAGAAAACAGACTAGATGAAGCTTCCTTCTGGCACACAAAAGTACAACTGAAATTACTACCTTTACACTGTGAACAAAAATTAAGTACTACAGTAAATCTTAGTCTGCAGTTTAAACACGTAAATGTGTTTAACACATGGCTTTTTGTGTGGAGTCATTTTTGACCAGAACTACATTTAAAGGTGACCTTCGCATGAAGGTTGTGATTTCGCACCTGTAGTTATGTTAAAATGAGTTAAGTGACTGTTCTGTTTGTCAAATTATGTGCAACAGTTGCACATATTTTGGTTCAGACTACCTTTTTCTCTCCTCTACTTCACAAATGTTTTCACTGTCTTCTCTCTTAGAATATAGAAATCTATACATTTGAATGTATGTGCTTGGTTTTTTATTCAACAATTTTAAATGCTTACTTTTTTACTACATTTTGATTAAAAGAAAAAGTGGATACTTCAGCTCAAGTACTCACACTAAAAACAATTTTTTGCTAGCTCATTGTGACAAAGCATAGGTGGTAAATGGAAAGTGTCTCTGCCACTTGTAACTGTCTCTGTCATTTTATTGATAATGTATGCTTAGCAGAAATGTTTTCACTTTTATCTGTTCATAAAGTGTATAAACTCTACCCATAAGTAGAGACTTATCTTTACAAAGGACTCGGACAAATTAGCACCCAGGTATGACAGGTTTTTGTCTCGGATGAAAAGCAGTCCTTGTGCACACAACATGGTCTATTTTAATTCTAATTTGGTATCTAAATTTGCTAATGAAAAATGTTTATACACTCTGTATTTGTCCATCCCACTTCCCAGAATTAGGGAAAAAAATTTAAAAGCTGAACTTTAGATAGAGGTTTTGAGAATAACAACATTTGTATAAATTGAGTTTAAAACTGACAGCAGGGAGAGAAAAAGCAGATTTAGCACCGTTGCTGAGAGTAAGGCTGCTGCATGAACTCAGGAGGTTTGTGTGCTCTTTGGCCTCGGATCCAGTCAGCCAATGCATGTATGCTGAACTCACCATGGCACCTGGGGCTTCTGTCCTCTGTTCCCTTGTCACCTATGTGTGGAGGAGGTGGGAAGAGGGGGAAACATGGGAAAACATTGAGGTGGTGTAGTTCTAGCAATGTAGGGAAGGGAGGTACTGGGGCTGCTAGCCCCTGGTGGTATGTTAGAGGTGGAAGTCCTGGGGAAGTATTGCTGAAAGTCGTAGATGAGCCTGGGAGGAACCTGGTCACAATGTCACCGGAGGTTCTGCTCATGGGGAAAAAACCTGCTTTGAGAACGCAGAGCTTATGTGCTTCAAAAGGCTGCTGCCTCATTCAGTAGCTGAACAGGCATTTGCAAGTCTATCGAAATACAGCTGCTAGGAAAAATACCAAAAACTTGGTTATAATGGCTGCTCTGGAAAGGAAATTATTTTAAGTTGCTTAAGATGACACGGAAATGGCAGGTTTTTTAATGAAATGTTTTAATAAATGAAATTTTGGGCAAGTCTTCACAGCCTTATTAATTTTACTGTCCCAAGATCAGAATGTTCTCACACAAATCTTCATCTGCATGATGTTTAAAATCAAATTTACCTCTGATGGATGTTTTAAGGGTGCCACTTCTCATCAACTCACTCAGACTCAAGTCTTTTCAGATGGTGCTAGCTTGAGTTAGGTTAGTTTGAAGTAGTGTAACCTTTGCAGAGGACAAGACACCAATTGCTTAACTCTTCTTCCCCTTACTATCTGTGCTTAAGCCATAACTGTACTGTAAAATGGGGAACAATGTATTTCGTATTACCTAGAGCTTCTTTAAAGAGTCTAGTGTAATTGTACTTAGTTGCTTTGCTCTTTTTCCTCAACGAAAAACTCCTAACTAATTGCACACAAAATATTACTAGACTATTAGTTAATTCTTCAGCTCATTGATGGGTTATTGCATTCTTTTTTTTATGTAAAACAAGCTACATACATAATGGAAATCATCATTTGTGTACAGAAAATAATAGTCCTGATGCTAGAGCTGGGTTGAATGAAGGCATAAATGACTGGCCTTGCTTTCTTCTCACTGGAAGGTAACAGTCACCTTAAATGATTGCTCTAAAACAAGCAATCTTCTCCTAGTGAAATGTATGCAGCGCATACATGTGAATGTATGTCAAGTGCAATTCAGTTGATTCTCCTCATTCCCGTTTCTTTGTTAAAGCTGACAAGGTCATTCTCCACCCAGAGCTAAGAATAGCAAGTATTTTAATCATCTGAGGAGACTGAACAGAGTAAGGAAATATTCTTTGTTTCTAACTAGTGACCTGGCTGTAGTTTCATGTGCAGATAACCCATGTCTTGAATTTCTTTTTTTTTCCCCACAAACTCTGGCATGAACTTGCTTATTTCTCAGGTAGCTTTCAGTAATGAGCATCTTAGTGGTACCTGACACTTGTACAATTTTGTGCATCAGTAAGAATGTACATGCTATTACACTTCTGTCCTCAGCTGCTCTCTGCAGTAGCACAGCTAGGGTGAAACAGTTGTGGAATGAAGTGAAAGTAGAAAAGAGGTGAAAATCAAGAGTTGCAAGTAGTTGGTTCCACCATTTGAGAATAAATTTATGAGTAAATTATTTGTGAACATCAGAAATGGAATCCCCACACCTTGCTGTTTGGAAATCAAAACTTGTAGGGGGAAAAAAAAAACCACGCTTCAGAAAAAATGTTTTATATGAGTTATGTAATAAATTGCATATAGTTTTGTGGATATCAGAAAAGTTTTCTGAACTTTATAAAAAGTAAATATCTTCACAGGAATTGCTGTTATTCCTGCCTTTGTTACAGTGCCAGGGTTTTATAGGTCACTTTAAAAATAATTGTTAAAGTAAGGTTAGTTTTCTGTTCTTCTGAGCCTGTGACAACCAAAATTAACTGGTGTGACATAAATGTTCCTGCTTATCTGATTTGACATTTGATTTGTGATTTGAGGCTTTTGCTTTAGCCGTAATGTATGCCAGATGAAACAATGCTAATTCTATTGGCAATCTGAAAAGATGACATTGAGCTTCTTTGTAATCAGATATGATTTATCTTAAATCATAATTCTTGAATGAGGCTCTTGTGAGGACTGAGAACTACTTCTAGTTTCCTATTCATGTCTCCCTTCAAAGCATTTTTGTTTGTGTTTGGATGATTGGTAGTCAGTTTTTAACTTTGGAAATGCATGTTAAGTATTTCCTCTCAAAATTGTTCTTCCTTCAGTGCAGTGTTCTCTCTGCTAGCTCCTTTCAATACACCTAAACTAGCAATGCTCTCATCTAATGCTCTGATCTAATACTCTTCTCGCTATTTAGATCTTTTTATAAGGAGTTCTGAAAAGCAGGATTTTAAGAAAAGCGAAGATGAAGCGTATGCAATGTGTACTTTATGGGAAAGCTTGTTTATATCTGTCTTATCTACTATTCTGTCTCTATCAAAAAGAAATTCTTTACGAATTTATCTTTTGGCTTAACCATACAGTGGATGGTATCTTTGGATCTTAGCTTTGAAATTTTCAGGCATGAATCTAGGTTGCTGCACAGTAATTAGTTCTATTAGCTATAAACATCAGGTTCGTCAAGTTTGATCTTTTTGGGATTGTATTCAGAAAAGATGAGTTCTACAGACTGTAGTTATAATAGCTCTAATTATAGGTATAACCATAAAGAATCTGGGCAGGATTCTTGGTCTTAAACAACTAAGAACTAGTATTTGTCAGCCGGCTGAACTCCCGTGTAACCTGTCCTTTTAATTACGTCACCTATCAGGCTTCTGGCCAGCTCAGCTAAACAGGACATGTGTGGCCACACACAGTGGTGGCTCTTGCTGTTTCTTGCTGCCCCGTGAATACTGTTCTATTTCCATAGTGACTAATGTGCGATGAATCGGCAACATTGGTACTCATTAGGCTAATTAACTTGCTTCCAGATAGATTTTGTATGTAATGCAAAACAACACCGTGCTTCTTGAAAGCTGTATTATAGAGGTTTCAAACTTTTCTAAACTACTTTCTCTAGGTCCTTCACCAGTGCTAGAATTAAAAGTTTTGACTCTGTGCTAAGGCGACATTCAACCAGAAGGAAACTCTGCATTCAAAGACTATTTAAGAAAAATAGAGAGGGCTGAACCCAGGGGTCTAGGGTTTTGATATAAAGGCTTAGTATCTACCAGGTATGAAAGTAAGTTGCTGTTAAAGGGCTTATCTGTTAGTCTCACAATTTATTTTTGTCTGTTGGGTTTTTTTTCTTATCAGCATAGTTGCTAGGGTTTTTTTCCTGTGCTGTTTTTGGTTTTGGTGCTAAAAACCTTAAGCAAGGATTTTAACACTTTGGATAAATGCATAGCTTTATATTGTACACTGAATCATACAGATGCGTGTCCTCGTTTGGAATAACTTAAAATCCTTTTCACTGGCTACATAAGGAAGGTTGCGCTCTGTCGTGGCTAGGATTGCAATGCTGGAGGGATGTTTATACCTGTAGCTGCAACACTAATGTCACAAACTTCCTAGAAATCTACCTAAAAGAAACACTGTCCTCCCAATATTGTTGGGATCAGGGGCATCGTGAGCACATTCCTATGTTTCCTGATGAGTTGTCTCTACTATACACATTTGTTATTACTTCCAACATGGTTTTTGATAGATGTGTACCAGGCACCTACCAGGTTGTTAGGCTTTATTCGAGGCTTTAGGTGTCTGTTCCTCCTGTGGTAACTCTATAGCGATTAACGCATTTTATAGTGACCTTTTGTCAACACCTTCCTAGTGCTACAAAATCCTATAATATTATTTTCATGCATTTGCAAAGCAAAATTTGTCTTAACGTATATATTAGTAATTATTTAATTAAGTACTTAAATAATTAAGAACTTTATCTCAAAAATTGGATTCAAGACATTGAAAGCATATTCTTACTGTTTGTCTACCTTCACAGCTATCTGGGCTGTGCTCTGATCTAGTCTTAATACCTATTGTGCTGTAGATAATGTGTGCTTATACAAAATATTATTCGTAGAAGAATAACTGTGGTGGTATCAGTGGTTAGAAGTCAGATTATTTTAGTGAGATTGCCTGGCAAATACCCACTTTGTGGGTGCTTATTTGACTTAATTCACTTAGACTGGGTAATTTTGAAACAAATGCCTATTAAAAGAAGTTGTGGTCAGCTTGGTTTTAGCAGTTACATTTCATGGAAATGTAAGTCTGCCAATAGGTTAGGAGCTGTGAGAGTAAAAAGTTTGACGCGAGCTGAACTAGTTAATTTTGTGAACTTCAGCTTGGAGGTAGGAGAGGCAAAACCCATGTAATTGTGTTCCAAACCAGATGAGGACTCTTTATTTCGGTTTCAGCAACCCTACGGTAAGTTAAGCAAAGAACCAAAATAAAGATCTCCAAGCTATTCCTGCAGCTTTATAAGAAAATTTTTACATATAAATAAAAAAGGCTTTATGAACATTATACCTGTATGGTAAGAACTAAAAAAAGATTGCTGTACTTCAAAGTATGAGAATTCATCATTGCATTAGATGACAGATATTAATTAATAGACCTTTTCAATCTAAAAATCTGTACTGTATGAATGGAACAGAGTGGAGCAGGTGGCCTGGGACTCCACTGCAAGGAAGTTTAGAGCAGACACTTCCGTCCAAAATGCTGGGGGGGAAGTCTTCTGACGTAAGTGCTGCAGTGTGGTTTTAGCTAGCCTGCTGGCTTGGTGTAACTCATCGGTTGTGTGCTTTGTCAGAAATGACGCTCATTAACGTGGGTTAAGCACTATGCTCAGTTCTGCTCAGTGTGTGTTTGTATTCACATTATCATTGTCCCAAAATTTTGTTAGAAAGCTTTATGTTGGTCAAACTGCTTTTTTTTTAAATGATCCGTGTTCCTTACTTACACACTGAGACTAAGAATAAGGGATTTTTGAGAACTATTAAACAGTCAAAAAACTCTGGCTGTTATCATTTGAGACATATTATGGTGAAAATACAAAGTGCCATCTTTGAAAATGCAGAGCAGAGTCTGGATATTGCATGGCAAATGGAGCAGGATTTTGAGCAGTTATTCAGTAAGAGTGCTGGTTGCTGTTGCCTTGAATATAGTGGGATGCTTTAGAAAACAATAGCTGGGCAATTATGTAGGTTTTTGTAATGTAGTCACAGAAAGCATAAATTGCCTGTTTGTACACTTTGGTTTCTCCCAGCTTTTTTAATGAAAGGTTTGAGGATACCTTAATCTTGCAAACTAGCACAGCTTGTTTATTTTGTATTTTTGAAATCCATGTTCCTTGAATTGATAGGGTTTTTAAGTCCTTATTTTTAATGGAGGTTAAATTACATTCTGGCTTGTGATGTTCCTAACTTAAGTGTAGGGATTGTCACTTAGCAAGGCATCTTTCTAAATTTAGAACATATTTTAAATGTATTCATTAATAGTGATTTAGTTCAAGTTTCCTGTAATGTTAATTTGTAAGGGTCATACTAATGTTGTCACTAAGGGACTTAATTTTAACTTAAAACTATTCTTTCATTTCCGAGGAAAATTTGCAGTGGTGAAGAAGTGTATCCAGAAAGACACTGAAAGAGAGTTTGCAGCAAAATTCATGAGAAAAAGAAGAAAGGGCCAAGACTGTCGGATGGAAATAATCCACGAAATTGCAGTCCTTGAGCTGGCACAATGCAACCTTTGGGTCATTAACTTGCATGAAGTTTATGAAACTGCAACAGAGATGATTTTAGTCCTGGAATAGTAAGTACTAGTAATAATTCCTGAATAATCTTGTGCAGTATTTGCTTAAAACTAATAATGTGAAAGTACTGTGTGTCAGTATGAATAATGTGAAAAGATTTTATTGATTACCTGTTACGCTTGCTTGAGTTCAAAAAGAATTGCTAAGAAAATCAGTATTACAAGAAGTTATGTGCAGTCTTGTAACTACTGCAGATTATAATAAATTTTTCCAATTATGTAGTATCCTTCAAAGCTGAACTATAATTTATGTAGTTAAAAAAAATCTTTAGTGAAATATGAACTGTGTACACTCCCTACTTGTAAAAGAGGAAGAGGAAAGAAGCAATGAGTATCTGTTCAAAAACTGCAGTTTTTCATTGACTGTGACAAAGACAGGGTGAAATCTGTTGGGTTTTTTTACCAGTTATGAAACAGGTATTGAAAGCAACGTCATTGTTAAAAAGCAGCTATCAAAACCCCCTATGATCTACAATGAAAAACTCCCTAAATCATTATCTTTCTGGGGAAGAAAGAGTAGGAGGATTCAGACCTATAATAGTTTCTTTCAAATTATGTTTAACTTGTGACTCTACATTTGTCTGTGTGTTTTTTCCCCCTTGAGTTTGTCCAGGTGGGCGTTTCTGCAGCTGTTGTGACTGTTCATCTAATATGCCAGTGGCTTAGATATTTGACATCTAGGTTCCAAGAGGCAGCCAAATGCTTGTTGCTATTGAACTCTGTTAAGATCCTGTTCAAGCTCTATAGATTTTAAATAATTAGGAGAGGAACAGTGAGGCTCGATAGTTCAAAAGTGACTTAACCTGTCTGCTAAGATAAATCTAGTTTGTACAGCTCTTTCCTTGCTTGATAACAAAAAGAAATGGTGAGAAGTCTTGTGTCCCAATCTGATCTTGTTTAGAAGTCAAAAGAAACTGTATCTGTAAAGTTCAGTGAAATGGAATGAGACTGTGTCTGCTAAGGCAAACTTTCTTCTAGAATACATTTTTTCAGCTTCATTGTGCCCTTATGGAATTCATGATTTATGAAATATTGACCTGTCTGTTCTAATGCAAAAGGTGTGACAGAGCTTCTGGAGTTTTAACTGCTGTTATTGGAGACTCATAAATACATGCTTTAAAGACTAGCAGCACAGATCTAACTAGAATGCAGTTTAAATTTCTGGATCCCGTAGAGATATAACATGAGTGGTAGAATCCAAAGCTTGATATGAGCAATGGGTTTTGTGATAATTTTAATGCAAAATTGCTAGTTTTCTTTTAGAACTCAGTTCTCTTACAATTGCAAAACATTTTTAATCCAAAGTATTAACTAGGTTGTTCAGTAGTCACCAGGTTGTTCAGTAATTAGCACCATTATTGTTTTTATATGCATCAAACAGTCATACCTTATTTCAGATAAATAGCTGTGTGTTAGAGTTGTAAATTACAAAAACAGTCTTTCCCTGACTTCAGCAAATACATCTGGATGCTTCTTTAATGTCAGCATGTTCCAGAGACATGTTGCAACAAAACAGGTATGAATGTTAGTAAATTTCTGACATTCTGTATGCAGAGGATTAAAGAACGTATCTAGACTGCAAGCTTCTCTAGGGCATTTCAGTTTCTATTAAGCTTGATGGTCTGTGTGGCAGATCTTTATCTTGGGAAGGAGAAAAACAAATACTTAATTGTTGGCCACTAACTTTATCTGCTAAGGTTTTTAAGTTTCTTGTCTTGATGTTGAATCTGTCATAAGGGGGGGGGACAACTAGTGCTTTGCCTTCATGAAGAGAAATACTCATGTTATGTGGAGGGTTGTCTTTCAAGCAGCATCAATTTTTGACAGAAAACAAACTTAAAATTAGCCACTAACTGTTAATATTAAGTTCTGAACAATGGGAAGCAATGAGGCATTACAGTGTTGGCTTCAGCTGTAGGATAGCAAATTGGTGGCTGTCTGCATCTACCCTGACAACAGTCTCTGACTTCTCTTTGTTGGCATAAGACCTCAAACAGAGGATTTAAGTAGGAGTTGAAGGGTAAGTAAGTCTGAAAGGGTAGTATGTAAAGCCTGGAATTAATCTGTGGGTCAGTCATGTTTCTATATATCAGTGAAAATGGAATGAATGAAGAAGAAAACTGGACTTTTACTGAAAAAGGTAGAGATACAATCTGGATAACCTGACACACCAGATATCAAATTTGCTTTTTTCTTTTATAACTTTTGGGCTCAATATTTGTATGCAACCCACCTGGCTTTTTCCAATTTCTTTTGACAGAGCTAGCAACAGAGCATCTGATGCTTAAGAACTGGTGTTTTTATAAGTGTTCATCACCATATGTTTACACATCGGTGGAAGGGATAGATGATATTAGTGGGTCATTAGTGGGTCGGATATTAAAGAAACCTGTATGTGTAACGTCAAAATCTAAGCCGTTAAGTATTTTTCTGTGAAGAGCTTCTGAACTGAGTAATTGCCTGCCACAGTCTTGTGTAGGTATAGTAGACTTTTGTTACGCTTAATTTAAAAAATAAAAAAGTTGTCTTTATCATCTTGAAGACATGGTCAGGGTTTATTAGATATGCTGCATGAAGTGCTTTTTTCACCTATAGTTATTTGGACCTGGATAATGTTACTACTTGTATTGTCTTGACATTACTTATTGTCCTACTTACTGGAGGTGTGACTGATTAAAGTAGGAGTCTGCTGGAAGGAAACAATTCATTTAGCATGGGATTCAACAGATCTTGAAGCAAAACCACTGTAATCAGAAATAACTGCTGCTCCAATGTGTGCATTTTGTCTATTAGAGCAATTCACAAAGTTGTTCTAGATGGTAGTCTCAAATCAAGACTGGAGCTTTTCAAAAAGTTTTAGAGGAAAACTTCTCAAATGGAGTTAGTTACCTTTTGTTTGTGTTTCATTCAGTTCTTGGGCTGCCTGATTGGAAAGGCTAAGGCAAAAAAAAAAAGACAGATGCATTTGTCTGAGAGCCAAGAACTGAAAAGAACGGTATCTACAACTTAATGCATTTGGATGCTTCTCTTCCTGTATGTCCTCTCATCAGATACGGATTTACAGTTTTCTCAGCCTTTGGGGACGCTGGTATGTTATGGTAGCCTTACACTGGAAAAGTTCTCAGTAAGTTCACTTGCTTGCTTACTATCTAATGGTATGCCTAGCCAAGGAAAGGGCATATGACTGTCAGCAGTAGTGAACGTGAACCTTTGCTGATAGTGTTACAACCACCTCGGTGTGATCTTCTTGTAATATAAGCTCTGTGTACAGAAAGCAGATGAGTTTCCATTTATCTTCCAAAGCTAACCCTTTCAAGAAAGACTTTTGACAGAGCATAAGATTCAGGAAGTAAATTTTTGGCCCTTGCAGACTGTATATGGTCTCACTCAGCATTTGAAACTAAGTGTATTCTAGGAACTTGTTATCTACACATCTGTACTCTGAGGATTTGTTCAATCTTTTTCTAATGATACGCTAAATGACTGTGGTAGTGTATTGTAAGTGCACTTGAAAGAAGTAGGATGCTGAATTCCATACAGTGCATTGTTAAGATATGTTTGAAGGATGCAGTCTCCATTGAATTTAAAGTCAACATAATTGTAACCCAAGATTATTGCTCCAGACTTCCAACTGAAGTCATTTAGGTCATTTATGCTGATAAGCAGTAATAAAATGTTAGCATGCTTTTCATTGATTAAGAGCAGTTGGATTTCACTTGAAACTACAGAGAAGTTAATAGCACAACAGTGCTTTCATAAACAAATTAAAATAGCTAAAGAATTCTGGCTGCCATAGCTTTTAAGTTTGGAAAGAATTCCTATGTCTTGTGTTTTTTCGTACACTTAGCTAAGGGAGTGTGTACTAGAGAAATAACACATTCTAAGTAACACTGGATTTCAAAACGTTGTGCTCTTAAATATTTCCTTATCCATTTTTTTCAGATTAAGATGGCTTGTTTTCCTAAAGACTTTCTTGTCCTAAGGACAATTCCTTGCTTTTATCCCCTAGGAACATTTTCTGTGGAGGTGGGTGGGGGTGCCTAGTGGCTTGCAAAATTGTTATTTCATAATGACCATTAGAAAAGCTACAGCTTAATGGAAGATGTGTTCTTAGAGGAAAAATGGGTAAATGTTACAAAGACCAGAGAACTCCTGGTCTGCATGTATATAGAACTCATAGCAATGACATGCCCATAATACTTTCCTAGCAGGTATTTTAATTCCTTCTGTGTTTTGATTAAATTTTTTTCCCTGAACTTTAGCTAGGGAATACAAAATAACTGAGTTGAAAGTATCGTTAAGGAGCTTGGCAGAATTTGGCATAGACATGCGGGAGAATTGTTTTGGAGTTCATTTTGACATTGTACTTCCAACCACTTGTGACTGGGTTGGCTCACAGCTAGCTGTCTGTTTTGCTTAAGGGAATCAATTAAGCTCACTCCCCAGCAACAATACATGAAACAGTCTTCCAGTAACAAATTTCCTCCTGATCTTGCAAAGGGTCACTAGTTACTTGCTTGAATGTGGTAATTTTTGGATAGAATGAATTGTCTGGAAGAAGTTGTTCTATCTGCATCCTAAATAGCAAAGTTGACCGAAAAATGAAACATTGCATGTGAAACCACCTTTCCATGTGAAACGTTTTGTAAAGCTAAGTATATTTGTCTATGGTAGCTGAGAACGGCTGTTTCATAAGTCATGAAGTGGGGTGTGTATGTGCAAGGGCTGTATTTGCTTGTCTCACTCTTAAAAATGCTGATGAACCTAGGCACCTTCAGAAGTACTGGGAGGTACTTAAATACCTTTTAAAAAAAAGTTTTCTGGATCGAGGGTTTTCTCCCCGCATATGGTAGTGCTGTCTCTTGATTTCAGTGGTGGGACATTGTGAGCTTCAACTTTTATTGCCTTGACTTTTAATACATTTAATTTGAAGTTCTTTAAGTGTACTATTATAATTCTAGGTAGCCTACATTTTAGCTTGGTGCCTACTTCAATGTTAATTTGTGTATTAGTGTGACTTAATTGTAACAGATGTCTACCAAATAGACATATAGCAAACAGGGCTTTATAAGGCCCTCCCTGTTGCTGATTCTTCAGCTGCGTCTATTAAATTGTGTTCCCTGGTTGACAACAGCAGTTTTAAGGTATAAATCCTGTTTCACGTAAAATTAAATAGCAGAAGTACTGTTTTGCTTATATTAGGTGGCAGAGCTATACCAGCAAAATCCTAGGGTTGTTGCTGTAAAACACATCGTGTTAGTAATTTTGGTAGTAGATCTTATCACTGTATGTGCATTATAAATTACTGCTACAAGGAATTAAATCATTCTTTCAAGCAACATATTATGGCATTCTTAAAGTAGAAAATTTATTTTATTGGTTAGAGTAGATGTTTTTCTATCCCTATCTTGAAGATCCAATTGATGTTGCTTTTTAAAAGAACTTGTTTTAAAATATTAGAATGCACTATCCAGTGTAAATTTTTAACATGTCATTAATACCTGAGTTCTGTTCAAAGTTGAAATATTACTAACTTTTTCCTTGAATTAAATAAAAATATGCTGAAGAAAGATGTGATAGTGTCAGGCATATGCAATTTTTCTAGAGGAATTAAAGTACTAATACTCCTTTGATGAAAACTCATTTTATTCTTGTTCTATCATCATTGATAAAGGATGAAGAAAAATAATTATTTAATGGACTTTTCTTTTTTAAAAGAAAATCTTAGTTTAATAAATCAAATTATACTTCTGTACCAGTACACCAGCATATAGAACAGAAATATAAAACTCTTTAGAAAATGTTAAGACATAACCCTCTTAAATTATTTTTGCTTGTAAGACAATCCACAGGGAGAATTTTAAATAACAGCAATGAGAATATCTGGGAAGGCAAAAAGTTTTATAAACCATGAGGCATTTTCAGGTGCTAAGACTGTAGCAGCAAAGTTAGTATTGACAAAACGAAAGACTGAGTATATTTGTGTTCTTTTTCTGGGGGTACATAATCCAAATGCACCATTTTTGTAGAACTCTCATTTGCTGTTACATCTTTGTTGAATATGCCTGTCTGTCTTCTGGATTGCCTAGGTAATGTAACTTATTGGAAAAGAGCGAGCAAAGGCAGAATAGATGGCTATGCATCAATAAAGATTAACACTGCAAAGATTAACATTGTGCAAAGTCAGGTTTGGCATGTCACAGTTTGGGGTAACTGGAGAAGATACTGTCCTCGGGGGTTTCACCGTCTTTCACTAAGGGATGATTATAGAATTTCATGCAGAACAAAGCGTGTATGTGTTGATTTCATTTATACGTTGCTAAGTACTATTTCAACAATCCATATGCAAAATGGTTCCATCCTAATGTCCTTATGCCCACTCTTGTTTTAAGATGGAGCCTCTGCTCTGCTTGTTTTACTTTTGATGCTATGTGGTTATGTTGTAAAACAATTTTAGTTCTCTAGAGTCGCTGTCATACAGAGATGGTGCTGCATGTGGCTTCAGAGTACTTTAAAAACATTCATTCATCTGTAGTTATTTTTATTTGGTTTGTTACTCTGTCATTTATTTAAACATATACAAACAAAAGATAAGGAAGCAAGCTGAGAGCTAAAATTTTCAGAAGTATTTTTAGATGAAAGCCATTTAGAAACTTAATGCATCCCTGTATACCAGAGACTTCACAAACAATTCAATTATAAACTTCACATTTAGTCTTTTGAGTATGTGCAGAGTGTTTTGAGGAGGATTGGGGGTGGGGCTGTTTTGTTTTGTGTTTACAAAGGCTTACCTTGGCCAAATTTCCATGTAGTTTCATAGGAATGGCAAAAGGCACATCTTTTATGTAAACACTGCCCTCAAACAAATGTGGCATTCATCTTAAAGCATAGTCAGTAGTGTTTCCAAAATAGTCCCCAAAGTTTCTGTAGTATTCATATTCTCTAACCTAAATTACTAAGATCTTTGCTTCTCTCCAAAGCTGCCATACTGCAGAGAAGTCTTCCTAGGCTGTAAAAGCTTGCCAAATGTTTAAGAACTGAAAATATCACTACTGGATGCTACTGCCTGCTGATCTTGCTTACGCTAAATAAAATAGTGCAAGTAGAACAAAACGGGTGCTCTAACTTAGTCTTTGAAATAATAAAATTCATATTGTTCCATAGCGCTGCTGGAGGTGAAATCTTTGACCAGTGTGTGGCTGAAAGAGAGGAAGCCTTCAAAGAAAAAGATGTTAAACGACTTATGAAGCAGATCTTAGAAGGAGTTTCATTCTTGCACAGAAACAATGTGGTTCATCTTGACTTAAAGGTAAGATTGCTGTATTTTTCTTATTAATTTCTTATCTGCTGACTTTCTTATTGGTTATATGTCATACTAATGCTAATTTGTAATTAACACAATTTTTATCTAGTTATTCCTCAAATGGTAAAATTCAACCTTTGAGATGCAGTAGGCACCAGGGTTGCAAGCCTTTTGGGGAGTTTCTATGATTATGTCACATATAAACTTCATTTGATTAAGTGAAATGTAATGAAGTCAAAAGTGGACTTGTGTTACACCTTAAATTGCGAACTAGTTCTTTGGGTAAGACCTGGCTCATTTTTAAAGTGCAGTAAAAATGGGTATTATATGGCCGTTAAAAAACAGGTTGGTTTTTGTATTGACTTGAGTTTTAATGAAGCAGAAGGATGGCAGAGACACTGGTAGTATAAAGTGTAATGTTTCAGAATGAAGTGTTCACACAGGACTGGTAAACAGTATATTAACGTGTAAAATATATTTATAACACTTCAGTATTTTTTTAATTACTGTAAAACTTAATTTAAATGTTTGTCATTTACTGCCAACCAGTTGGCCACCACCATATTGGTATATCAATTATGATTTACTGGAGTAAATATTTTTTCTTACTGAAAAATAGTTTTGACCCAAATCAAGAGAAAAGTACAGTTGCCATCATACGAAATCCGGAGTATTGCTTATGGTTAAGAAGGGAGTTGTAACAGGGGTCCAGAAAACTATTGTCTCCCGTTGGCAGCAAGCTGCAATGAATTTTCTTTAGCTTCCATCCATACGCTCATATGGAAGGTGCAATTTTATCTCATTTTGAGGTTGAACTACTTAATAAAGGCAGTATAAAAAGTATCTTGTATTTAAAATCTCTGAATTCTTTTTTACACCTCCAATTCCCATATTTACTAAGTATGTAGTAAGACACTACCTGTTTCTTCTGTTCTGTTGCTGAGATCCTTACTTGTATTTAATTGCATTTTGGCAGTAGTACAAAGCTAACAGTAGATTCCAGTATCAAGCTGTACATACTTAATATATAACCTAGCACATCAGCTAAAGCAGATAATGAGTAATATTTGCACACAAATATCTCACCTGCCTGGTTTTCCAACCATTTATTCAAATTATCTGTGCAATCCTTTAAAACTTTCTGTAGCCTGTTGATTTAGTCATACACATAGAATATTAATAATTGTACTAAAATAATTAATGGAAAATTTTTAGCAAATGATGTGAGAAGAAGTGTTCAGAAGGACTAAAAATGAGCAGTTAGAATTCCTTAAAGTTCCAGTACGCTTATACAAGTTACTCAGTGTTTCTACTACGGCTGGCCATTGAATTTCCTTGAAGCAAAGTGTGTAAAATTAAAACCTGTCTTTTGTGGACAGTATATATTCATACATGTTTGTAGTTAAAGCTGTGGTGTTCCTTAGCACTATCAATTGGGTATCTGTAATCAGAAATGTGCTGTGCTTTATTTGACTACAGTACTCAATGGCAAAAGTAGACTGGGGTGTTGATTACAGCTTGCGGACAGGTAGTTTTTTCAAAGTTCAGAAAAAGCTTACTTAAAAACTTTCCAACTGATCAGAAAACTTTTATGTTATAAAATTGAGCATATCCAGTTCTCGCTGAAAGATCCAGCATTGCTTTGCTGGCTTATGAAGGTTAATTAGCAGAGTAAATTGTCTGGTGTTTGAGTTTAATATGTTTATACGTTACTGCAGGGTGCAATGTGTTTTTGAAAAGTGGATCTTAATAGGAGTCCTAATTGCAGTGTGATTGCTTTCATGATATATAAGACTATCGGTCTTTTGCAAGATAAGGTCTCGGGAATTCTTCAGAATATTGGCAAATAAAGATGATGGAAACTGTAGGATTAAA
This sequence comes from Aptenodytes forsteri, assembly GCF_000699145.1. Taxonomy (NCBI): domain Eukaryota; kingdom Metazoa; phylum Chordata; class Aves; order Sphenisciformes; family Spheniscidae; genus Aptenodytes; species Aptenodytes forsteri. Next base: position 1,836,525 of record NW_008794089.1, read on the forward strand.
AACCATCACTTGTGAAGATTGATTGACCCATGTGCCTTGCAAGACTTTAAAAAAAAGGTCCATTTTTCAAGGAACTCCAATTGAAGTTGGGTGCTGGGTTTGGCTGCATGTTTATTAACCCACTGGCCTCAAACCGTCTTCTGTTGTATAGTATGGCTCATGCTGCTTTACCTAGTGGCTTACAGCACCATGGAATTTACTAAATACTTGGTTTTGTGGGGTGACATTTGGAAGACTTGTGCAAAGTGTATTGCTGTTAAGCAAGGTGTTTGCCAACATCAAAAAGTTTACAAAATCTTGCTAAAATATTTTCCTTATGCTATTAGTTTCACCTTTTGGATCTCTAAAGGTTTCCCTTCCATTTGTCTGGTACAAATACCTTTGTAAAGGTCTATCCAATTGTCCGTATGTTGCACCTTCAAAAAAAGTCAGGCTCTACGCCCAGAAGAATTTAAGTCAAAATGGTTGTCAGTATGTGATTGTCAGCTTGTTGTTGTAGTTTTATATTATAAATCTAATCAACCAGATCTATGACACTGACAGCTAGCTTGCTTTAACTTCTGTCTGCCCCCTTATTAGATGCAAGATTTTTCCTATGAGACTGAACACTGCAGAAAAAAATGGGGTATTTTGATGTGGCTTAACAAGGTTGCCACCTGATCGTTTCTTTTCAAAAGCATGGTTCTCCTGAAAGATGGTTGAAATATGGCTTGTTTATAATAGCAAAATACAATCGTGTAATCCAGTTTTGACTTGGAGAAAGAGCAAATATAATGCTACTGAGTGCAAATTAAGTATCACTTGACAGTATTGTGTTGATGCTATTTAATTTGCAGGGTGTGCATAGATTGTAGTCAGGAGTCTTTCATCTCCTCTTAATGGTGCATAAAAGCTGCTGAGTAAGGGAAGAGTCCTTTCTCTGTGTTTTCATTTGCTGTTTGACTTGATCTTGAATTGGTGTTTGGTAAAAGCTTAAAGTAGTTGGGAATGGAAGAGAATGTAAAAAGGCATGGGGGTTGAGGAAGGACTAGCTGCCTCTTGTCTACAGCGGAGATAGGTGAAGAGCCTTGCACAGCCCCAGGGTCTGGGAGAATGGCTGCTCCAAGCAGCACTCTCCTATAATATGTATTACTCTGGTTATCCAACAGACAACTTTTCCCTTCCTTCTTCTGTATTGTTTTCAAGATGTTGTGTTCAGTGAGGACAACTAGCAAAATCATTATTTGAAATTGGTTTGGGTGTCATTTTACACCAATATTCAGAAAGCAAACTAATGCAATTACAAAAGAAGTGGCCTGTTACAAGAACATTACAGATTAATTTTCTCAACTGAGTTTTCCAGGTGGATTAAGGTGGAATGTTTATTACGCAGAAGTGTAGTATTAATAGAGGTGTAGTATTCCTTGTCTAAAGGAACACCCAGGAAACTAAGAAAAGAGTTAAAAATTAAAATATCAATTTTTCAAGGCAAACAAACAGTTTAGTCTGGAGTTCAAACCTTTATAGCAATTAAAGCAAAGCTTTTGTTTGTTAATAGGCAGGGTATATAGAGTACCCAGGTTCTACAGAACCTATTTTGATTATAGCCTTATTTCTTAATTTATGGGACTTGCATTGCATATTTTGGGAAATAAAGTGTGATGCCAGTCTAATATGTCTACTCGTTTAGTGACTCTTGCATTTTTTTTTTCCACTTGTACACATTGACAAAAAAAACCCAACCCCCAAGCAAATTCTGCTCTTCCATTTCGATTGCTTAAAGATATGGGAGTCCTTTAACTTTTTTTAGGGCAGTCTGATCAGCCTACTCTAGTGTCTTTACACACAATGTAGCTGGGGTATCCCAGCTAGTCTGTTTTTCCTGTTTCTGCCCATTATTCCTTGGATAATTCCTGTCTTTTCTTCTAGGGATCTGATTTTTTTACAGTATCATAAAGTTAGATACCTAAGTTCATTAACGTTGCAGGTTAAGGTGAGGCATCGATTAGTTTAAAAACATGACCTTTATTATGTGTCCTTAGTCATACTCTTCTTGAAACCAACTAAAGATACAAGAAATATTAGGGCCAGAGGCTCATAGAAGCTTCTGGAATAATGGCAAATTTGCAATGTACGGATTTTGCCATTATATAGTCAGCCTACAAGATTCCAAAACCTGCTGGCAGGGTAGGGTTGAAAGGTATACTGTTTTACTAAGTACACTTATTACAAACAATTTGTGCGACTTACAGAGTAAGTTTCTAGATGAGACCAGATTTTTGTATATGTTGCCTTGGTTTGGCCTTTGCACTGACGTTCATAGCATCAAGAAAGCTATGCTCTTTCATGTGACAGTAGTTTAGTCCAATTTAAGTGAAAAATGTAAGACTGGTTAATGTTTGCAGTGACAAATGATGCTTTTCACTGCTATTACTGTAATATGATGATACAGGTATAACCAACCTCTCAAATTCCTAAAGCCCAAGTTTCTGATTGCTGACAGTATGCTTGGAAAAATACAACTTGTCTTGTTTTTATAATCTTTCCAAAGGTACCTGTTTCTGGCCTAGACTCATGTGGCCACATCATGTGGTTTCTGTGCACATGCCAATCTTGTAGTAAAGTACATCCATTCAGATTGTCCATTTAGTCAGGGATTTTTTTTCTTTTTATGTTTTTGTTCAGTGCACAACATAAGAGGATCTAAATTGGAACCTTTAAGCCTTACTGCAGTGGAGGGGGAGGTGGAAAAAAAATGCAACAGTCACTAAAAGAGTAGGCATATTAAACTGGCATCACACTTTATTTCCCAAAATAAGCAATGCAAGTCCCATAAATTAAGAAATAAGGCTATAATCAAAATAGGTTCTGTAGAACCTGGATACTCTATACCTGCCTATTAACAAACTGCTTGGCGGTAAGAGTGAAAGGCCCGTTTTAGAATGGCTACCAGGAGAGCAATAATAAACTTCTGGCAACGACATTGTCTACTAAAATATTATAATACAAAGCTTAAGGGTTTCACGAAATGTTTCCATTAAAAACTTTTCCTCGTTTAAATATAGAGAACAAATGCTTTTCTCATGCTTTCTATTTGCCTCTTCAGAAAGTAACTAAATTTCCCACTGGGAAGAACATCTGAGAGGCTAATTAGGGAGGCATGGTCGTCAGCTTTTTTGGATGTTTGCTTTTCTAATACAAATACAGAATAACAAATGTGAACTATAAAGCATATGGTAATGCGCAGCTCCAAAAGCCTTTGTACGGCCACCAGATCCCAGTTTGTAAGCAAAAAAAATAAGCTGTTCTTAATGCGTAGATTTACAAACAGAAAATAGATTGACAACATCATGGAGCTAGTTTGAAATACCATGGTTTAACTTTGCAGGACTGAAAGAACTTGACTATATTTAGGTCCTGCAGCAAGGAGAACTGGCTCAAGGCTTTTAAAATGTTCTTGCCCAGTTTTATGTCTGTGTTCAAAAGCGAGGCTGTTCATGTGAAAGCATGCCTTCATGATTGACAAGGGGATGAACGAGAGAATGGCTCGGTGATTAGGGAAAAAGTATGAATGTTGGTGTTAATCCAGTTGGGATTATCAGTCAGTGGTTGCTTTGGTGTTCTTACTCTTTGCCCTCCTCCCTTTTCAACCACCCTGATGCAAGATGATCCAGGTTCTCAGTAAATAAAGGCTTCATCATTTTCATGGAACTTGGGCTCACCAGAGGCATGACTGTAGTGTCAACTGTCAGTGTTACCATTCAGAGAAGTCAATGTCATAGAAGTCAATGTGATAGAACCCAATGTGACCATTGGCCTGGGGGCAGGGAGGGTCACACCATTTTTTTTTTTTTTTTTTTTGGCAAGGCTATGCTTGAGTTGCAAAAAATCTAAGTCCTGTTGTCTAAAGTTAGTTTTCAGATTTTTTTTTAACTGAGCTACAATTTAAAATAGACAGTAAGGAACTTCTTAATGACCACAAAGTTGCTTTGAAGGATGACAGCCAAGATCTAGTGATGTCAGACCAAACAAGTTTATCCAAAGGTGATGCTCTTAAAAACCTGTTTTTCAGGGTGCTGTATTTTTTTTAAACTGTTCTTCAGTTAGTATTCTGTAATACAGTTGTTTGTACTTTGAACAAGATTGATGTCGGTTGCAACAGACTTTCTTTAAACAGGTGTAGTCAAAACAGTTTTATGTGTTCAGGTTTTTTAAAATGATGGGGTGGTTGTGGACACCCTTCGACAGGAGTTACTTTACACCATCTATTGGAAGGAAGCAGGGAGGGAAGGGGAGTTAATAAGGTGACATGAAGGACTAAAGGTACGAATGTGAAGGTATTTATATGCTATTGTGAAATGATAGCTACTGGCATGTCTTTTGTATGTGTTCTAAGCTAATAAAGGTAGATGTTTGATTCTGTTATAAACAGAAAATCCTGCCACTCCTTTTAGCCTACATGTCTCTTCAAGTTCACCTTGGGGGGGGAACAACCCCAAATAAACGATCCTGGGTATCACTTGTTATGAAATGCATTATTGCTACTCATGATCTAAAATAATTATGCAATATTGTGGTGTCATAGACATTAGATTTGGGTGATCCTGAAAGTCTCCTCCTTTTGTTTTTCAGCCCCAAAATATTCTACTAACCAGTAAGTCCCCTCTGGGAGACATTAAGATAGTAGATTTTGGCCTTTCCAGAATAATGAAGAGCAGTGAGGAACTAAGAGAAATTATGGGAACTCCAGAATACGTAGGTAAGTTGTTACTCTGAGTGATGTAGCCCTGAGGAGGGGACTATCGAGGCTTTGCGGGAGTGAAAAGAGAAACTACCTCAATTTGGTGAATGCCAGGCTGGCTGTGTAGTTACTGTGTTGAAAGATCAGGTTATTACTTGGACGCGGTATTGCTATAAAAGCTAGAACTGGTAAGCTTTGCCAGTCTAATGAGTGATAATTGTGTGCTTGTGTTGAAGATGAGTACAGACTTTAGATGATTCTTACCAGCAGTGATGACAAGTATTACTTGGATTAAAAGTTCAGAATAACATATTCAGTCTCTGAATATAATATTGTAGCTTGTGGAGGTTTGTATCCATTTCATCTTTTTAAAAGCAAATCATTCCAGGCCTTGAAAATGTACTTGAAAAATCTTCAAGTTGTATGGTATATCTTTATGGGTATGGGTTTCAGTGCTGGAACATGGAATGTTGGATATTTCTCATTTTTCCATAAGAAATTTCTATACAGCTTCCTTAATTGGGAAGGAGACTGGCCTGGCTTCTGAAGAGGACAATAAAAGGAAAACAATTGTTTTTACTTAAAACCAATGAATGATAGTAATCACTTAAATAACTTGAATAGAAATATCTCTATTTCAAAAGACTGTCATGCTTCAAATGGCTTATGTTAAATTTTACCACATGCCCGTTATTGCACTATATGACTACAATATAATGTCTGCATATGACAAAAAAATAGAACGTGTTTTTTTCCCTGAATAGCTCCTGAAATTCTGAGTTATGACCCGATCAGTACAGCAACTGACATGTGGTAAGTTGAACAAATTAATGGTCATCATAACTTATTTTACTGAAAAGGTTTTTCTTAAAACAAAAAAAAAACCCTAAAAAACTGCTTTTCTGTTTTTTACTTTTAATTTAGGAGCATTGGAGTGCTGGCATATGTTATGCTAACAGGGATATCACCTTTCTTAGGGGATGATAAACAAGAAACATTCTTAAATATATCTCAAATGAACATAAGTTACTCTGGAGAAGACTTTGACCTCATATCAGAGTCTGCTGTGGATTTCATCAAAACTCTGCTGGTTAAGAAACCCGAGTAAGTAAAATACACAATTGTATATGCTAATATGTCTGACTGGGTTCGTTTTAAATGTAGCAAGTGCTGGCATTTTCATTTTTAAAGTATAAGGGAACTTTGATTATTCATATTTCTTTGTGCTATTACTTTTCATGTATGTGAAAAGAGAAGTCCTCCCTTTCCCTCCAAACTTGCATATTCTGAATGTGTCCTAGTGTTAGTAATTAAAACTCAAATTCATTTCAGGAAACTGTATATGAATTGTAGCATGTGGTATAGTATACTGACTTTCTTTACAGGTACCTTGCTGATGTCTTTTAAATGAACTGTGCTTTGAGCCTTTTATTCTTGATGAGTTGGTGGAGTACCTTACTCTTTTCTGTGGTTCATTACTGCTTTTCTCAATGGGCAGCAAATTGGAAATTCCAGGTCTCAAAATAGAAGAGGTGTTTTCTGTGGAACCTCACCAGTTCTTCATAGGGTGTGTCAACTATTGAAATTTCCTACTGCTTGTCTATGGGAATACTTTAAGAATGTAAGGACTGGATAATTTTCCTATATTAAAAAAAAAAAATCTGTATAAGCTTTGAAAGTTGGTTGGCAACATGGGAGCGTAAACTGTGATATTTAAGGACCTGTGAACTCCTTTATTTTAAATGTTAGCAGTTCATCTCCTTGGGCTGCTGTTGGTCCTTTTTGGTAAAATGTAGCTGCTATCAGCACTTTTTTTTAAGTTCTATCAGCCTGTCTTTAATACAGTGATATGCTTGGAATAATTTGTATGGATCTCTTCTGCAAGATACTGAATTTCAAATTCATTTGGACATTTGTTTTAACACTTTCCTTCCTCTGCAGGGACCGGGCAACTGCTGAAGAATGTCTTCAACATCCATGGTTAGAACAAAGCGATAATCCTGCTTGCAGGGCCTGGAATAAGAGCACAGGAGGGGAGACCAGTGATGTCACCCAGAAAGATGCAGATTCTGCCTCTGAAAAATCAGTAGATGCTGAGAAGACTGAAGAGGAAGAATCAATACTGACAGAAGAACTAATCGTAGTGGCTTCATATACACTGGGACAATGTAGGCAGTCAGAAAAAGAAAAAGTAACGGAGCAGAAAGCCATTTCCAAACGATTTAAATTTGAGGAACCATTACTGCAAGAAATACCAGGAGAATTCATTTACTGAACTGTGTGGAGCTTCATAGCTATAACTGGAAAGCAGTGTTTTCTACTAAATAAAAATATCCTAGCCAAGTGAATTTCTGATATGCAATAAATGTTCTAGATAAAAGAAAATGTTGATAAATGGCATCCAAGGAAAATGTGCCAAGTTTTTAATTTCATGGAACAGATAAACAAGTTTTCAAGTGGCTGACAGGAATTTAACAAAGATAAAAAAGCTTATTTTTGTTTGTAATTTTTATTGGGTTTTTTGTTTCTTAATAGCGGAGTTTTTGTTAATTGTTCAGTGTTCTGGAGAAGTTGACATTGGAAGTGTTTCAGTGACACATGTCAAGAGGAGTATTTTAGGATATGTTTTGGCGTTTAATGCAAATACATAATGCTGGGTTTTCCTCAAACACCTTTTAGCACTCCTGACTTCAGTGGGACTATCTACTGATCTAAAAATTGTATGAGAAGAGAATTTGATCAACTGGCTTGACATACAGATTTCAAAGTTGTACTGTGTATATATTTCTTTGTTTACATCAAGTCAAAGACCCAGACTCATCTGGTGTATAGCCAAACAGTGAGCTGCTCTTCTCTAGGAAGAGATGCACGTGTCCCACAGGTAAAGAAATCTGTATCGGGGAACGATTCCAGATCACAGTGGTGATACTTCTTTATTTGGGAGCACAGAAAAGTCCTGCTCCAGAGGGTGATGAATTTGCTTAAGTCAGTCACTCTTGAGAGCCAGCGGAGATCCCTCCCTTCTCCTCCTGCGTTGGGCGAGATGTGCTAATAGAATCCAGCTCAGTGTGACTGCACAGTGTTGGTGAGTGGAGAAACGAATGACGGAGGGTCTGATGTAGCTCTGCTGAAGTTATTGAAGTTCTCTCCACTGACTTCACCATGTTAGATCAGACAGTTCGTCCAACTAATGATAAATCAACCCTCAATTCCACCTCCCCCAGAACCCAGCTGGGGTTTTTCTGGGAGCATGAGGTCATTGCTGCCTTCTTTCTGTTCCTCTAACTGCTGCTTTAAGGAAGAAAGGAGCATCCTTAGGCTAAATTGCATAACCTTGTTCAATATAGCGATCAGATGAGGAAGAAGATACCGCTTCCTCTGAAACAATGAAGCACAACTCGTACCTCGTGCTTCCCACTCACTCTCCCTTAGACACTTGGAAAAACAGCATGTGTATGATGGGGCAGAGAGGGATTAGGGAGCTGTGTGGATGGGTCATAGTTCTCAGAGGGCAAAGCTGGGACCAACTGGGCATCAAAATTGACTGGTTTTTGCAATGTACAGGTCTGAGGATCTTGGACTGAGTCCTAGTTTCCTAAGAAATCTTTCATATTGATGCTGTTCCAAAGTTTAATTTTTATGTAATTGAAGTTTAGTACTATTATATTGCATACTGTTAACTATTCAACTATTTATTTGGTTTCCTTATGCTGTTCCTTTATAATAAACCCTGACAAAAGTTTTCTTGCTGTAAAACAATGAATAGAAACTCTTAAGCTAGTTTTTCCTTCTTTCCATGTTGCTACAGACTTTCCTAGTTTCAAATGTACTGAGAATGTTCTTACCCTTTTTAGTGAACAGGAGTTCGGTGCTCTGTGCTAACATTACAGTTTTTCCTTCACACAAAAGGTAAACGGCTTATTGATAACACAAGCAGTACTGGGGTGATCTGATTAGCGTTGCTGTAAGGGAGGGGGAAAAAGCGCTAGTAAAGAAGAAAACTGAACGAAAAGCAGTGTGACACTGAGTGGGGCAATGAGCGTTCTTCCATAAGGCTTCATTGCCAGTCGTCTGGCTGCCTTCACTTGAAGCCACATCAGAAAAATTGCACCTGAATTAAACTGTTCTTTCAGGCTTCTTCCCCTATGGAATTACATACTGAGCATTGATGTAGGTAGGGCAACTTCTCACTCCTTGAAGACCTTCATATAAGAAAACATCCAATAGTACTTGAATAACTGAGTTTGGATGTGTTTTACATTGTAATGCAGAGATGCCTTTCATACTCTGGAGAAATGAGTCGTCTGCTGTTTTTTCCCCTCCTGTAGACAGCAACCTACAGACTCCTACTGAGAAGCTACCGTGCAAGACTTTCTTGGATAGCTCTGGCTGGCCATTAGTAGAAGTTAAACAAGAATCTTTGAGCCAACAGAGTAGCTGTGTTATCTGGGCATTTCTGGGGGTGTACAGTAGCTGCATTACTGGATGTTTGCTGACCCTACCTGCAATGCTGATCTGTTTCAGAGTTTTTAAGCACAACAGTACTTCTCATGGGCATCTTTCTTTGACTGTTCAGTCATTTGCCCGAGACAATTTGCTTGGGGGAGGGACGTTAACTTATGAAATTCATTTCTGCAAAATTAAAATTTCTCCCAGCTTCTGTCACTGCCATTTTAACTTTTTTCACATCCACACTTCCTTGCTTTTGCGAAGTTGAGCAAAGCACTGAGGTTGAAGCATGTTCAAATCCTACCCTTACAAAACAAATTTATGTTGCTGTATCTGCATATCTAAATGTAATAGCTCATGGTTGCCCAGAGCAAATCATTTGAGGGACCTATAAGCTGTTTCAATTCCTATTTGTAACCACAGATCATGTCTCAGATGGGAGTTGGTACTAAAGAAAGAGTAGATGCTGAGCAGCATACGTTTTGTCCTGTATTTACTGTTTTTAATGTATGACAATGAAGCTTAACGTGTATAAATGAACTATGTACTTATTACAAGGCCAGTTTCTCTTGAATTGGCTGCTTTGAGACTTCAAGTGGGCTGCATTTCTGTTTAACTTTTTGTGCCTTAAGGTGGTTTTGTACAGTGTTTTTTAACATCATTAAGAATTTGTATAAAGTTGTGAAAGTTTAATAGTATAAGTTATAAACAAGGCATCTTGGATTGGCCCTATAATAGGAAAAATTTTCTATAACATTTAACTGCAGGACTATCAGCCAGTCCCACACACTTGAAGCTACTTCTGTTCCACTGTGGGTGTGGGTGAAGCTGTAGAATGAGGTATTCCTACCCTATGCTGTAGAAAGGGGCTATCGAGGTTAATGTTTCTGAGAGGCTTAGTTACTAGTGAAGTAACACATTTAGACTGGGAACAAATCGCTAGCTTGTGAAGAAGAGCTGGTTTTCTGCAGCTCCATGAATACGGAGGACTGCATGTACACACGCAGTTCATCCGAAAAAAAAAGCTGCTTATGCCTTAAAGTGTTTGTGGGGAAGGGGGTGGTTGCGGAGAAGGAATCGGCTCCTTGGACCCTGTGGGCAATGCTATCCAGACTGGGCACCGGCTGGCTGCCTTCGTAACGCTGGGAGCATGGCTGCTGTTTGCTTAAACGCAGGAAGCTGAAAGGAATGGAAGTGCAGGTGTTCTTAGAAATTGCTGGAGAACGGTTATTTCTATGGTTCTGATGCAAGAGACATAAACTATGTCTATAGACGGGGTAGGCCCAGGCCTATGCCTCCGTTGCAGTTGTTGGAATAAACAGCAAACATCTAGTTGAAAGCAAAGCCTCGTCTCCTCTTGTTGCTACGTTCACCTCTTTAAGCAAGAGGCTATAGATTTTATAGTCATTAAACTAAATGTTCTATAAAATAATCTTTTTCTCTTTTTTTTTTTTGTCCAAAGCTGAATTTGCATTGTGATTTGTCTCATTTCTTACACCTTTCGTTTGAGGGTCCCTAAATACAAAAGGGTGAATTCCAGCTTGCGATCCACCAGGTGAATCTTGAGAGCAGTTAGGTAGGAAACGCAAATAAAAATTAACTGCCTGTTCTCTGCTGGTGGTGCTGGCAGGGGACAGGGAGGAAGGTGGGCCTTGCACCAAGCTATTCCATGGCTTAAGATCTCTCTTGAATATTCCAGGTGCTGTTCCTGGAAGACAAGTTCAACATTTTAAAGAAATAGTGCCAGTTCATTGTACTTCTGATAAGGTGTTTACTGTTTCAGGAACTTTACAATAAATGAAATTTTGTTTTCTGAACAGCTGATGGCTCTTTTGTTCTTCACACATTGGGAAACACTTCAAAACATAATAACTTTTTTAAAAAAAGAAACCATAATCTTTCTTCAAGACAGCATTACTGATTTGAAACAGAATTCCAAAATTTATGCTAGTTTGTGTGGTGCAGGATGACTGCATGAGGACTGGAATCAATAGTAAAGCTCAAGTACAGTGCGGCATCGCAAACTACTGCAACTTGAACTCTTCTGTGGTTGGTGACGGTACACCTTCACGCTTGGCTTTGAATACCAGCTAGAAATATATTGCTGGAACTAGGCTGTAATATGCTAGATGGAGTCTCCTGTTCAAACGCCCTTGCTTTTCTCCAAGGACTTCTGTAAAGTTATTTTTCTCAACACCCATATAGCAGGATTACTGATATTTTAGTTTTCCGAATTACACATTAGTTCAATTGGTACAGCAAATATAAAATGCGCCAATAATCTTTTCCACTCTAAAGCAATATGCTTGCACTGTAGAGATCTTCACAATACAGCATTTACAGATGTTGAATTAAGCTGTCATTGCGATTAATAGTCACATTATCCATGTAAATCTTCCTGGGTTTTTTCTTGGTGTATACTAAACCTAGAAATATATTGCAAATAAACTTAGGACTGTTGTTATAGATGTCTGACAGGTGGGAAATGACCTGCCTGAAGATGTGGGGTTGGAAAGAGATGGTATTTAAATGCCAATGAATGGTGTGCAATGTAGAACAGCTGTGTATCCAGGACAGGGTGGAGCAGATGCAAATCAGCATTAATCCAGGTTTAACAAATCATGCTGAAATGTGTGCTCTGAAGCAGTGAAACTTTAACATCCCTTCCAAGGTGCACTGTGTCCAGAACTGTGTTATTTGCCTGATGTTACTTCCTGTGGGGAAAGTCAGAACATCGACTAGATGCTGGGTGAGAAAAGTATTTCCTCTTCTGTGCAAAGCTGTTTTTTTCTTCCAATACTGCTTAATTTCATTAATTGTTCCTGTTCTAAGACAGCTGACAACTGTATAGCTCTGTAAAAGTAAAATATTTTGGTTCCGTAAAAATACAACCTGGAAGCTTTATAAAACAGAAAAAAAAATTAAGTCCACATGGGTGTGATAAAAATCTCTCTTAATTAAGAAAAGGTTAGGATTTGTCAAAGTGAAGCAGAGTGTTAGGACCATGACAGTTACTGCGAAATTAGGAGAGGAAAGGGAACTTAACTAATTGAAGGGATTATCTTTTTTCCTGTAAACACAGAGAACTTAATTGCATTGAGTCTTTGCTTGCTCGTGCAATCAGAATCACAGCTAAGCTGGTGATGCGTTGAAATCGGTGTACCCCATGTCTTCAATTAATTTGTAATCCCAGTGTACAGACTGAATTACGGAGGTGCCTTTTAACTAATCCCTACAGGAAAATCTCCTGAGCTGTTGGGGTATCACCTTACCGACCGCCACCTTCCAGTAGCACCCCGTGAGATCCAGCTGGATGGAAGTTTTTGTCATGGGCCTTACCAAGCGAAGAGAGGCAAAGGCCGTCTCTCAGAAGTTATTGAATAAAGGTGCTTGCTTCTAAATCTTCTAGGAAAGCCAATTGACAGAAACTGCATTAGATTGGTCAAGAAATGACGCGAGTCTAGTATTTTTATATACTTGGTGCTACATAAAATGAACCAAAGGTGTTTAGCCAGGTGTCATGTGTCCTCCAAAGTAACACCAAGAATGTGACAGGTCTCCATCGCTGCTGGTGTCACAGGACTGCCTGGGTCATGCTGCAGGGAACTTTGTAGCAAATTTTGCCGAAAACATGCGGAAAAACTATTTGGCTTTGACAAGCAGACAAGATGCAGGCAAATGGCAGGAAAGAACTGGATGCATCCTCATTTCTAAATGGGAGGTGAATCCCAATGACTAACGTTCCCCGTGCAATGCAAGCCATCTGCCCAAGCTAGGAAGTGAACTGACAGGCCCGTAAGTTGGATGAAACCGTATTACTGCCTGCAGAAACATACTCAAAAGGGACCGCATCAGCCCGCTTAGCCTTTATGAAGCTAGTGCTTTTAAAACATCTGGTTTTATATAGCCCCTGTGTGCTACTCAGGGCTAACTCAAATAGGTGCAAGTGTTGTAACAGTCTGCTAAGCAGCATTTGTTGTTCTTCAGTTGTAAATTAAGTTCTTGCCCTGAACAGCCTGCTGCCTTGATAGTTTCCTTGAGGCTGATGACTGCCTGGCAGAAGCTGTTAAAATCAAGCTAGAGAGTAAGAAACAAACATGCAATCCAGCAAAGGTAATGAAGATGATGGTTGGTTTAACCACACCAACAACTGGAAAAGGAACTATGCAAATTTTCAAGCCAATTTAAAAGAAATTATTTAACATATTGAAAATTATTAAGGTGATTAAAGGATCGCAGCACCTGTCAACAAGGCTGAGAGACCTGGGACTGTCAGCCTGGAGAAAAGAAGGCTTGGGAGGGACCTTATCAGTGTGTATAAATACCTGTGGGGGAAGAGTAAAGAGGGTGGAGCCAGGTTCTTCTCAGTGGTGCCCAGTGGCAGGACAAGAGGCAATGGGCACACACTGAAACACAGGAAATTTCTGAAACACAGAAAAAGCTTTTTTTACTCTGAGAATGGTTGAACACCTGTACAGCGTGGCCAGAGGTTGTGGGGTCTCCATCCTTGGTGATCTTCAAAACCTTCCTGGATGCAGTCCCAGGCAATCCGCTCTAGTTGACCCTGTTGTGAGTGAGGCAGTTGGACTAGACGGTCTCCAGAGGCTCCTCCTGACCTTAACCATTCCGTGATTAGAAAAGAATGGCTTCCTAAAGGAGTTTAACTGGGTTTTTTAGGGTCTTTTATCAAAAGATGAATATTTCCTCAATAAAAATGAAATTATTGTCCAGACTGGTATTTAGTGACATGCAACACAATATAATTACAATTAATTAGTGCTTCAATGATCTAATGAAGTTAAATGCAACCTAATCTGCTCCAGCATACCTTAGTGGAAAAGACTGCAAGGGGAAGAGGGGTGCCCTCTTGACATTATTTGGGCTTTCAGCAGCTGCTGGTGGTTTTGAAACCTTTGCATTCTCCGTTTTCCTGGCATGCTCCAGCTCTCTTGGCTGCACCTGTGTCCTCTCCAAAAGCAGCTGCTGTGGCCTGTGGTCTATTTAATGGGAGCCACATGGCCAAAGTAGCTCAGCACTGAATGCACCAGCTTGCTGCTTTTTTCTCTCTTTGAATATGTGCATCTTATAAGAGCTCAAACACAGAGAAGTGGCTTCTGAGGCTCTTCAAGGTCAAGAGGTAAGAAATTCTGTGTTTACTGACTATTAAGTAGTAAAACAAAAGTAGGGATTTGAACGTGACTTTTCTCTTGTCCTACTCCAGTGATCTGCTGGCTTCCAGCTCCATCCATTGCTTTCTTCCTTCTCCAGGTTTAAAGATTTGACTTAAAGAAACGTTAGTATGATATGCTGATACTGCCCGTTCTCACAGCTTTGATGAACCCATGGGTTGGTTAGGATGATCAGGCATGCCTGAAGTTAAAGGGATGCTCTGCTAGGTCTCTAGGGGGAAAGTGAGAGACGGAACCTCTTTGCAAGCTCTGCTTCCCCCAGGCAAGGTAATAAAATCTCCCGTGTTACTGGTAAGGTTTGTGTGGGGGTATCTCCCTCAGGCTTTGGATAACCAGGGTTAGAGCCAAGCCAAGTGGTGGTATTGTGGTGCAGCAATCTGTGAAGCCGGACCAGGGATATTGTGCATGCCGGCTCAAAAGACAGGAGGGTGGTGAGCGAGCGTTGTGTTGCAGGCTGGGATGGCTGTGGTCAGGTTTCCTGGACACTTGTACGCCTTGCAGCCACTGCAGGTCCCAGGCTTACTAAAGCGCACAGCAGTGACAAAAGGCAGGTGTAAGGCAGTGTGTGCTAGATACTCCTAGCACAGACATAGGGAGGGACTGAATGGGCTGGGGTTGCTCACCACAGCCACAGCTTCTTTGGAGATTGGTAATGAGTCAAACCTGCAGCCAGGGAAGTGATAACTGATGGATGTGAAGTGGTTGATTTGGCTTTTCTTTGTCAACTGTTTGATTCCCCACCAAGCTTCTTCAGTGACCAAAAGCCAGAGTTGTCCAAGCTCTGAGACACTGGGTGGCCAGATCTGCATGGTGGAGATCCAGGTGGTGGTTTTCTTGCTAGGTGGGCTGCAGTAGTGCAAGGCTAATGTTTTTAAAATCACACAGTTTGTATGCTGTTTTGTGAAAACGGATAGCAATTATTTCAATCTTAAAGCTGGGACACACTGTCTCTCTCTGATTTATCCTAATCCTTCCCCTGGCATGGTGGGCATTCATACGGGTTGGATGAGGTCTCACAGGTGCTGTTCATCCTGGCAGCTCTTCATGAATCCCAAACTAAAGCTCATGTGTGTTGTTTCCTTCTAAAATAGTTTGTCACAGATGCTTTTGCTGTGGTCCTTTAGTATCTCCTTCCATTTGCTTTGGCATTTGCTCTTCAGACTTGTTCAAAAGCCACCTTGCCCAGTTTGCTGGGTCATTGTTGAGCAGGAAAATGCTCGCTGGTTTTTAATGATTCTTTGCTCCAGCTCTCCCTTCTCTATCTAATAATCGTTACTCTTGAAAAGCTTTGCATTGCCTGTGCCTTTGGTGGATTTCTAGGACTCAAATATGGATTTGAGGGCGGAGGGGGGGAAGGGAATTGAGTGATGTAAGCTCTGGGCTTTCACTAGCTGCATCTTGATTAACCTGCTCTGTTACAATAAATCCAAGATACTCCTTCTTCTGGACGTTCTTAGTGGCTTGCATATTACTTCAAGGCATGAAGAAAGGACAGTTACTTGTGTCTCTTCACCATCCCATACTGTGCCTTAGGCTTTGCAGTTTGTTAGAATGTGCAGTTTTGGGGTGTGTGTGTGTGAATTGGGTTTTTTTGCTTATTCCTCAACTTGCTCCTGGTGACGGGCAATTCTCTACCTCTGTTGGTTGAGCTGCCGCATTGACAGAATCTAGGCACAATCAAAATTTCTTGTTGTAGTCTGACTGAACTGTGGCAGTGTTTTACCTGTTCTGCACCTCCTGAGTGTTTTCTTCCCTAAGCAGAAGTGGGAGAGTGAAGGTGCTCTCCTGAACTTGTGTCAGGCAGTGCTCGTGTGAAACTGTGGCTTCTTCTGTTTTATCGACCTTCAGCACGAGCAGTGCGAGTAGGAAGCCTCTTCCTGGAATTCATAAGGTACGATGAGTGGCCTCTGCTATCTCATGAGCTTTTTAATGATAACTGTGAGGGTGCAAATCTACCCGATAAGTGACTTATTCGTTAGCAGTGGAGAGGGCTGCTGCTGAGCTTCACCTTTGCTGCTTCATCCCTCCTGCTTTGGGTAACGCCTTGTTGAGAAATGGAGGAAAACCGAAGCAGCAAGGGAATCGCATTGAGAAGCTGACTTAGTCTTCTAGCCATGATGGAGCAGCCCAACTGTCCTGACTTTGATCTGCAATTGTAGAAAAGCTCAGTTTCCTGGCAGTTTTTTTATCTATTTCAAATTCATAATACCAACACACACAGGGCATAACACGACTTCTCTGAAACAGCAAGTCTTTTGCAAGATATTTATTTTAGGCTTCTGCTGAACACATGAATAAACCAGCAAAAGAAAGAAATTACAATTATGACAATGATGAGGTCAATCTTAGAAAGGAAATTGTCTTGAGAGCAGCCACTTAAGTGAAATTGTCACTTGCGTACATTCACATACACAGCGGGATGCAATCGATTAATGGCTCCTTCGGCTTGATGGGAGGTGGAGAAGCAGCTGCCTTTGATTTTTAGCCTTCTTGCACACCGATGCTTTCCACCGGGGAGTGGTAAACTGGAATATTCTGACCATCCCGCAGTTTCAAGGTGACATCCTGAAGGCACCAGCTGACACAAACCAAAAGAGATTTTTAACTTGTTTCAATCACTTCTAATATTGTAGTAAAGTTGGTGTAGAAACAGCTGGCATGGAGAAACAAATCATTCCACGCGTTCATTGCTCTTAAAAATTCTCTCAAGTGTTTTAAAACTTGGTTTGCGATTGCCAGCTTCTGAAAGCTGTTTTCCCTAATAGCACAGCCCAGATTTAAAGGTCTGGGATGTGTGTTCCTGTTTGTTGCAACCCGAATAAAATCCTGCCAGCTATTTTTAGGCAGGACATTCTTCCCCCCGCCGCAACCCGGTGCCTTTCTTCCTCTCCATCCTGCGGGTGCATTCCTTACTCTGCTCCTCTCCAGCCTTGGAGCCAGACCGTGTTGCTAAGGAATTATCCTGGCTTGGAGGAGTTTGAACACTGTGTGATCACTCAATGTGACTGCTGAAACCCTGACGGGGTATGAAGATGGTTACTCAAAGGAGAGGGGAAACTGCGTTTGTTGGATGCTGAGGGGGAGCCTTTTCCTTCCTCTAAGCTCTGCTCCAAACCCACTTCTGTGAGACTGCTCATGCTGCTTTTCCAGCTGGGAAGGACTATTATTTCGGGGTACTAAGATAGGATTTTTTTCAAAAGCTCCTGGCACTCGCCCAGCTCTGCTTTAGCTGGAGTCAGTGCCGAGTACATACAATTAGGTAATTAGGCTGCTGCACCTCTGTGCAATGGGTCTGCAGCAGGGCTCTTCCCTCACCAGCCCTCCGCCTCTATCCGACCCGGGACAAGCAACTACCTCATTTAAAACAGGGCTTGAAGGAGCAACTGGTTGCTCCCCTCAGCATGGCCTGGGGTCTCAGCACCCTCCGCCTCTATCTGACCCTGGACAAGCAACTACCTCATTTAAAACGGGGCTTGAAGGAGCAACTGGTCGCTCCCCTCAGCATGGCCTGGGGTCTCAGCCCTTCCCTCTGCTCCCTTCAGGGCAGGCAAGCATCGCTTTACAGGACTGGTGCCTTGGCCGCCCTCACCTCTGGGCACCCTCCCCATCCCTGCGCTGCCTGCACCTGAGCGAACGCTCCCTTCCAGGTCCAAACCAGCTCACACACTCCCAATCTCCCTTCTTTTCAGTTGCCCTCTTTTTTTAATAACCACATAAATAAATAACCCCTGATGGACAGACTGCTCCTTCAGAGTCTGAAGCATTTCAGTGGCTTGGGAGCCTCAACTACTTTTGCAGAGAGAGCTCACCTCCCAGTGCTGTTTTAGTGTGTCTGTATCAGTCTGGTTGCCTCCCACATCTTCACTGCAAGAACCCACGTGCACGCTCTGCAGAGCCCCACCAGGATGGCCCACTTACACGTTTGTTATTTCTCTCAGGGATTTCGGGAGCTCCTCTTTGTGGAGCAGATGGCAACAAGCCATTTTACTCTTAGTTCCTCAGCTGGGTGCAAGGACACTGAGTCCTGCCTAGCCCCAAGTGGAGCTGTGTGCAGGACCCCACATGTAAGCCAAGACGGTTGAGTCTGACAGATCTGTCTGCCACAAACCCTTTTACAGAAGATGCTTCCCCCCCCCCCCCTTAAGCTTGCAGATGAAAATGCATGGAGGTTTTTCCGCCCCCCCTCTTAAGCTTGCAGATGAAAATGCATGGAGGGCTCATTTTAAAATAAAACTCTGAGATGTATGCACTTCAATTACTCCCGTAGTTTAACATCTTGCAATTTCAGTTATCCTCACATAACTCAGTGAAACAGGAGGGAACTGTTATTTCCCTCCATCTGTGAGGAGGGGATGAGGAGGAGTGAGGAGATCGGAGCCCAGGTGCCCAGGGAAGTGTAGATGTGCAAGAAAGGTGGCTGGGGACCTCTGAAGGTATCTCTGGTCACTAGGGAGGAGGCCAGGTCTGGCCCTGAGCCTCTCAAGTCCCAGTCTAGTGCCTTCCTCCCATCACTTTACACCTTACTTCCCATAGCTATTCAGGAGAGAAATACAGTAAGTTGTGCTCATCTAACTATGAAAAGAAAACATTACCATATGGCTGGTGGCAGCTGAGCAAAAACGTAGCTTTGGGTTTCTAAATAGAGCTAACAGAAGTGCCTAACAAACTCTGAGAGCAAGTACATGTGAGGAGGTTTGCATCTAATGAAATTTCCTCTTTTGCAATGGAAGATGGACTTCGAATTCATGTAGTAATTCTTTGCTCAGCTCTAGGAATCAGTTTACCCTTGACAAGAGAGGCTTTCAGGCTTCAGCATTACAAAAATGTAAAGTCACTACTATATGATGTGGAGTCAGAGCATCCTTCTACTGTAATATATCTGTTCTAGCACTTTTTTAACTATAAAGACGTGTTTATTAGATAGCTTGAAAAAAATCCTGCATGATTTTTAGCTCACCTTGATAGGCTCTGATGTAATGTGTAAGATAATTCCCCTATTGCAATACGTGATGCTAGACTACAGTTAGGACTGCTATTCAACGGCCTTGCACCTTCTTGGGGAGGAGGGGTGGGAGGGGACAATACGTTATCTTGGCTCACAGTATTTGTGTATATACTGAGCTTTAGTTTGTAGAACACATTTCACACGAATGGCTCATGTTGTTCTGTTTGTATTTGTAGGGATGAATTCAGTATTTCTCAACTAATTTACATTCTTGTCGTAATGACGGTAATAACCTTTCCAAGACCTTCAGACATGAATTTCCTCTTCCTTTGTGTGCGTGATCTCAGCAACACGGATGACTAAAGCAAATATCCTGCTCTGCTCTTTTCTCCTACCACGTCTCTCCCTGTGCCTATGTGTTTCTTCCAGTACGCACCATTGACGAGAGTGGTCCATCTCTGAGTTAATATAGAGGTACCCCGCGGATTTTGTTCCAGATACCGGTAACTTTATCTGCAGATGTAAAAGTATGTTAAAGATTCAGTGAAGCATGTTACTGAAATGGGCCTTCACTCCTTCTATAGTCAAAGGTGCAACCCCTCCCTTTTAACGTAAACCCTAATTTTATTTTTTTTTAACGTATTTCAGAGTTTCACTAAGCTTTTCAAATGGCTAACGTGTGCATGGCTATACAAGTATGCCTGTTCTGCCATACATTAATCTCTCTCTGCTGAAAGAATGTACTGTGTTACAGCTGCAACCCCCAGGGAAAACCACTCGCTCTCTGAAATATTTATGAGCAAACACCTTTCCTTACCAGAACGCATGGTGATCCAGAGGTGACCTGCACTGTACTAGCTTCCCATAACCATAACAAGCCTGTAGGTTGAGACACTCTACAGATCAGTCCATTAACATGCATCACGGCAGCGAGATGTTCAATGATTTTTCTCAGTGTCACAAATTCTACCACTCAGTTGTTTAACAAACAAAGCTAGGAGCTGCAGCACCAACCACAGCTAATTGCACTTGGTCTAATGTTTGTATAAAAGAAATGTTTCAAGTGTAGAGTTCACTGGTGGTACTGCAATCACAAAGGGAAAATGCCAGGGGTTCTCCAACCAGCCCAGTAGGCAGCAGCTGGGGATGTTGTGGAGTCAGTAAATTGATCTATGATATATAATCATTAATGATGATTAACTAGTTTATTTCACGAGAACATGAATGCTCATAAGCATGAAAAAGCGGAGAAGAAAGTTGGTGGTTTGTGTCCTGGGTGAGGTCAGCAAAAGGCAGGGTTTGACTTCACCCTGAGTCACCTGAGCAACCAGCATTCTTAAAAGGTGATGCAGGAAAACATCAGTGGGACAGGTTCTCTTCTTTTCAATCAGCATAAGAGGTTGTGCTTTTTTCCCACATTTTTGGTCTTAGATATGTTGCCTTGTAGAATCTCTAAAACCTGGGAAATTGGGAAATGTTTTGGCCCAGGGTATCACGTGGGTGAAGCCTGGCTGGAGCGAGATGGAAAGTGGAAATTTTATGAGTTGGTTAAAGGTTGATTTTTCTTGCCCTGACAGCTCCCCTCCTTCACTGCAGCATCTGCCCCATTCCTTACTGCCCTTGTTTGGTCCCCAGGACTCAAAACTAGTCACCAGGAGGAACAAAATGATTCAAATGTGACGAGATCCCTCAGTGAGTTGCCTGGAGAGGTCACTAGGGACATTTTGCGTCACCAGCAAAACCAGGGAAGAGCAGCCTGGATTAAGGGGTAAAAACACTGATGGAAAGCCCTCTTCAGGCAGCAACCCAGAGTGGAAGCGGACTTGTGTTTGCAAGGTTTGCCTCGCCCCAACCCTGGGCTGACGCAAGGCAGCCTTGTGCAATACTTCAGCACCCAGCGCAGCATTCTCCAGTCACTGCGTAACCCCAGCACTCAGCCCCGTGCCAGGCAGCTGTCCTGACATACAGGTGCTTTTAAAAACCACACCATTTGTGCTGTACCACAGTGTAGCTGGTGAGTAGCTATGAATCTCTGTTCTGAATAAAGCTTTAAAAACTAGAGTGCGATGTATCCGGGGAGAAGAGGGAGGCAGCTGCTATTTTAAAGATGGATCTTGATACGTTTCTGAAAATGATTTTGTGGCTTACAGTAGCAGGAGGGGGATCGACTGACTTGGGAGATCCCTTTGCATTCTGTGATGTGCCCGTATAGCACAACATGAAGATGCCGCTCTTGGTGTTTCTAGTCCCTCGCATTAGAGCACAGATTTATGCTCTGGAAATCCATTCCTCTTCCAAATCAACTGGCATCCCACCCTACTGCCTTCCAGTGCCCCCAGGTCACTCGTGACCTGCTGAAAATCCCCTAGCTGATCTCTTGTCACCCAGCGCCTTGGGAAGCCACCCTGTGACACCACCTCCCCAGTGTTACCTGTGCTCTTTCTGTGTCCACGTGGTTACTCCCATCCGTCAGTCGGATGTTGTGAACCTTAAGAGGGGGGGCACCCAGGGCTTCCAGGGCATTGGGATTGTTGTTCAATTGCTCCAAAGCCTGCTGATAATACTGGGTCCTGGCAAAACTCTCTAGGTGAGAGAAACAGGGTAGTGAGGAGACTGTCCACTTAAAATCAAAACTTAAGTTAAAAAAAAAAAAAGACATTTCCTCCAGACTCCACACCCTCCCTGAAAAACACTCTGAAACTATTAATTAGGAGAAATCTGGCTAAAGGAGGAAACACACCCTTACATCAGAGCAGCAGTGCTGAGCTGTAATGTTATTCAGCTCACATAAGTGAAGAGGGCTCTGAAAATAGCCTGTTCTATACTGATATACAGTTCCGCTTATGGCTGTGTCTCCCTACTTTTCATACGTTTGTACGTCATCTAAAAGGACCAAAAAAAAAACGGGGGGAAAAAAAGCATAAGGATGAACATCTGAAAATGTTCTGAATGTAATTATTTTTTTAAAGGAGGTACAGAAAATACTTTAACAATGGAGAATATTTCGCAGACATTGGTGTGAGACAGGAACAGCTGCTGCTGTGAAACTCTTGCTGTGGTCTTGATACAGCTTTTCAAGTGGCAGCCACGAAGCTGCAACTCTACTGATGGATGCATTAAAAGGGAGGCACAAAGAAGCACCATTAGAGTTAATGGTCAAGCAGCAACAATAGCACAGTAGACTGGATGCTGCAGTGTTGGCATATGGAGGGCAATTGTAGTAAATTGCTATTTTTCAATGTCTGGTTACTATATATAGCTGGGAAATGCTGTCCATTGGTGACCACTGTGCAATGCAGATCTGTGAGGCTGGAAATGTGCCGACTCTCCTTATGGAGGCAGAGACTTGCTTATAAACAGTTTTGAGGCTTGCCTGCTGAGATTTCTAGATGTGCTTCACGCCAGCCTAACTTCACTCTCTTGACATCAAGAAGGGCAGAGTTAAGCTAAGAGTGTGCATATGTGAAAATCCTACTCTGGCAACTATGCTCTTGCCTTCCAAAGAGTTTAAAACAAGGTGTAAGGTTTGTTTCCTGGTCTCTTGCCTATCGGTATTGCTCTTGGAGCGTGAGGCAGAAGGATGCTGCCCCCTCTCCCTAATTAGAGGCATCCCCTGTGAGCAGGCAGCATCCAGTTGGCATAGAAACAGCTTTGCTAGGCTGCAGGCTGCGCTGGTCCTCCCTGGCCCCCTGGGCCATCCTAAGGAGCCCCAGCAAAAGGGGTTGCAGCATGCCAGCCCTTTAGTGCCTACGGATCATGGCAAGCAGCCACCCAGACCCCATTAAAAGTAGGTTGTGTTCATCCTGCAGGTTGGAGGGGAAACGGGTTCGAGTTTCCTGGTGCTCCTTCTCAGCTGTTCCTTGTTAGCATCCCGTGTATTGGACATAAAATGCCCGACTAATCCGTTTGTCCGCATGTTTCATCTCTCAGTAGGAGAGCTGACAGGGTGCTGGGGTTGGCTGGGGAGACTGCTCCTGTGAGGAGGGTGTGGAGGTGAAGAGAGTGAGTAGAAATAGGATTACCTGAGTGTGTGTACAAGCTTTCACAGAGACCACGTGCATGCAAACTTCCCTTCAGCCTGAAGGGGAGGGAAGCACCCCTTCTCCCCCTGCTCCCACCACTACGGAAGCCACTTGTTCCTCACAGGTCCCAGTATGGGCCAGTTCTGTGCACTGGGATAGCAGAAGGAACTAGGATAACCCTGGGTGTGGGCCAAGGAAGGAAGGCTCCCAGTGTGGCTCCGCTGCCTGTTGGAGGCTACAGAAAGACACACTCTGCAGCAGAAAGTGTCCTTTCAACAGCCCAGCTGGCTTGTCACAGCTGCTCGGTGGCCACCAATGTTGCAACAGAGCAAGAAGTAGCCATTGCGTTGTGCCACTTGATTGCACAGCTAAGTGATGTGGGGAATGAGCTCTTTGACTTTCTGTACAGCACAGGGGGTGACTTCCCCCCCCACCCCCCCGAGATTTCTAGATAACAATGCTGAAGCTGAAAATTAAAAAATGCTGATGTCCTTGTTAAAGCCAGACTCAATATTTTAAAGCGTAAGAGGATCATATATCTGTCATGTACTCCAGAGCTCGAGGGCATGAGCTGCCTAAAATTAAAGCTTGCTTTCCAGCCTTGTCTGATTTGTTAAAATGAAGGGCAGGTTTCAGAGCTTATCTGAGGGCTTGAGGAACAGGCTTGGCTACACTTTTCTGGCAGCATCCTCTGATATAAGGGTAGGTGAAAAGCAGTATCATTTGATAGTACCAGCAAGGGAGAAGCATAGAGCCAAGAGGCCTATAGCACCCCCTGAGGGAGAGGCAAAGCCTATTTCTGGTCTGATGCTAAATATCTAGAAGTAATTTTAGAGAAAATAAACATCTATCATTTGGACTAATAATTTGGATTCTTAGCCAAAGATACATAGCAACTAGAGCTGTCTATAAACAGCAATGGCACCTGTCTAGCTTTTCTCTCCTTGTCCTGGTCTTCTCAATGCTGAGCGCTCTTACCTGCCCTTCATTCAGGAGAAACTAATGGTATCTTAGCACTTCACAGGCATGTTGTGTTTAAAGGCCAGCACCACAGAGAGATTTACAGATAAAACCCGCTAGACTTTAATACCTTCTCACAGATGGTCCTCCTTTCCTGCCCAGTTGTAAAATCTCAGTAAGAAATGAAACCTGCACTACTGCCTAAGCTTTCACTTTGCCCTCACCCTCAGGAAACCCCCCAGAAACCAGACTTTCTCCTGACCACAGCAGCCTGCTTCCTATGCAATACCAACCTCTGGAAATGCGTGCAGCAGCGCTTGGGAGAGCAGCAGCCCTGGGGCTGAACAAAGCGGAGCCCACAGAGGCAGAACCCAGAGGCTCAGCCACACTTCCCTTCGCTTCATCTGCTTTTCACATCTTGCATGCTGCTATTTTCCCCGCTACACAAAAGCAAATGAAAGGGGCAGAGGAGAAATAAGGTTGCTAACAGCACCAAGACTTACTTTGCATAAGATTATACATCACGATGCATCCCCCGCCGCTGAACAGTCCCATGAAAACAGCCATTTGCTGCAGTTTTCTTAGAGAAGCTGGCATTTTTCCTCCATGAAAAGAAAAAGTGAAGACATTTGTTGTAAAAGAAGAAAGCTAAAGGGTTATTTCCCCCCTCCTCCTCTTTCCTAAGAGCCCTTTCCAACCAGGCCTGAATGAAAGCGTAGTGCACAGGCATCGGGCTCTCGCTCGATGGGGCCCCACCGCGCGCCCAGAAGGAAGGGTGGTGAGAACAGAGCAAACCGGGGACCCAGCCGGGTTGAATGTGTTTATTCAACTTCTTTTAGCGATGCCACCACTTCGCTAATTGCCGAGAAGAAAATGACCTCCCCGGTGTGGCCGGGGGCCAGCGCCGCGGCGCATTGTCACGGGGGCTCCCAGTGCCTGTGCGCTCACTCGCACACTGCGAGCATTCAGGCTCCGGGGGCCGGATTTCTCTCTCAAGTAAACTCCTCTAAAGTAAACATGCTCGCAGCAGGGCTGGATTTGGCCTGGAGTGGTAAGGGACAGAGCCAAGCCAGCGCTGTGCCAACAAAGATAATGGAGCCAAGGGCGTGTGTATTCTGTTGTGTTGTTTTTTTCCCAGGCCGTGGATAAACAGGAAGGCTCTTGCAAGCTATTTTTCTTTCTTCCTGTACCCCCCCGGCCCAAGCTTGCCCTTTTAATGAGTCACAATTTTGGCATTTGAATGAATGACCCAGCAGAATAAGAAACACCTCTGAGAAAGTCAATCTACTAAACGCTTCCACTGTTTGGGTAAGAGGGGGACTGCGTGGCCTGAAGAGCCTGAGCTAATGCTCCTGCCCACAGCAGGTTAGCAGGAGTCGAGCTGAGTCGTCAGTAGGAGTGTAGCACGTTGCTTCAGGCTGTGGCAGGATGGGACTTGACCGAGCATCCGAGTATCGGCTTATGCTCTTGCTTCTCTCGCAGCTGCGATTGTAGGGAGGAATGCTCTTGAGAGCAATTTAAAAAAAAAAAAAAAACAAACTAGCAAAAGGCTGCCCTCTTTGATGTAGGCACATAGACACCTGAATACTTGGGGAAGCTGTATGGGATTTCTCATCCCACAGGCTCCACACCTTGATCCTTGTGCCACGATGGTGTGACTTAAGTGTTACACTCAGCGAGAGCTGGTTAATAAACCAAGGCCCAAACCAGTTACAGAAATGTGACCTGGGCAAGGCCGTTTGAGTCCTGTTGTGAAAACCACCTCTAGCATCCCTCAGGTATGCGTTAGTCAGGTATTGCTCAGCTGACAACCACAGTTTAGAGAGGGTGCAGAGGCAAATGTCGGGACTCCTTCCCATCATGGCTGGGTCAGGGTGACACGGGCAGCCTCTCACTGCTCTGCAGACATGCCCATACACCATCTTTTGCGTCCTCTAGCCTGAGGGAAACCGTGAATGCAACCCAGGTACAACTTTCATCTACTGCCCTGTCGGCACTAGCGTTCAATCGTAACGCATGCTATCCCTTAGTCGAAGGCTTTCCTTGGTAACTAGTTCCCTTGATTTTAAGAGCTCTTAAAGTTTATTGTTTAATTTACTTCAAATATATGGATGGCTAGTAATGGTAGCAACCCAGAGAACCACGTGGGCATTATGTCTATTTTATGCCCCAAAATCCCCAAATTGTGCCATTGGTACAGTCAGTCATCATCTCTCTCACTCCTGATCTGTTTCTCTGACGAGTTTTCTTCTTCACTTCCCCTGGGGAACTTGAGTGGTGTGAGAAGTTGCAGCAGAGGAAGTATGAGTGTGTTTTTACAGAGAAACAGTGGCAGTCATTTCAGAAGGACAGTGAGAGCTTTCTGCTCACCCATTTGTGTTTGCAACTTTCCTTAAATCGCAATTTATAACATTATTTTCCCCCCTCAAACTGCAAAATCTGATTAATAACTGAGTTTCCTGTTAGATCTGTCCGGCCAGGAGGATGATCTGACACCAAAACCACGTAACAGGGAGAAAAAAAAAAAAGGTGGCAAGTCTGGAGAGCGGATCAGCTATAACAGGCTGTGACCCACGGCATTTGTTTTTGCCCCTTTCAAAGTTGTGGCCAGGCAAAACTTGCTTTCTGTGATGAAATTCAGGGTAATTGAACGCAAACGTCTGGGGGTGGGGCATGCTGCTGGCAGTTTGCTGAGTAAAAGTGGGAAGATACTGAGCTCTTGCACGAGCACGGAGGTTTTGACTGAGGCTCAGGGGACCTGCCTAGCAAAGGGCGGAAATTAGAGGCTCTGCAACTCGCTGTCAGTGGGTTTGAGGTTTGTTAGGTCTCACGGTCTGCTCGCACCCAAACAAGGGGGATGGAAAGTAAGAGGAGCTTTGTTGCTGATCAGTCATGTGCTTGCACATGCTCTCATCACCACCTCCATTCGCAGCAGGTCAGCAGCCACAGGTGCCCCAATGGTGCCGTTCTGAGACGGTGCCATCTGGCAAGGGGGCTTGGCAGCTGAGAAATGGTGATCCCGGTAAGCACTGCTGCCCCATGCAGCACTCCCAGCTGCTCCTGATGTGCTGCCCCTGCCTGCAGCCATTGCCTGTTGCTGGTCCTGGTGAGGCAGGGATGTGGGGGGCTGAGGTGCACCCAAGTTGCACAGCCCGCACTGGCTCTGCGAAGGTCCTCGTTGCCGTAACAGGGAGAATATCTCCATTGCTTGCTTTCGGTCGCAGTGGGAAGCCCGCAGGCTGGACCACCCCATCCCCAGGCTAGCACTTGATGCTCTCATCCTACTTGTTTCTCAGCTGTTTTCCCAGGCCAGTCCTATGACAGCACGTTGTGGGAGGAGGTTCAGAGCTACGCGCTTTAACAAACCTCTCAAGACCTTGCAAACCTTCTCTTTGATCCCACAATTCCCTGTTAGCTTCCAAAAGCAAGGACAGAGCTGTCCTTGGAGCCCAGTGCATCCCTCACAGGGGGGCTGCTGCTCCCTTCCCTGCCATCATGGTCCCTTGCAGCATGGATGTCTGGATATTGCATCCAAATCCTTGAGCATCCTTTGGCATGCAGCTGCTGATGACTTCTGAATGATGACACTGGGGATACTAATGGTGTCAGCTTGTGGAAGACCAAAACGGAGTAAGGAGCTGTTGTCTGTGAGGACTCATTGCTAGGATTTCTGCCCTCTGGCCAACTGTGTTTGCTGCTCCCATCTGCTGCTCTGCTGAAGTGCCATGGAGGTGGCTCGCTAGGGAAGGGAAGCAGAGACATGCCCAGAGGCGTGCCTCCTGTCCTGAGCCTTTCTGAAAATTACAGCCTGCAAAGCGTAGAGGCTATTAAAGGGAAGGACCAAACCCCCTTGACTTCATTCACCACAAAGGGAGTAACTGTAAGACAATGTATTCAGGAGAATCTTATAGATACAACGTGCAATTGCCTCCTAAGGAGGGAAGTTCATGTTGCTATCTGTGGTGGAGATCTCCCCTCAGAACCTGTTATACCACTAAAAAGTATGCAAGTCAACTGGTGGAAAAAGATTTCTTCACAGCTGGTAATTAAAAAAGCACAATTTCCAAGCTACGCTATTCTGCAAAAACATCTTTTCCCCTATGCTATTTGCAGCGGTAAGAAAGATTAAGTGGAGATTAGCACACACAAAACCACTGAGTCTACATTTACCAAAAGAAGAGACATTAAATCTTTATAAGTAGTGTTCTCTAAAAATAAATATTAAAGAGCAGAGCTTCCTAATAAGGGCGATGTTCATTTTGTGCCTTGAAAATAGTAAGATATGGTGGAGAAGGTAGTATTCAGTATCGACTTTGAAACTAAGCAGGACTCAGGCAGTTAACAACAAGATTTAACAAACCCAGAGAGGTGGAAGACTCCCAGGGTCACATGTGAAATGGTGGGTTACTGCAACAATAAAGTCTGTTTTTAATTAGACTTTGTTTTCTCCACAGAGGATCTTCTAAAAATAGGCTGGGCTTAAGAGATTCTCCCTTATTTCAGCCAATTCCGATTTTCTGTTTTGGTCTCTGAAATTCATGTGGTAGAGGTTGGTCTCGGGCACCTCCACCAAAGGCAGGTAGTGATAAAGCAAGGGCATTTTCACCAAGCCACAAACATTCATTTTATTTGCCTCAGACCCAAGTGAGGGAGCTGGGGCTGCAGGTTCTTTGGGGAAGGCATTTCCTCCTCCTCTCCTCTTCCTCCTGGCACTACCAAGCTCCACCAGCACCTCCAGCTTCTGGGTGCTATCGCAGACCAAACAGTAAAGAATAATATTGCTCTGAAATCAGAGAGAAGCAACTTGATCCATGCAAACTCAGTGTGATCAGTGCTGGCTGTCTCAATTTGGGCCACTGCCTACCCACCTGGCCAAGACAATATACTGCCAGGCCACCAATACAAGCAGCTGGGAGTCTTTAAACCACTTTGAACCACTGTAGTCCTGAGGTGTCGGCATGACACACTAAATATGTGTGGCAACAGACTACTATTAAATTAGAACTTATCAATAGGCCTGAACGCAGACCTGAGCATCTAACTTCAAGGCTGGAACTGTTGCCTAGCCATTCTTCAACGAAACTCTCCCTTGGGCTGGTGGGATTTGAGTTGGACCCAGGTCCAGCTTTTCTGCAAGCCACCCAGGTAGTCATGGAAGTCACAGGAGATGAGGGTAATGTCAGGCAAACCACGCACAAGCACACACTTGTATTTCACATTCTTGCTCTCTTGCCCAGCCATTGATCTTTTAAGATCCATAAGGCATCTGGGTGTGAGCCAATTTCTATGCTAATAACATGCCAGGACAACATTTTAGAGACAGTTTCTTGACACTCACTGTCTACAAAATACCTTCGTCATCGGTACTGTCACCAACGAGAGGACAGTACAGCAGAAGTGTTTTGACAGGATCATCATTTCAGCATATTATTTTCCCCTTTTTCACGGAAATAGTCTCAACATACTATTTACCTCATTTCTGAGAAGTAACAGCACAAATTGTGCTCCCTGCCACCATGTTCAGAAATACCAAAGACTTTGCATGCACGATCTGCCTTCACCAAAACCTCAGCAACTTGTAGGGAAGAAGTTTGCTTAATTCACAGTCAAACCAAAGTAGGAGTAAATTTTTTTTTTTTTTTTCTCAGTGGTTCTTCTCCAGATGCACTGAAAAGACATTTTGGCATTTAGGGAGGTAAAACACCTTTTCAGCCAGCTTTGAAATGGTCCCTTCCAGGGTCTCCTTGTGGATTGGTTCCTAGAAACATGTAACTTACCCTGGTTAAAATCCTTTGAAGGGACAACTCTATGTATGAGGAAGATTACTGGCAAGCCAGGAAACCGCATTAAGTTTATTTTCTGCCTTTGCTGCTAGCTAATTAACAAGGAAAGAGAAAGTAGTCAATAGAATGATTAAGGACTCTAAACAGCCACCTCATTCTTGTAGTTGTATCACGTCTCCTGGGGCACACGCTACAATGCAGGTGGCTTGCTCAGTTAGTACAAAGCCTGACATGGTGCCTACAGATATTTTAGTTTCATTTCCTTTTTCTCCTCTTTTGGGTGCTCCCATTTGCATGTTTCTATATATTTATATATCTTCATATATCTGCTGTACTCCACTGTCACAGACTACTTCCCCATGTGCTCTTAAGCTACACAGTCTCATCCGGCGGGCTCACCTGTACTGCATTGCTTTTCCTCCTGCCTGCCCACCTTCACCCCTCTACATGCCCTCTTCCCCTGCGACTATTGCACCACCCCAGTGCCGGGCAGACAGGAACAGTGGGGCCACCGCTCCCGTTGTCCAAGGAGCCTTCTCCTGCCATCCCTTGGCTTATCCCTCTGTGAAATGGAGTCTGTCTGCCTAACTGCAGGTAACAAAGGCAGGTGCCTAAATCCTTTTCTGCTTTTCTCCCAAGTTGCAAAGATGCTACAACCTAGTTTGTTCAGTCTTTTTGAAGGCCAGGCTCATGTGCCAGCCAGTTCAACAACCCACTTCAGATCATCCTCCAAGACAACTAGAGCTGCCCATGCTTTGTACTGAAATACAAGGGGTATCACAGAAAAGAAGCACGACTGGGGCGTGTTATTGGAGAAGCAGGATAATTATACTTACAGTGTGACCCATTTTTGCTGTTATTGGAGCACAGCGTTATAGGTTAATGCCTAATAATCTGTCATTAACATCCCTAATTGTATGTTTCTGTAATTGGACACCATGGAGGGGGGAGGAAAGTTGTGAATGTTCACCTTTTGTGTTTTAGAGGTGAATTGCAAAGGATTTAAGAGTAAGAATTCATAAGTAGGAGAAATGAAAAAGTTGCATCCAAGGTGCAAGGAGGAAAATGTCAGTGGTGTTTATGGTTTTAACAGCGAGAGGTTTACCTGAGAAAACTACAGGACAGCTTCTTGGCTTCCCTGCCGCTGGGAGTGAGGTCACGAGCACTGCAATCCAAGGTTCAAAAGAATTGCTCTACGCTGTACCCGTGCCTCCCCACAGCATGCGTCACAGCCTGGCTTCCAAATGGGCGCGTTAAAACAAAAGAATCACATAAAGAAATAGCAAATACAGTCCTTTGACTGTCTCGTGCTGTCAGGATGAGAGGGAATAGCACTCTGTGCTTAGCAGGAGCTTAGCAGAAGTGGACTGTCAAGCCAGGGAGGTTTTCATAGTGTGATGTGTATTTTCTGTACACAGTTTCCTAGAATAGGTTCACTGAACCTGCAAGGTAAGTGACCAGTGAAGAGTACCAAACCATTTCTCATGGAAAGATCAAAGAGCTTGCAATGCTTTCTATGCAGTGGTAACTACTTAGCTCTCTTCCCAGTCTGTGGGCATTTATCTGTGTCAGATACATTAATTATGCCAAAGACACTGACAAGTTCTCAAAGCCAAAACCAACGACCTATCTAGCTTTAAGTCAACTTACTAAATCCTGAGATGGGGAAAAAACATCAAGAAATACAAGGAGTCTGTAACAACCTTCTTGGCTAATAGGTCACATTTTACCTTGTAAAGAGAAAAGAAAATGGTCACAAAAGTTCATAGAAGTATCTCAGACGTCACTGGGCTAGGAACTGTACGTGGCTATGTTAAAAGTTAGCACCTGCCTGGAAGTTTACAGTCTCTAACTCCAATCCTGATAAGGCTTATGCCTGTCTGTAGTCTTACTAACACCAATAATACGATCCACATGCACGCATTAAATAGGCACGCAGTAGACAGTGACCTCAAGGAACTGAATGCCAGGGGAGGCAATCACAGGGAAAAAATGTTTAAGGCAGGAACACAGGGTAAATCATATGATGCTTGTTCCCTTGTAATGTGTCTGCTTCCGGAAATGAGGGGGCAAAAGATGTGATCTACTCTGCTGTGATCAGCATGGAGCCCGATTTACAAAGCCTTTAAAAATATCAGCGGAGACGGGAAGGTTTGCAGCCTTAAGGCCAAACATCTTGCTGATATAATGCCTTTTATTATATAGTATTATAGCAGTACATACTTTTGGCACTTCACAAACACCTTGCTCTTATTCGTACTGAAAACCAAAAATAAATAAAATGCTACCCTAAATCCCCCCAGATTCTGAGACGTGGTAAGTTTATTTCAAGTGCCCATCTTTACACCCTCCCCAGAAGGGCCCCTCCTTCAGAAAATGCTGACCCTACCCTTCTTCTGAAAGTCAAATCCCTTTGAAATACATCAGATCAACACTTAAAGCCTAAGGCTTTGAGGAAAACTAATTACTTTCAAACATCTTGGACACTTGGATCGTTTCCAGAAGTTGGTCCTTGCGCGTATGAGCAGAACTGGTTCAGTATCAGCTAAATCTGTTAACACAAATTAAGATCTGGGGAAAAAATAACCTCAAAGACTCGTGACTTTTTAATAAGCATTGAACACCAAAACCAGCACAAGACCAACAGGGATTCTGACCTAGAAACATTCTATTCTCAGAAAAACAAAAAGGGAAAAAAAAGTTATGATGGGAACCATTAAAAAAAAAGGAAAGAAAAGAAACTCCCATAACACTTGAAGGTTTCTGTTCAGACAGATCCAGCTTGTTAACTTGCGCACAGAGCTGTGCGAGATGGAGATAGCGAAAGGATGAAGGAAGTGGTGGAACCTGCCACACCATTTGCAGGTGCAGCATCTGGAGTCAGACCTTTAACTTGATCTGAGGAGTAGCTACCAATTTATCCATCCATCCTTTGAAAAAGGAAAAGATATGCTGGATGCTCACAAGACAGTTGGACATGAACCAGCGTCTCTTCCAAAAATGAGTCAGGGCAAGAGGAATTTCAGAGAACAGCTGACTGCAATCCATATTTTCCTCCTCAGAACATGTGTGGGAAAAGATGTGAGGGAAAAAATCCTCTCTCTGTTTAATGTTTTAAATGATGTCTCTATTTCATTCACTAAATCTTAGGTCCTTCTATAGCTCCTGTTAGGGAAGGCAGGGATTTTTTTTTTCATTTTGCAGAGCTGTGGCAGAAAAACACGGAACGACTTCACAGGAAGCCTGTGCCAGGTCGGGCACTTGGTCTCTGGAGACCTGGGCTGTGTCCCTGCCCATGCACCATGCCCTCTCTTAGGCTAAAACATACCAGCCTAGACAGGTTCAGCACAACTCCAGGGCTGTTTCCTACAGTGAACCTACCTTTAGGGATACGGGGACAAGCTTTTGCTATGGAGCTACAGCGTAGAGCTTTGCCCAACAGGAGGTGTGACAGTCCAAGAGCCGGACAAAAGCACAAACCACACTTTTATGTACTGTTGATGGGTGAGATTTTTCAAAACATAGGGTGCTTTGTGTGTGCTCAACAGGCAATACCTTTACAGGATCATTGTTTCCTAAAAGTGCTGGGATCTTTGAAAATTAGGCTGCTTTATGGCATTTTCAAGACATACCCTCACTAGTAGCTTTAAAACAGGGCTGCTAACAACATACATTATTTCCCCATAAACTTATTGCTACCGTAATCTTCAAATACTTGTTCGTGGGGTTTGTTGATCAAATGCTAGATTACCAAGGGCTAAATACAATGAAATTTGACAAATGTGGCATACATGAGACACATAGGTGTGCTGCGATCCATTAGAAAAGGAAACAGGACCAGTTAGCGGGGAATCACTGCTGCTAATGACGCTGGCAGGGATCCATGCCCACAGACTCCTTAAATTGAAGGCTGCAATGGAAAGACACTGCCTTTGACTACAACATACACATTTTTCCGTTTGTTTTTGTTTTCTCATCGCATGCTACTTGGCTCTCTCTTTGTGGGAATTAGGAAGAGTGATAAAGAGATACCATCCCTTTTATACGATGTTACTCCCAGGGACCTCTGCTTAGATAGAAAAAGCCCCTGCTCAGTATTATTTCTAATTTATCTGTGGCTTTTGCAGTTCATACGACACCAGCGCAGGCAAAGCAGAAGACGGTGCTCCCAGGTTTCACAAGCAGCTCAGGGACTGACTTACTGTATCACTGTGGCTAAAACCATAACTTTGGGTGTCTCAATTCACACATGTAAAAATAAGTGACTAAACACTTCCTGGTTCCTACTTTGCTGGAAGATAGCGACATTTAATGGCTGCAAAATGCTCTGACAGCCTAAGATGTCATTTTACTTAGGTATGAAATTGCCCGTGTGCAGTACACGCATGTTAAGAGGCACGACAATGTGTTCCAGAAAAAAAAAAGTATTTTGCAGCCTGGCACAGGGCGTGTTGTAGGACCAGCAGAATAATTACAGCAGCCACAGTTGGCACTTATTAGAAAATTAAAGAAGCTGTTAACAGGTCATTAATAATCTGTGACTACCTGCCTTAATAGTATTCTTCAGTCGACAGGCATGAGGGTGAGGAGGAAATGGTCACACCTTCTTCTAAGTCACTGTAGAAGGCTGATACCCTTATTTTTCATCACTTTGTAATCTGCTTGTTTACTTCCCTCCTGGTGTCTCTTCTGACTGGCTCTTCTCTTGCTGCTAGCTCTCACACCAAAGGACCGCAAGGCTCTTGGCCAGTGAAGCCAGCAGCCGCACCTGCAACAGACAGTCCCAGGAGACAGCCAGCCCCCTCTGTGGTGTTCCAGCCTGGTAGCTGTCTCCTTGCTGTTCAGTGTTGCCTTTAAACACCTCTCCTGAGCGTGTGCTCCTACTTTTGAAGAATATTTTGTCTGCAAGGCATCCCTGTCCATTTACAACATACTATGATTTGCTCTCTCCTTGTCTTGCTCCTTGCCTTCTATGTGTAGGCAGATGGTTGGAGGAGAAGAGAAAAGCAACTTGTTTCCCTGCTTCTTCAGACAAACACACGCTCTCCAGTGCAGACAGATGCCTTAAAGTCAGATCCAGGGCATCAATTCATCTTTTGGGATCAGCTG
Source organism: Aptenodytes forsteri (assembly GCF_000699145.1). Classification (NCBI taxonomy): domain Eukaryota; kingdom Metazoa; phylum Chordata; class Aves; order Sphenisciformes; family Spheniscidae; genus Aptenodytes; species Aptenodytes forsteri. Next base: position 1,871,702 of record NW_008794089.1, read on the forward strand.
TAGCGTATAAAGCATTTGCTGGCTCTGGTCTAATGCTTTTTGACATTGTCAGGCCCCCTTCAGTGAACTACTGCCTTGTAACCAACTTGACAGCAAGTATTGTTCTACATTTATTAATACCGTACGTGCTATCTTCAAACTGACATGTTCCAAGGCCAGGCATCAGCTGTGCTTGGCTCTGGCTTCAAGAAAAATATTCAGACAACAGCACAGACCTCCTGCTGCTAGTAAGTAAAAAAATAAATAAAAACATGCCATTACCATGCTGCTGCCACACCTTTTTACCCTTTCAATCTCAATTTTGCAATTTTTTTTTCTTTTCCTCAGGGTCTTAAAATTTGAAGTACCCACTTCCCTGCACCCTCCCCTTTTTGGCTTCTTTAAGAAAGGGCTTTTTTTTTTTCCCCCAGTCTTCTTTCAATTTATTCCTTTCTCTCTCTTTTGGATGCAAACCTAAATTCCAGAAAGTTGAATGTACATAAAAGTTAATTAAGTTCAGAAACTGTTTTTCCGCTCCTTTTTATTTTTATTTTTTTGGAATGCAGATTTTTTTTTTACTATAGCCACTGTAATTTTCTATTATTTTTAAAATGTTCAGCTTAATGGGTTATGTTTACTTAGTCAATAAGCTGATGATGCCCATGACAGGACCAGAAGTGTTTGGTTAGCAGCAGGGAGGAGAAAAAAATCAATAACTCCAAGCATTTGGCAGCTTTGTTGGGCAGGAAATCATTTGTATTCTCTGGTTTAAATCAATGACCTTCTTTTCTTTGCTGTTCCAACAGGAAATTATAAACTCTGTGAACACTATTTGCATAGTGCCTTCTGCAATACACTTGTATATGCCTGGGCAAAACAGTATGTTAACCCCAGCAGTGCTTCTCTGAGGTCTCTGTTTGAGAAACCCGGGCACTTTAGCATAGAGCTTTTCAGCTGCAGGCACTGGTATTTATTAGAAGCAGAGGCAGAATAGAGCAAGATGTGAAAAGAGCTCCTTCTCCACTTCCAACGGCACCATCAGAAGATGAAGGCATTATTATTTGACAACAGGGTTGTCTACTGCAGAGTATGAAAAAATGCCTTCTTTGTAACTTGCCAAGATGTTATATTTTCAGTATGACAGAAACTTGCTACTTCTACATTAAAGCTGCAATTGTACTTCTGTATCTTGCTTGTCATGGTTGCCCTAATGTGCCAGGTATGGTTTGAAAGTGCTGCACCTTTGCTTGAACTCAGCTTAGCATTACAGAGTTCATGTTTGTGAAAGTTTCAGCCTCCTCTAGCCTGCCTTTTTGCTAAATGCACTTAAGGAAGAAAGAGAAATTGCCACCTTGTCTTGCCATGCTGATGGGAAGCCATTCCAGGAAGGGGACATTCTGAGAAAAGGCAGTGTTGAGCCTGGCACCGAACTTGCCTTCTACCTTTTTCTGCTGCCCACCACTGCATTAAGTCCAGCTCAGCTATTTCTTAGCATGTAGGAGAGCTGGCATTCAAGAAGACAAGCTAGTCACAGGAGATGGAGGAGGTGTGTGACCCTTTTTTCTGTGCTTCCCCCAGTGTGATCACACTGCAGCCCCTAAGTCTGGGATTCTTGTCTATGGCCAGAACTAAGTGTTGCAGCTTGCAGCACCAGCAACTGGCACTGTAAAGCTCCTGGACCTAAGCACCCCTTGATGTGCTTATCTTCATCCTGTGCAGGAGAATGACATGGTAAATCAGTCTGAAAAACATGATTATAACCCCAGAAACCACCAAGGCCTCAGTAGTCTGCACTGAAATTAAATGTCATAAAATTCAGGCACCCAGATTTCCCTGTTTTGCTTTTGCACATAACAAGTCCTTTCACAGTAGTTCTCAGCATCCCTCCTGTGCTCCCGATGCCACTGGCACAAAGCTGTAGTCATCAGGTGATACTTGAAGTGTATTATTAGTTATGTCACAGCTCTCCCTCCCTGAAACAAAAAGGACAGGAATGTTACTCAGAGTGATTGAAGTGGAAGTAATACGTAATTCTTGCACTCCTGCTTTGTTTCTATTAATTTGCCAGATGTCAGGTTGCCCATCCTGACCCCACTGCAAACTCTACATGCTTGTTGGGGTCCCTTCCAGAGCTCCTGGCTGCTGGAGCACCCTTTGCATTTCTAAAATTTGCTCAAAATCGGGAACGATTGAAGGGAGCCACCAAGAAAATGAGGTGCCTCACCTTCTCACTGACAAGAGACCAAAGCAGCATCACAGTATCACAGAAGGGTTGAGGTCAGAAGGGACCTCTGGAGGTCACTTTGTCCAATCCTCCTGCTCAAACAGGGTTGCCTACAGCCAGTTGTCCAGGACAATGTCCAGATGGCTTTTGAGTATCTCCAGGGATGGAGACTCCACAACCTCCCTGGGCAACCTGTGCCAGCACTTAGTCACCCTCACAGTGAAAAAGTGTTTCCTGATGTTCAGACTGCACCTCCTGTGTTTCAGTTTGTGGCCATTGCCTCTGGTCCCATCACTGGGCATAGCTGGAAAGAGCCTTGCTCCCTCTTCTTCACACTCTCCCTTCAGGTATTTACATACATTGATGAGATCCCCCTTGAGCCTTCTCTACGCTGAACAGTCCCAGAAAGCAGAGTGCTAAATCAAAGGATGAATTAGGTAGCTATTGCTCACTTGACCTTCTTCTACTGAGTGGGTCAAAAGCAAATGTGCCTTTCTTTCCCTGTTGCTTTTTCTCCCTTCCCCATGCATACATCTCCTAAATGTCATGCTGTCACCTTTTCCCGTTGAACACCATGTACCTGGAGTCTTTCCATATCACAACAAGAAATGTTTTAATCTGGAAAGATGTGCAAATAGAATAGCTCATGCCAGAAATATGAACTGGTTTGGTTAGTTTTAGGCTTTGGACTGATTTGTGAGTGATTTATGATTACATATGAATAAAACATAATCAGAAACTGTGGAGTGATAGTGGTGTATGTACAAAGAGGAGAGCTGCTCCTGTTACACATGGGAACGTATGGGCTATAATCTAATTCTTTTGAGGTTGTGAAAGGTGTGCTATGTGACTAATTCATTTTACTAATATATGACAAGCCACCTTCATAATGGAAAAAATTACTTTCCTAGATAATTTGTTTTTTAATGAGTTATCATATTTGTTACCCTCCTAAGGGTGTATATTTTCCACTATGCAGAAAACTGGTATGGAATAAAAAATGCTGATAAACTCAAAAACTGCATTTAGCTTCAAAACAGAAGTTTGTGGGTTGTTGTTTTTTTAATATATATAAGCTACAGTCTTTGAGGTTTTTGCCATGTGTTTCATGTGGCCTCTGTTTACAAAAAGTAAAATATAATTCTTTCTGGGGAAAAGAAACTAGATTACACTGCAGGAAAAGGAGATTTAGTGCTGCAGTGTTCAAGAGTACTCAGATGGAAATTCAGCTCAAGAACTCTGTACTGAATTTAGGGCACAGATTTACCAATTGTCTCTGTTCTTGCATTTCACATAAACGTACTGCTGTATTCATACTGAACTGAACAGGATTTGCTGTAGAGGTAAAAAGCAAGACTCACTCTCTTTTCAGTTTAATACAGGGTAATGACTTTGCTGACTTCAGCAGAGTAATTCTTGATTTGTACCGCTATAAGCAAGAGCAAAGCCAGATTAGGAATGTACCCCAAAGTGACAGTGTTCAGATGTGTATTTAATCTTCATTAAATGAAACATTTGGAATAAAATGCACTATTCACTGCTCTTACCATTCTCTCTGTAAATGCATTGCGAAATGGCTTGAGGTATTTTTTTTTAACCTTTGTAACATTAGTAATGAGGACCCATAGTCTCCAAACATTACCCTCCTCATGTGATGCTTCTTCAGTGTAAATCCAACCACTTTAAATGAAGTATAACTTGGTACCAGAGAAGACAGAATTGGCTAGTTTACTATGTGTATGTACAAACAATAAGACAGCAGAATTGGCTGATAGATATACAGAGCTAAAATTTACCAGATCTGCTCCTCTGCCCAAGGCTGGCACAGAAGAGGAGCAAAACTTCCTCCTTTCCTGCCCTCAATACTCCATTAGACACACACTCAAGTGTCTTATTTGTTCTTCTCCATTTGTGTTGGCCATTGCTTTGTAACAGGCCATTCTCCTACACCGAAGACAAGCAGCTAGGCAAGCAAATGGTGCTATACCCTGGCTTGGAAGTTCCTATAAGCATGGAATTTTCCCCTGGGGATGTTTTGTCTGGGCCGTTTTATGATGCAAAGGTCTTACTGGAAGAAAGAACTGGTCCTACAAGGTCTCGATGCCTTGCTGAGAGATGAATATTAGTTAGCATATATAATATCCAGTACTGGTGGGGAAAGTAAGAAGAAAGCAACGAATCATTTTTAACTTATGCAACAAGCTGCACTGCTCTGACTGCGTTTTTCCCCAAATCCGCTTGTTAACTATGATTCAGTATGTGCCATTTGTGCTTTATGGGACTAAGAGTCTAAGCCAGTTTACTGGTGAAAGTAACAACTTTCTCATTAAATGTTAATGGCAATGTTTTAATTAGTCCCAGGGTTCTGGTAGAAAGTTAAGTCCTTCCTCCAATAACCAGCAGTTACAGATGCAGTAAGTGTTAATAACCTAATAGGAAGCAAACTAGGCAGGCGTACATTCCATCACCCAGAAAATGGATTTCATGTAGCTTTTTGATGGACCGTTCACACTTTAAACCAAAAAAGTGGTTGATTTTTAATATGGAGAGTTGGGCTGTTTGCAGCACCTAAAGCTGCAGCCCCATCATGTTGTTTCCCATTTCTCTCAGACTTGATGTTTAACGTGCTCCCTGCTGTACAGTTTGAAGCTAAAAATGTCACACGGTTTAGGGGTGGGGAGGGGAAGAAATTCAAATGGGAGCAACAACAATTCTCAGACTTTTAGCAACTGTGCTCAGACACCAAAAGAAAAAACATAAGAAATCACGAGAGATTTAAATAGCTTTGTTTCTGATACGAGCTTTTCAAACCACAAATGGACTTTTATAAAGAAGCAACAGTATGCATGGGGGTTATGCGGGAATGGGAAAGGGCTGCATATGTGAGTGTGACACCAGAAAGGATTTAGTGGGAATAGCAAAGGAACAAAGTTTTATCAAATGCTGGCCTAAAGGCCAACCAGCTGGTTTGCATCTCTATGCAAAAGGAGAGCAACCAGTTACGCTGCCCTTCCTCCCCCACCTCTCTAGCCACCAAGGTTTTAGTTGGGGGAAACTTTCTCCTAAACAGAGCCCAGCAAATTGCAAGGAAAACGCAAGATGAGCTTTTTGAAAGGCTGCTGTATCTTTAGGGATACAGTAACCTTAAGGGATACTTCAGGGATACTGTATCCTGCATAGAGGTTTTTGAAAGGTTACTGTCTCTTTAGTGATACAGTAACCTTTGGCATACTGTATCTTTAGGGATAGAGATTTGTCACTTTGATTGGTAACATCACTTTCTGATCCTTGTTTTTCTACCCTAGTAAAAAAAGTAGACTGCCACTTCATTCGCTTAAGTAACTGGCCAGCTTAGGAGATGTCTTCTGCACTTTCCAGTTTAGGAACTAAACTGAAGTTGCACAGAGAAATCTTGAGCTTTTGTCATGGCCAAGAAGCAAAACTGTTTTTGACAGTGGACAGGGCTTTTCCAGTGATCCACTGCAGTTTTCTGGCCTCAGCACTGCTGTAACTGAGGGAGTTCTTGAAATGCAACTCAACATCAACACAGTGCTAGGGTGTACTAACAAGACCCCATTTACTGTAGTTTTAGTACAAAGGGAGAGATCTGGCAATATAAGTGTCAGCTACACAGCATTGTGCTCTAGTGATTTTTCCCCTGGCTTGGTTTAAAACAGTTGTATGATAGGCTGGCAGCTATAATTACTTTAAACTCAATCGTGCAATGAATGCAGGCTTCTGAGGCCTGACTTACCGTATTCAGATAGAAGCTCAGTATCTATGGCTTGATTTTAGGCAGTTGAGGAAGCAGGGAGTGTTATTTGTCCTGTAAAACACTCGGCATAACAACAGGCTTTTTGGTGGCAGTCCTCTAAAATGGTGGTGGCAAGATCGCTATCACTTGGTAGCCTCAATCCAGCTAAAAAGCTCTCCTTGACAGCTCTTATCCAGGCTCCACCTAGAACAAAAGAGAAAATGCAAAGGAGTGGGTATGTAGCAGAGGGAGAGGAAGAATATTCAGACATTCCTAAGGATTCAACAGGGTCCCTCGACCTCCCACTCCAAGACAACATCTAGTACTGTCGGTCCTACTGCCTTTGTTTTCCTTATAACCAATTTACAGTAAAGCGAGAAGGTAGCACATGACATTTTGACATGACAGTAGTCCCATCAAAAACATTAGGGATCTCCTGCAGCTTTGTCCGGCCTTATTCACAAAAAACGTATGAAAATAACCACACATTCTTTTGCATGAAACCACGCCTGCTGGCTGTCTGAACAGTGCTAGTATTGTTTCTAAAAAGGAGGTAACGACCACGTATTTCAGTCCTACAACTAAATATAATTTTCATAATAGACATTCCTCCTGTACAGGTCTTCCTCTGTAGGTAATAATGAATAAATCCACAATAGTCCATGTGCTGGGACTTTTTGTTTACCAGTTTATCCAATTTTTATGAACTAGCCTACTTATGAACCTGAAAACTGATACATTCATTCTTCTAATGGCACTTTGTGTTTACCAGTCTCTGCACATGCAGCATTTTGCTTTGTACATGTACCAGGAAGGACAAAGTAGAGGAGTTAGTGTTTTTAAAGATGAAACATTTCAGGCTGCAGCCAAGATCTTTAAACTAGTAAGCTCTGTGAGAAGTGGAATTAGAAAACCTGGGATCCTCCAGATTTGGGCCTCTTGGAGTCTCCAAGGCCGACTGAGAGCACAGTTCCCTGCAGCCTCTCCCCTGCAGAGAAGATCCAGACCCTCTTCAGTATCCAGCCACCTGCTTCCACAAAATTCCAGTATCTTCAATATCTCAAAGACCCTGTGCCTCTCTGTCAGGTCTGTTGTAACATGGAGGGAGGTTCCCAAACTGTATATACACGGATGCGGACACACGCACAACACGCATGCTGAGAACAGTCATTTTTGTAGGAAACCAGGCTGAATATGTGCAAGTCAGTCAATACAAAGCCAGGCAATTTTCAAGACAGCTGTTAAAAAGCTTGTTAAACATTTGCTAAACTCTAGGAATGGGACTGTGTGATTGTAACAGAACTGCATACCACGGCATCCCAACAGCAGCATCTTGAGTACTCCCAGCATGCAGGAGTTAATGTTACAGTATCACCATGAACAGCCCCAACAGAAATGAGACTTTCATCCATTGGTCGCTCAGACTTAATTAATAGGACACTTTTCAATTAAACTTCAATGACATCTTTAGAAAACAAGTTTTACACCTACTATATTTCTTTTGGACAAAACAGTCTGCTCAGCTGTATTCCCAGCTGTAGGTTTTGTTTCTCCCAGCCTGCTGGCAGCCACAGCTACTTAGAAAGAGAGTAAGTTATGTCAACCGCTAGGATTTTCTACAGTACATATTACATCACCTTTCCTGATAAACTTGTCTGAGCAGATCCCTTTTCTTGCTTTCTTCTTTCATAATGTCCTTCACATTCCTCTCTCAATATTTGTTGTTCTCTCTGTGGAAGCTCAGTTGCTGGCATTTTAAGGAAAGGTTACATAGCAAAAGGGTCACTAATGGAGCTTTTTTCTCCCTATCCCATGCTCCTAGAGAGAAAACTGTAGCTTGTGGCACCTTTAGAGAAAGGTTTTCCTTCAGAAAAACCTACAACATTCATTGCTGGTTTCAGAACAAGAAAAGGAATTTGGAGCATAAATTACGATTTTAATTCTAATAGTGAAGAAGTAAGGAGGAGAAAGAGCAAAAGGCAAAACAAAACAAAGACAGCAAATTATGTTCTGGTGCAAGTAGAAAGCCAGATCCCTAAATTTTACCCTCATCCCTGACACTTGGCTGACTGTGCCCCTGATCAAATTGCTCTGTGCCTTGCTTCTTTACCAGTCCTGGTCCTTATGAAATGGCCTTTGAAGTCAAGATTCATACGTCTTTCAAAATGTCCTCTAGATAAAATGTCTGGTCCAGAGACAACTCAGGGTGCTGGGAGCCTGCCCAATTCGGGTCCATAGACTTCAAAGTAGGCAATGTAAGAACAAAGTATGTTAAGTCTGGGGACAGGATTTGGAGTAAGCTGGGAATGGAGCCCAGGAAAAAAAAAGATAAACATTTCCAACCTTAGGTGTAGAAACTTGGATGGCTTAATATACATGCTCACCAGTGCGAACACATGCACACATGTGTGTGAGCTGGCACATGAGATGGCTGCTTGCTGTTTGTTTATGCGGGCTCTTTTACAGTCCCTCATTGCAGCAAGGCAGTGTATGCAGTAGACTGGTACGGTCTGTTGTAGGGAATCAGCTCAAAAGCACGGTAAGGATGCTTATTTTGACTAAAGCTAAATGGCTGAACATGAAGTTGGGTGGTATCTTCTATTCAAATGCAGCTCCTTCTTCTAAACACGGTGGCTCCCACATGATCTTCTTGAGTAGTTTGAATCTTTCTCTACAAAAAATGGAGAAGGAAATCTAATTCCCAGTCTAGGAAAGGAAACACAGCTAAGTGAACGCTGTTAGCAAGGGCAAGCGTATTATCTCCGCCTGTTTGAGAGCCCACTGAGGTTGAACAAAATCTTCTCATTAGCTGTAGTAGAGTCTTTATTACACTGCATTTGAATGATCTGTTTAGGATTTAGCATTTCTTGAAAAACACACTGCTTTTACTCCCGAAGCATTTTCCATTCCATGGGACTTGGTAACGCTTCAATTTTGCAAAATGCTGAACGACCTGTGTCATGTTAACATGTAGTGTAACTGAAGCACCCTGTACCCTGCAGTAGTGCTCTCTGGACCTCCGTTTATTAAGGGATCTGTGAAAAATCAACAGAAAAAACGCAAGCAAGCTATTTTGAGCAGGCTTAAGTTTAGTACAAATAGGTCCTCATCTTTACTGGAAAACTTTTAAAGGAGCCAAAAAAACCCCAAAAAATAATTCAAACCCACTGTGCTTCAACAGCACAATAGTCTAAAAATTAGCTTAATCCTTTTAGGATCAGCAATCTGGGCAGATAACTAAAGCAATGGATAATAAAATAGCCACACACTGGGTACCCAGTTAATGTATCAGCAAGCTGTTGATGGTATATAAACAATGCTAAAAGGACAGGAAATTATTAAAGCAGAAGGCAATACTTCATTTACTATTCAGCTGGGATTACTGCTTAGGAAGTCACTAATACACATTCATAATGAATACTAGAAGTGAGCACAGGCAGAAACTTGCCTGTTACCCAAATGAGCATGACTAGTGCTGAATGTTTCTCTTACTAATCTTTCTTAGAGACTGAACTTCACTTCCAGAAAGGCAAGCTTATTTGGGAGGTTCCGTTTTCACACTTAATTGCAGAATCAGACACATGGAGCTCTCCCAGGAGCTCTTTGGGTTTTGGTTTCTTCTGAGCAGAAAGAACATCAAAGAGTAACAAAGCCCAAAGCACCTGCTCTGAACTTGGTTTGCCGACCTGCACAACAGTTGTGTGTGGATTGGGAATTTCCTTCTCTTTTCTGGAAGGTAGAAGAAGGGAACAAAAAAAAAAGGAAAACTAGCCCAAAGTAGTATTCTGTTCTTGCGCCAGTTGATCTGTTTAGGATTTTGTCACTGGCCTCTGCCAGACCAGGAAAGGCTTCAGTGTATGAGAAACAGCACTAAGAGATCAGATTGGAAGGGGACGTACCAAACTAGTGGATGCAGTATGGGGTCCCTGGCATGACCAGACCCCTCCCATGGTACAGTGTGACCCCCCTGCCACTTTTGACAGAAACCACTCACAAGACCGCATGACGACTTCCCTACTTTTCCTGTCTTAGGAGTCTCAGGTGAAGAGGCAGCTGCCTCGTGCCAACTGATTGGGAAATGTTAGGCATGAGGTGTGTCTTCCAAAAGGTCTGAATCAGGATTGCAATGCCCAAGTCAGATGCCTAAAGTAAGGAGGCAGTCTCAATCCAGACTACCCTTTCCCCTTCCTGAAATGCCAAAGTTGCTGATTTTCCCACTTGCCTTTTCAGTAGCTATGGATTTCTGTTAGAAAGGGATGATACAGTAACTTAATTTCTGAAGCACCAAAAAATGCTGCAATGAGAGATTCAGATAACGCTACTGAGGAGCACTTGGTGTCTCATACAGAAGCCCTGTGCAGGATGGGCTGCTATCACAGGTAAAACCAACTGGGTTAGTAACAGACTGGAAGCTGTGGCTTCTACAGAGAAAAGGCAGACTCGGGACAAACGAAGGGACATGAAATAAGGAACTTCTGACCATACCTTGGCCCCCCATCTTCCATTTTTACCCCTTCCCCTCCTCCCGCTCCATCCCTTGTCCTCCTCCCCTTTTGCAAAAATACAAAATGGCACTGGTCGTCTTACAACTACACATCACTTGTCAAAGATCTGTCTCCTCCCTCTCTGTATGAGCTAATCGTTCCCAGCAAGCTTTCCAGGGTGATGAGTCAGTGGCACAAAGAACTGACAGATTAGATGTGGTATTTATTTTCTTCTGCTTTTTTTAAGCATGGCAGTCTCCCCCATCCACAAGCATAGAGGAAGGGGTAATCGAACGTACTGCAGCTGGGAGCTCTAAGGATAATGTCCGCAAAACCTGCAGCTTCCAGTAAAAGCCTTGTAGTTTTTGTATTCTTTTTTGGTACCAGGCGTTGCTGGATGTTTACTCAGCGACACACTGTGTTAGAAGTTGCAACATTCATCTTTAAACATTAATTATCAAGGCATGATTGCTTCAAAAATCCACTGCCTGAGGCCAGGGCCTAGGAAGTGGAAAATGTAATTTCAGAAAGAGATGAGAACAAATGCTGAGCCTTTTAATTGCAGGTTAGTACAAATGACTAACAGTAAAGCAAAAATCGTTTGGATTATTTGTTGTTATGAATGTCGAATTCAAATCTTAGCAGTGAGTTGCCTGGGGTTTGTTTTTTTTCCCCCCCCTCTTCTTTTTGTAAAAGTCAGAGAAGCTGGTGAATTTTAGAGAGGTGCAGGAAGTACATTTCTAAAAATTCAGTTAAAATCATTTACTAGATTGGAAGAAAGAAAGAAAGAAACGGCTAAATCACGCACGCAAAGTCAGACAATAGTTGCAATAGTTCTTGGACAGTTACTGTGCTTATTTGAAGTTTCATTTTGGGATGAAGGCTGCAGTGATTCTCGGCATCTATCTCCACCTCCCTCAGTTCTACTGAAATCTACCTGGAATTACCAACAGTGTAACAATGGATCGGGCCTGTTTCATCACATGTGGCAACACAAGATTAAATGCTCCTGTGACTCAACATTGCCGTATCGGGTGTCCCAGATTGAAGCCAACAGAACCATTGCAATAGCAATGGCATCTTCATCTCCGTCCTTCTGGCCTTGCTGCTGGCAGACTGGGGACAGCCCTGCGTGAGCACCTTTGCAAGGCATCAGAGGCACTTCCTTTCCCACAAGGGTAAAGAACTTGTTCATTCTAGCCCCCCATCACTCCTCAGTGTTGGCCATGTCTGGGAGCACGCAACTGATGGGGAGATGTAACTCATGGTCTAGTGGGCCTGAGGCCGGTTTCTCGTGTGACCACAGGAGAGACCGTAAGAGCAGAGTCTGTAATGGTCCTAAAGTTGCAGTTATGCACCAAAGCCCAGAGGCCAAAGAGACTCCGAATTGTGACACTCATCTTTTCTAATGCTGACATTCACCAGGAACCTCCAGTTCTGCTTCTGGGTGTGCTCAGAAGCACTTCTGACCTCATAGCACTGAACAGCTTGGTGCCTGCCTCCCTAGGATTGAGAAATGGCATGCCACTTCACTACCAGAAGGGCCTGATCCACTAGGTGTATCAAAAACCTGCCTAACCCATCATGTCTCATCCAGAGGAGCAGAGAGAAGACAAGAAGATGGAGGTGATGATAGTGCTTGTGTCCCATCTCCTCTCCCCACTTGCTTCTATCTAACAGTTCTGTACTGAAAGCTTTTTCCCTGTAACCTGAGAGATCTGGTTTCAACACACTCCGAGTATGTTCTCATGCTGAGTCAGTCTGCACTCTTCTGTTAAATGGGGAATACAAGACCTTCTTTACCTCATGGCCATTCTCACCAGGCCTGTACTGCAGACCCTTGCCCACAGGCCAGTTTTTGCAGGACTCCTCATGACCACACTGTTAAGAGTTTGCTCCCTACTGAGTGGGCTGGCTGCAGCCACGCTGCATAGTGCTCGGCTCACGTCTCCTCTTGTGACCCTGTAGCTAACAGTTGTTATCTTCTGTGCATAGGCTTGGTGGGTTTTTTTTCAGTTCAAAGTATGGAGAATACTAACAGGTGCATGCTGCAGGCCAGCAGAGCAGTGCTGCATCAAAAACATTACAATGCCAGAAAAAATTGTTGGCGTGCCCTAGGAAAAGGATGGGTGAGGGCACAAATTATGCTATTGCCTAACCTGGAATAATGCTGAAGCACTGTCCTTGTTGAAGGAAATACATTTGGTGTCTTCCACATCTATCCTGTCTGTCTGGAGCAAACCCTGGAGTGAACTACATCGTTGACGACACTCACATTTCCCCTTGGGGATACCAACAGATTTGTTCCAGAAGAGAGCTCAGACACTGACGGGTGTCTGACATACTGACCACGGGTAGTATGAATGACCAGGAAAACCAACCCTGGAGCAAAACAGGAGTGCGCCAAGCTACCAGTACAGACACAGCATTTTTAAGCAATAGCTGTTCTACTTTGATGGGGCCCACGAAGTTCAGGAGAGGTATCTCTGCTGAGCTCACTCTACTCGGACAAAGCACCAAGCAGAACATCAAAACCAAGTGAAACACAGTGCTGTACAGCAGCCCTCAGTTGGTGTGGTCAAATAAGTAATAACGACATTCATTTTCTCACTATTCCTCCCTCTCACACTTTCAAATAACCCAAGTGTGTGCTGCTTTTGTAGGGTGATGTCTGAAAGTGTGCAGAAGAAGATTGGGGCTTGCACTGTTACCCATCCTCCCCTTCTTTGCCAGCGATCCAGTGACCAGTTTCAGTTCTGTTTTATCACAGGTATGACTGGGAGACTGAGAGGAGTCTCCTGTGCCTCTGCCCTCTTGAATGTCACTGCTGCTCTACGGAAACCCAGCTGCCACTATGTTTTCCTGACCGCCTCTAGGATGATTGTCAAGGACAGAAAATATTAATTAAATTTTAATTAATAAATTGAATACTGTGGGGTTAATTATAGCTATTTACAGGGAGTGTATGGGATTTGGAGGGCCTACCTTCTGGTGTTTTTGCACAAAGTGTTGCCTCTTCCTCTAAGCTCTAATTAGCTGGCTTTTTTTTTTTAATAGCCAGTCTCCAAATGATTGCTCAGTAGCTCTCATTTTGTTCCTCATCAGCAGTTCTCCAGCACAGCTGCTACAGAAGGGAAGCAGCCCTGCAGTTTGCCTTGCAGGGAGCAGGTGATAAAGAATCTATCAGAAGCGGTGTAAACCAGTAACATGAAAAAAACAAGAGGCCCAGCCCCTAACATTTTCTAGCAAGGGGACTATATAAGAAACAAAGGACGTGGGCAGAAATAAGAAGGAGCAGCAACATCTGAAGCTGCTGCAAGGTCAAAAATCTTCTGTCCATATGCAGCCCTCTTGTCCAGCTGCATGTTCTGCCTTCCTGGATGTGCATAACGCCAAGAGTCATCAACAGCAGACAAGCACCAGGGAAAAAGCAGGCTGTTCCAGCACAAAGTCAACTGCGCAACTCAGAATAATTTCTTCTCTACTCCTTATTTTCAACCTACACGTTTCCTCCTTAGTGGTAAAACTTTTTTAAAATTTAAATGGACTTAATTATCTGTATTTTAAAACCAGTTACTTTTAGCCAGTCAGTGTACAGCTGTAAAGAGCAACGGTCCTTTCAGGACATTGTTAAACTAAAGGCACACAATAAACACACTGTGCCCAGATATCAGGAGTTTATTCCAGCCTGCTTTTCAATTTCATGCCACTAGATGCAAACTAATAGTGCCTAAGAACCAGCACAGAAGAGAGCTTTGGGAGTTTGGGGGTTATTTTGGATGTTGTTTTGTTGGGGTTTTTTTGCAAAAATTATCAATGTGATCAGCAGACAGCCCGCTGCTTTCCCTCAAGTATCTTGTCCTCCCTGCTAGTGTTCGCAACTGAATGGCTGCCACGGCAGCAGAGGGCACCGGCTGGAGGATGAGGACTGGCAGTGGTGCCGCAGCCGGCAGCTGGCCTGGTGCCTGCCTTCCCCTTCCCACTGCAGCAGCTGGCTCTGTGTGGCAGGCACAGGAGCCTGTCTTTGGGTCCTGCTGAGGTGAGATGGGATGAATAAAAGAGGGAAAAAAGATTTTTTTGTAACCAAGAGCAATAATGCTAGTAAAGAAAAATGGGGATAGACTGGCCAACATGGAGAGCAGGATATCCCCAAAACCCAGCATGGATCCCTGTGGTTTCTGAGGTTGGAAAACCATTGCCTAAATTAAGAAAGCTATCTTCCATCTCAAGAAAGGAAATGTAAAAGCCAGAATCACTCTTGCATAAAAGCCTAACTCATCTGGCTCCTCAAGCGTGCTTGAAAATTTTATCCACTCTCCTTTGCAGCGAAACGGTTTCACTGCCCAAGGGGCACTGAGCTGAGGGCTCTCCAGCACCAGGGTGTCTCCTCACGCCACACTTTGGCTGAAAGCCTCGGACTACAGTGCCAAAACCCTGCTCCAAGTCTACCTTTCACAGCCACAGAGATTCCCCCAAAACAGAGAAGATAAAGCACCGTCTCTTCTTTTAGTATTTAGAATTGTGTCACCTGAGAAACGCTTGCCAGCATGTGTGATAACTCAACTGCTCGCACCAATACACACACATCTACTAACAGAGCAGCAGTGCCCACACAGCACTAGCAGCGGCTGCAAGACATCCTTTAAAAAAAAAACAACTGAATGGTGTCTTCAGACAGGCTTTTCCCCACTTCAGCAGCAAAACTAATTTTGTAATGTGGGGGGTAAAGATCCCACTTCTTAAAGCTTTTGCTCCTCCCGAGGCTCAGTTGCTTATTCAAGTCACAAGATCCCAGTCACACCTACAATTATTGATCATCCCCATGCCGGTCACCCATGGGCTCAGAGGCCTGGAGCCAAGCAAGGAGAGCACAGGCTTGGTTGCAGGCTTAAAGGGCTGAGAGCCTTTAAGGAGGCTGAGACCCCGGGTTAGCGAGGCAGTTTCGAGCCGGAGTGGTGGTGCCCGCCTGGCTGGGGCCGGGCAGGAGCTGGGCAGGGAGAGCTGCCGGCAGGCTCGGGCTGCCGGTGCCACCTTCTGGACACATGTGCAAGCATTATTCACCTTCCCCTTGGGAAGGAAGCACACTAAGGAAAGTGTCTTCATTTCACTCCCCAGTCCTGCTTTTTTTGTTTCCCCTCTGCTTTTTAATCCATCCTCATGTAGCACGTAACTCAGGGGGGAGCAGCCCCAGCAGGGTGGCAGCAGCAGGCCCCAAGATGGATGCGCAGTGCATCCCGCCTTCTGTGGAAAAGTACGTACTGCAACCTCGGAAAAATGCTCCCTCCCTTTAGCATTTCCTCTTCTCCAAGCATCTCTGAGAAACAGCCAAGCATGGGAGAAGTAGAGACGAGACAGTGGCACTCGTCTTAAAAGACATCTGTGCATTTAGGCCAGGGAGGAAGAGCAGGGGCATGCAAAGGCACCCTGGTTAACACTAGTGGCACCATCTCAGGGGCTCAGAGAGTATTAATTTCAGCAAGGACTAGCCTGCGGAGAGGAGTCTGATTGGTCTTGCTGTCTGATTAGCTTTAATGGCCATGTGTGAATGCAGACATCATGAAGTCTTGCCATTTATGTCAACGGCAGTCGTGTTGTCAAAGGGAATTGTCCTTTTTAACATCCAAACCACAAACTGTTGAGCGTGGTTACACCACAGACATTACTGAGAGCAAGGCTAAGGTTAGAGAGGCCACCTCATTCTGAAAGAATCCAAAATTGTATCATCTCCTGCGGACAGCAGCTGCAGTGCTACCTACTTCTTATAGCTGCAGAGTGGGACCCGACCACTGTCTTCCAAGTGGCAAACAGGATGCATACACCCAACACAGCCTCAAAACCGGCTCACAGAATAAGCTTGGGAACAACTTTTAGCGCAGAGAAGATGTCTCCAAGGAATGGAATCTTTAAAGAGCACAATTATGAGTGGCAGACCAGGAAATGCTGTGAGGTTGGAAAGAAATGTCTGAATTGGTAGAAAGCAAAAAGGAGCCAAAAGGAAGAGCTAAGGGGACGATGCAGAAGGCAGGCAGCAATGAAAAGTTGCAGGCTGCAGAGCGCAGCTCTGAAGGGCTCTTCACTGGAGACTTGCTCTTCTGCTCCAAACTAAGATGGAGCTGAAGAAATGTGGAGTTTGAAGCTGTCAAATGCTTGCAGCAGCTGCAAGCATGCAGCATCTAAAACAAAGGGCCTCAATTTAGTGGCAGCTTTTTTAGGGATTACCGTAACATGAGACAGTGGCAATAGAGGCAATGGGTCATATGAAGTGCACAGGTAATGAAATGTGGTCCATGATGGGAACTTAAATGATCTAAGTATATTATACGGATACTGCCGCGCTTCTATACTGCAAATGTACTTGTTTCCATTTCAGAGACCGGGGCTCAGCAGTGACGTGGAGTACATAAGGCAAATGTACAGCAATGGTAGGGCAATATATTTATTTCAGAAACATAAGGTACGTGAAATATTTTTTCATTACATTTATTTTAAATCTGCCAAGCCTTCCTTTAATACACACACAGCTTAATGATAAATACCAACCGTGTGGGGATTAAAGCTGCACCGCAGCTTTGATATTGCCATGTTGCTATTATGCAACCCAGTTTCAGATGCTGACCCAGCTAGGTTGTCAGTTTTTACAGTTGGACTCCACTTGAGTTTAGTTGCTGCATAGCTCGCCCAAATATATGTAGTTACTGCTTGTTTGTGCAATGGCTTCACTGGATTTCTTTTAATGTAGATTTATTAAAAATAGCAATAGGCTATCTTCCACAATGGTGTAATCAGGGTAACTGATGATAATGGCAGTTTACTCACGTCAAAGCATCTAATTCCTACTGCTGTTGAGTCTCAGTTCCCATAGCTCTCCAAGAAGGACACGGACAACAACTGTCTGAAGTAAGTTTCAGCAGGATGTGGGATTCTGAGCCCTGCAGAAAGGGAGTCATAGATGCGCTTCTCTCTAGCACTGGTACTTGACAGTGTTGTATGCTTTATAACAAAGGGGGTCAGTGAAGTACTTTTACTCTCTTTGGCTACTACACTGAGGAAATAGCAAGATCTCTATTTATAAATTTTATAATTTCCGGTCTGTATTGATTTTTAAAAGCATCTTTAGCATGCAAGCAGCTGTTTAATGCATTTTGACCCAAAAGCAGGGCATTTGCATTAGTATTCCCACTAGAACATTTGTCCTTTCGTGTCCATGCATTAAGGCCCTGTTTAAAATCTGTCCATGTCCCTAATCTCTCTGGGGAGCTTTCCCTGAATATTCAATGCTAGTCCACAGTCTGTAACAAAAGAGAGAGGGAAAAAAACAAGAGACAGAGAACAGTGTTTATGCATAAAGTTCAACAGCCTTTTCATGTAAAAAACATACGCACACACAAAAGCACCTCAACTACAGAGCCTGGCATTTCCACAGCAAAGATCTGACAGTGTGTGCAGTTTTTCAAGTTAACTAATTTACAATAAGGGCATAAGGCATCTGAGCTCCAGATGCACTCATTCAGGCAGCCAGGGCCATAAATAAAATAGAAAAGAATGCTCTGACTCTAACACGGGTTTTACAGAGATGTGTTGAAGGTCTAGCAGATGGGTTTTGCTGTCTCAGCTTTTACCTGTGTAACAAAGTAAATGCATAAAGCTGCTTACTGGCTCCTTCAATTCAAAACCTTTGCATTCGCTTCCATATGCTCCCGTGAAGATACAGCTAACAAACAATGAGCAAAATCCTAACCCCCAGGGAAGCTGATGGCAGAACTCCCACTGGCTCCAGCAGGCTCTGAGTGTTGCTCAACATAAATGCAATTGGCTGAACTTGACTAACAGCATAACCAATATTGTAATCAAATTTGTATTCTTTCATCTATAAATTTGCCACCCTAACGCTGCCCCTGGTGCTGCTGTCGCCCCGTGGTTCTCGCAGAAGAGCAAAACCAGTGACAGAGCTGCTGCCACCGAAACTGGGCTCACTGCAGCCTCAGCCCATGCTGACAAGCAGCTCTCTCCCATGGAAGGGTGAGAAATCCTCTCCTGAATTAGGACAACATATCAAAACATTTTGTCATACCATTAACTTCGTTTTGCTCAATCTACGTGCTGTTCTAACGCTGTTCTTACAAAGCAGAAAACTGGAATCCTGCACTTGAAAGACAGCATATCAGATAGCAGAAATTTCTGATTTTCAAAAAAGTTTGCCAGTTGAGAAATGAGTTTTTTCCCTCACGCAGAGACTTCATCATCATCGTCATCATTCAGTCTAGCTTTCAGAAACATCTGAGTATTCTTTTTGAAGCCAGTCTGCTGTTTGGGCAGATGGCACGGAAATTTTACAGTCCATTTCATCCCTGATGCCTACAGTTAATGCTAACTGTTAATAATGGGATACACACACATGGATACATATACAAACACACATGCATATACAGACATGCTGAGAGAAGAAAACATTTCTGATGTGTTCTGATAAGGGAATTAAATTGGCAAAGGAAAATTCCTGAGCTCAACACATACTAGAAGTACATCTCCAAAACTGTGTATTTGGCTGGCTTTAGGAAAAATCATGCACTGTGAACAACTAAGCAACGCTTCCTAGTTCAGTATTTCTGGAAAATCAATTCCTCTGTTTCTCTCTTAAGCCTTACCAAAATACATCTGCTCACCTGTAGTTTTAAAATATAACCATTTGGGTGGCCAAATTCAGTTTGGTTTCTGTGGATGGTCACTATTCGCCGCACTTGGCTCTGATCTGCAGGTCTCAGATCCTCTTGCCAGAAATACACGTGGCAATTTAAAGGTATGTTTGACTCATTCCATTTCATAACCGGGGAATACTTTTTTCCTCTCAAGATTCTGGATTTAAAACTGAAATTCCCAGCATTCAGGATGGGGAGATGACAGGGAGAGGAACACCCAGCCTGGGATTCCCTAAGACCAAAGCCTACATCAGGAGGAAGCAACAGGGGCAACCCCAGGGATGGGAGGTAGAACAGGCAGTACAGGGAACAGGCACCAAGGGAGTTGCCAAACTAATGCAAGGCTTACCCATGGTTGGGTATGTTCTTCCAGAGCCCGCCTTAAGAAGCAACACTTGACTCAAGCAGCTCTTGTAACCTGGGCTCCGGTCATCCTTCTCAGTACCTTGGCTCAGTCCCTCCCCACAGTCTCCATCCCTGCCTGCTTTCTGGAGCACCCCTGTAATGCACCCCAGCTTCCAGTCAAAGCACTGCTTTGTAATACAGCTTAGGGAAAGACGGAGGAGGAAGAAGAGAATAAACAGATTTGAGGACGGATGACTCAGACTAACTAGAAAATGTGCTTAAAGCAAGTTTGTTTCGTCAATGGCAGTGCTCTGCTGTTTGCTTTACCCCTTTTAGACTGGGTCATCCCAATTCTTCTCCATTTAATGGTGACATAACTAAGTGGCCAGGAGGAAGCTGTCTCACCTGTCATAAAAGCACAGTATGCAGTAATCATAGGAGGCTACTGTTCAAGACAAAGCCATGAACTCCACTTTTAAGAATGTGCTGGGCTGTAATTCTGAAGAATACATTTATTACCAAACTCTTGTTTTTATAAGTCGCAAACCAAGACAGAGCTCCCTTCAGCACTCAACTGGCTTTATGAGTCATGAGCCCTGCAGTGCATTGCCATGAGACTTTGCTTTAGAAATAAAATTGTTTGTTCAACAGCAGAACACCCCAGTTCAGCCTTCTCTTTCCACAACTGCTGTTTGGTCTCAAACCAGAATGAAACAGCTCTGGAATTACACATGCACTTAATGTCCTTCTTAGTATCTACCAAATTCAGTATAAAAGCATCATGGTGAGTTTCTAAGTCTGACATCTGCTTAATTAAGCAACATTTTCAATATCTGGCTACTTTGCAAAACCAGGAAGCTAAGTAAAACAGGTCTAGTGCAGAGTCAGTCATGTGATTTTGGGGGGAGGGGCGGGGGGCGGTGCTAGAGGTTTCCCAGATATCCCTTATTTCAAAGCAGGAAAAAAAACAATGGCCAGCTCTGTACCAAACCACAGGTCAATAGATTTCAATGGTCCAAGGTTAAAATTGGCCTCCAGCTAGCTGCACAGACTTATCCCACAGGTATTAAACAGGAAACTTTTAAGACTTAAAAATAGTTACAGTTATGCAACTTACTCTTGTAAAAGGATTTTTATCATGTACATGAAGACTAGAAGCTTTTCTCCTTTGAAATGTTTGTGTTTGACACTTCCTCTGTAGCACTGCAAGTCTGTGTTTTTCTCCCTTGCATAGGCTGCGGGTTGAGTTTTGTTTTGCTATTTTGTCCTTTTTTCTTTCACAAATCGAGCTGTCAGCAGCATGGGAAGTAAATCTGTAACTGGGACACTTAAGAACTCTGTTCTGAGACTGTATCGCTACCTCCAGTAAAGTCACCCTTGGAAACAAGAGCACTTGAGAATATCTTAGCACACAATGAAAGGCTTTTCTCTATGGTTTATTTAGCTGAAAAGGAAAAACACAATTCAAGTAAAAAAACCCAGAGATTAGAGATGCTAAAAGTATGTGATCTCTGCTGAGCTTCCTGCTACTGCAGGCCACAAGCTCTAAAAAGCACTGTGTTTGAATATCCGCTTTGGTGGGGACAACACTTTTGGGCTGGGAGATAAACCTAGTTTCTTGGACTGATATGAAAGCTAAACAATAATATATGCTCCTCTCCTACTACCAAAACCACTCCCAAAGCTAAGGGAGTCCAGCCCAATACCAAAGGGCCATGCTGAGCACAGCTGGTTGCTACACGAATTGCTTTAGCCTGCTATTAACTTCTTCCTCTGCTCCTTACTCACTGCCCTGTATCACAGCTAGTAGCTGTGCTCTCCACATGTCCAGCCTCCATCCCCAGCAGATCCATCCCATCTGTCCCCAGATGCCACATCTAGCCACCACTTCCCAGGTGGCCCAGCTTACCTAACCTCGATCTCCTGCTGGGCC
This sequence comes from Aptenodytes forsteri, assembly GCF_000699145.1. Classification (NCBI taxonomy): domain Eukaryota; kingdom Metazoa; phylum Chordata; class Aves; order Sphenisciformes; family Spheniscidae; genus Aptenodytes; species Aptenodytes forsteri. Next base: position 1,893,117 of record NW_008794089.1, read on the forward strand.
CCGGAGCCTATCTCCACTGTCAGATGCGCCACGCTCAGCCAGCCCAGCTATGTAATTAGCAGTGCAGCTGCACAGCTACCAACCTGCCAGTACGCATGTGGCAGACCACTTCTTGGCAACTATTAGTCATATATTGCATAAGAAACAGTCCCTTAACACAGGCTAGTTTTTCCACTCCCGAACCATGTAAAGGACATAAAAGCTTTTGGCCATGCAGAAAAGTGAACAAAATGAGCGGTAATTAACTCTCATGACTACAAAGGCTACCAACTTCGGCACTTGCAAAGGGGATCAGAGGCAGCTGAGCTGAGAAAGAACTGTAGCAGAACAAGTATTTGCCTGGGAGCAAACACTGCCAGAGTGCTTATTTTAGAATGAATAGTCATGTTAGTTAACTAGAGCTAACTACTGAACAAATAGCTCACGTTACAGCATACCGAGGTACACTAGATGCATCCTTTGATCTACTGACTGACAGACCTACTGGAGTGTTCTTTTATTCAGAAATTGAAAAAACTCCAATTTATCCTTCATAGCTGGTTCTGGTTTTTGGTACAGTCTTTTCACAGATTAATAGGAACGAAACTTGTATGAAAAAGGAACCTAAAATGGACTCATTGCAGTATGTATGTAAATGATATTTACATTCAGCGTGAGCATGCGGTTTGCAAAGAAAAAAAGAGCAACCAAATTAAAAGTTTTTCTGTAAATCGACACGTGACTGTTAACCCCTTACTCGTATCTCCGTCAGGACAGGCAAGCTTTGGTGCACTACATGCCCTTGTCGTTTCTGACCTTTTAACACAACTGCAGCCTCTCAGCATCAGGATTTGGCCTGCTGTTCAGTAGCATACTATGTAGCCCGCCACGTCCTACGTGCCACTTACTTAAAATACCAGTGTGGACAATGAATATGGCTCCCATGGTTTTCAAGAAGTAGGGGAAGAGAGCTGGTTTTTTGGGAGTGTTTTCTAAGGCAACCAAAATTCATCCTAAAAATTACAAGTAAAATGTGTTCTGATTATCATCATGCAAGTAAACACATCTCATCTGGAAACACGTGAATTGATGAGTAAAAGTTTCTTTTTTACATGAACTGCTTTACACTGATCATAAACTTAAGGGATTTGACAGGGATTAAAGATTCACTTGTCAGCTGCTATGTCCTTTAATAAGCTTCTTAACATCTATACTGACAGAAGCAGCATGTCCCCAATTTAGCAAACCAGGCTATCTCTGTCCAGGTTTCACTGCAGCTCTGGAGGCCTGGAAAGAGTATTAAATGCAGTGAGTCTTCTGCCCCCTTTAGGGAAATAATCTACTAAATAGATTTTCTTCAGACCCAGCTTTTGTGAAACGGACAATAAAAGTATTAACTTAATTTCCAGGAGCCACACAAAGTGTGTGTGGCTCTTCATGCTCTATTGAGGAGAAATTAATGCACCAAAAACCCGTGTTGTGCTCTGCTATGTCCTGTTCTCATACCTCCTACTTTAGTTCAGGTCCACAGCAAGCTTCTTCCTCAAGGCTTATTCAGCTCGGTAAGGATGGCTTGCTTGACAGCAGCTAGGGGTTCTCTGCCACAGGCAACGCAGCTGCTGACCGTCTAACCCAGCCAAGCCATCTTAATCCCTGTTTTGCACTCTCACCTGTAACATGGAGATGAAATAATTCTTTCACCTTTCCAGCTAAATATTTTTCTACTTTTTAAATGGTACGCTCCTTAGAACAGAGGATTGACCACATACTTATCCAGAACCAAGCACAAATCACCCTTTGCTTTAGTTCTTTGGGATCTCTGGATAAGAATCATAGAATAGTTTGGGTTGGAAGGGACCTCTAAAGGTCATCTAGTCCAACCCCCCTGCCATGGGCAGGGACATCTTCAACTAGATCAGATTGCTCAGAGCCCCGTCCAACCTGACCTTGAAGGTTTCCAGGGATGGGGCATCCACCACCTCTCTGGGCAACCTGTGCCAGTGCTTCACCACCCTCAGTGTGAAAAATTTCTTTCTTATATCTAGTCTAAATCTACCCTCTTTTAGCTTAAAACCATTACCCCTTGTCCTGTTGCAACAGGCCCTGCTAAAACGTTCCCCTGCATTGCCTGACTTTGCCTTGCCTTGCCTTGCCTCGCTTTGCCTCGCTTTGCCTTGCCTTGCCTTGCCTTGCCTTGCCTT
>NW_008794089.1:1895953-1907493 GCF_000699145.1 Aptenodytes forsteri
TGTCAACCGCACCACTCAGCTTGGTGTCATCTGCAAACTTGTTGAGGGTGCACTCGATCCCACTGTCTATGTCATTGATGAAGATATTAAACAGTAGTGGTCCCAGTACGGATCCCTGCAGGACGGCACTCATCATCAATCTCCATCTGGACATTGAGCCGTTGACCACTACCTTCTGGATGCGACCATCCAACCAATTCCTCACCCACCAGACAGTCCACCCGTCAAATCCATACCTCTCCAATTTAGAGAGAAGGATGTTGTGGGGGACCGTGTCAAAGGCCTTACAGAAGTCACCCCCTAAGATGTTAAACAGCTTTTGTTTAACAGCATTTTTAAAGTTCAAACCAACCGTAAAGCAAACCAGGCAGATTCTCACTTTGGGCCCTTAGGTTTATCTGGTTTCCATCCTCCTGTCTTTCTATGCTCTGGGCGATTCCAGGCAAGTTTCTTGCTGGTCTCTTACACTTGTTTTGTGCCATCTTACACTGCTGGAGCCATGCAAGTAAGGAACTGCAATAACAATACTAACTGCTCAGCTTTGACAGGACATAGCTATTTTTACTGGATTACTTTTCTGGCACAGCACTTAAAGCACCAAATGATTTGACACCTGTAATTTTATACTTGGAATAACACAAGGTATTCATACTTATTTTGTAATGTAAGATAAAAGCAAACACTATGTATGTTCTCATTCCAGTGCTGCTGTCTGGCAGCTATTTGCCTAAGGAAAAAAAAAGTACTGTTACATTACAGAATATGTGGAAAAGTAAAAGCTATGGAAAAGAAATCATTAAATAGCTAACTTATTCCCCTGCTAGTACTAGACAGCTCCCTGCAGCATGTTTCAGAGTGTTTTGTCCAGTCTGGTTTTACAAGTTTCACATTACTTTCATTTATATCTTTAATACAGCGCTGAGTCCAATGCGGTTTGGTGCTGCTTATTTTCCTTGTCTTTCAACTAGAAGACTCAGTGCTAGACCAGCTGTTCATATAGAGTTGGCTCCAAAACTACTGAAAAAAATCTGGAATCTTTCCACTGACTTCAACAGGCTTTGGATCAGGCTCACGAAAAGACGGCGAATACATTTCATGTAAGACTAAGCAGGTTACAGTCAGCAAAGTATAAAGAGGATTAGCTGTGTACAATCCAAAGGCATATTACTCTGCATGCTTCTGAAACAACTGGCTAACACACTTTCGCTTTCACAGAGAGAAAGGGCCAGATTCGTTTCTGGTGTGCTGCCACTAAGTCAACGCCACCATGCCAGGAACAAATTTGATCTGGAATCTGCCCAGTTAGCCTCATTACAACTGGGATTTTCCTAAACTGGAAGTGAGGAAATTTATTTTCTAAAAATGCAAAAACAATAAGCAAATGCCTTCTGCTTTCCATTTGAAGTTTAGGTCTTTAGAGAGACCCCTATGAAATGAATATCAGGACAAACACAATGGGTTTTGTCTCTTTCCTCTGTCAGGAAAGGATGGACCCTCTTTCTTCTTCAGAACCTGAAATGGGTCATATTTGGTTTAAAATACATATACTTAGATCTTCACTTTCTGTCACCGAAACAGACGGGCAGCCCCAAACCGCTAATTTGCGCATATTTTACAGAGCACTGATACTTCAACACACACTGTGTATCCTTTGAGTGCACGACTTCTGAAAGCTAGAACGCCTTTTATCAGGAATTATTTTATCAGTGGGGGATTCATTCTGAACAATACAATCAAACAAAGATGGTGGTGCGCAGTTATTCTTCCCACCCTTTCAAAGTTCACAGCAAACCGTGTCAGAGTTAGTGATGTTCTCAGCCACTGAGAATGCTTTAATCAACCAGACTTTTTTTCCTGCTCCTTCTGTTCCCTACGGACAGGGGACTTCATGGCACTGCTTTGTTGTACGATGTGTACAGTTATAACCTACGCTAAAAGTATGCCATTAATGAACGAACACTGGGTGTGTGTGTGTCAAGCAGATGAGAATGTTCTTTTGATCTTCTGCACTCCACCACTATGGCAGACGGATGTCTAAATTGCTTTATTAATGCACTGAAGTCTTCCATCATTTCTCAAACAATACTGAAGGAATAATCAGAACTTCATCGCCTTTTGATTTTCTGCTCTTCCAGCTCAAATCTAGCTGGATGTTATGCAGTAGGGAAAAAAAATGATTATTTTTTTTCATTTATTAATTTTCCAGGGTGTTGGGAGGAATTTATCATGTGCTTGATGCTCTCTGAGGCAGCCAACAGAAGCTTCTCAAATTTCTGTTTAATTTCAAAGCAGTTTCCACACAATATGGGAGCTTTAGGTACAATTTCGAAACTAGTTCAAGGGAGCAAGACAAGGGATTCAAAGCTTTTTTTGAGGATACCTTAGAATCAGAATAAGCATGTTTAAAAAGCATAGAGGTTTCTGAACATGACGATAGCAATGCTTTCAGCCTCCAACATATGAATAGCTGGGGAAAAACAAATAACCCAAATGGTTTGAGGCCACAGAAGCATATTAAAGAAAGTTTATATGCGATTGCACGTAAGACCATGACGTAGAACATCCTTGATAATCCTTCCAAAAATATGATTCTTACGTGGTGGTGTGACAAAAACTGTGAATCCACCCAAATTTCCTCAGATTGAATGACATAGCTATAAATGACAAGGGGGAGAGAAAAAGAGGCAAACTAGGGCCTCTGCTCTGTAAAAGAAAGAAATCAAACTACCACTTCACAGGCAGCTAAGCTGATCTAACAAGTCACTGTTGCAAAAGTGCGAGGTCAAGTCTCTCAATCTCCCAGCCTCCCAGCTGCACTTGCAGCAGCGCAGGTACTCCTCTGATCCTTTACCTTATATCTGTCATTTAGTCAGCTGATTTACCTCGCTATCCCAGAGAAAGCTACCCACCTTTCTGCTATTTTTCTTCCAGGCTAATAGGTCAAAGTGGCTAATGGAGGGATCCAACGCATGCCAGAACCAGCGCAAGGTAAGCAGCAGGATGACCAAGAGCAAGGACTGCTGGGAGGGCAAAGGACTGGGGACTGCCACCTCTCTTCTGGCAGCAGCAAACTGTGAAATTGTCTCAGGGTGTCTCATGGAAGCACTGTCTTAGTGCAAGGACTTGTCATGAGAAGGGAAGGGGGAATCGAAGGGAGAAGTGGAACAAGTATGGGTCCTGATCATTGTTGCTTTGAAGGAATGTGGATATAAGGATGCAAACAAGAGGGGTAGGAATCCCGTATGTCTGCAGAGGATTTCATGGGTAGAAAAAAGTATGTGCATAAGCAGCAGCTGCAGCACACCCAGGAGCCAGGGGATGTATAATCTATATGCAAATAACTGCATAGTTTCCCCAGGAAACTGCACAGAGTATTAGTAGCTGCACAATATGTCTACATCAAGTCTGCTGTTTCTGAAGAGTTTTGCACTTACTATGCATGGCTGGACAGCACAGCACATACACAGAGCTGCTCCTGCTAGGCTGCTTCATGTTCTGTAACTGCAGTGCATGCTCACAGTGCTAATGTCCAGAGTTTCCAGACGTGCAGCAACTAGTTCAGAAGTGTCTGCTCCCTACAGCTACCAGACATCCGGAAAGCCCAGACAAATTTATGAAGTCCTCAAAATCTGCCTAAATGTGATTTCCAGGCGGAAATAGTAAATGTGTCTGGGAGAAAGAAGCCTGCAACATCCAGAAAGTCCTTCGCTACCTGTAGAAAAGCAAACATAGGACAAGAGAAGTTTAGGAACGCCTGTTCTGATAAATTGAAGGCAGGGCTGGAGCTCAAGTCTCAACTTCTTCACCTGTCTTCACTACTGACTTGATTTACCGTAACTCCATTTTACAACGAATTTGAGAAGACATGCTTTCACATAATGGAAATATGAGAGGTGTCTTGCAGTTCAGCTTCACAAATGTTCCTGTTGCTGTGGCCATTACAAAAGCTGCATAAGGAACTTACTTCGGGTCTAGACACCCGTGAAGAAAATAACTGTAAACAAGTAAGAGGCTATGCACTAATGTGAGAATCCACCCTTCTCTCTCCTTTATATGGTGTTGGCTTATAAAATTTAATTGCTTACATACCTCACAGAGATGCAATACTTAATTAATATTTGTTAAGTGCTTTGAAATTCTGAAGGAAGACATCATACTAGTGTGTATTATGACTAATACAGTATAAAAGTGATGCCAACGGTGTTGCTCAAGCAGAATGCTGGAAGGATATCTATTCAGTTTCTCATTTAAAAAGGGGAATGGAGATGAAGAAGGTTTAGGAAAGCGTTTTAAAACTCAGTTATTCTAAAGGAAATAGGAGAACTGGGGAGGAGAAGAGCTAAAACAGTTTTCAGAGGAATTTACTGTGCAGTGTGCATTAACTCCCGCAAAGTCAGAGAGTAAGCACCTACAGCAAAATCCTGGCTCCAGTCAAGTATATGGAAATGTTTCACCAACTTCAGGGAGGTAAAGATTGTTAGCATTTGTCATAATTTCCAAGAGATGCATCCAGCATCCCATACGCAGGTTTGTGGCTTTGCATGGTTGCTTGTTTACAGTTTAGGTTCAGGAAATAACCTCATCAAGCTGGAGCATGCTCACCATGTAAAAGCAACAGCTCAGCTTCTAATCATCCTTCTACTACATCCCACATTTGGAGTAAATCTTTCCATTCTGTTAATGAATTTGGACCTGAGCTACCTATTTAAGTTGGTGGCAAAACTCCAATTAAATGGAAGCAGTGTGGAGATCACTGTAGATTTTGTAATAAAGATGGGAAGAAAACACCCTGTGTTTAACAGTGGCTGTAACTCATATACGCCCCTGGAGTTCAATTCATTTACTCAGAAGCCTGTAGAATTTGTAATTAATTCCTGGCTGGAAAAAAAAGGAAGTAACAGAAATTCAGACAACTTATTTTTTCAGAATTAGTCCTCCATACCCAGCAGGATAAAGATTGGGAGAAACATGCTCCTCACCACTTCTGGGTAAGGGCAGAGTTAAAGAGCACATTTTTCAACTGGAAGCTTTGCACCTGGGAGGCTCGAAGGAGAAAGTATATAAAGAGTAGCAGGTGATAGGCATCAAAATTTGAGAGAAGGTACCTGGGAGCTTCTGGTATTAAGAGGAGTCATTTTACAGCAGGAGTCTACAGTTACTTTAGGTAGGAAACTAAGTGAAAATGTGCTAAGATACAAGTTTTGATTTATTTTTATTTTTTTAAAAGGATTGAAGCCTGTTATTTGGTGTATATGGGGCTCTTCGTAAACTATTAGTTGCCTTTTTCCAAGTGGTGTGTGATGGCTTCCACTGAGTATCTCTTAATGTACTCCTATACAGCACAGAGAATCTTAGAGGTTACTATTTATTGTAAACCATCTCTGAAAAGTAGGCTTTCCAACTATGCTACATGTAGAAATGTTGTACTACCGCAAACCAGCACTTCTAAAGCAGCTTTGTGTCTATGCTATTGCCTAGACCAAATGTAGTGATAAAGTTACACATAGCAACATTCCCTCTTCACTTGTGCTAGTATGCTGTATCTTTCCAACTGTACTGCAGGCTCTGAAGCATGTAGGCTTTTAGTTTTCTCTCTCGGTGCTTGTACAGCTGTGTCCACAAATGTACATAACCAGTAAAACCCAAGGAAATGTTCCTGGATGCCAGGATTAAGCTTAGATAGCTGCAGCTCTAATAATCTGTGTACAAATGTACATAACCAGTAAAACCCAAGGAAATGTTCCTGGATGCCAGGATTAAGCTTAGATAGCTGCAGCTCTAATAACTCACGTGCAGTTCTCTGCTTTCTATTTAACAGAGGATTTTCATAAACTTCTTGCAGCAGCTCATGCTGCAGCTCTAAGTGCTGACAGTTGCTTTCCAGTCCTAGTGGAATAAGCAATATACAAATGTACATAACCAGTAAAACCCAAGGAAATGTTCCTGGATGCCAGGATTAAGCTTAGATAGCTGCAGCTCTAATAACTCACGTGCAGTTCTCTGCTTTCTATTTAACAGAGGATTTTCATAAACTTCTTGCAGCAGCTCATGCTGCAGCTCTAAGTGCTGACAGTTGCTTTCCAGTCCTAGTGGAATAAGCAATATCGTTCTTCCATCTAAACTCAGTAGTCAAAATGGGTTGGTGTATGACCTACATCACGTTGCAGCTCTCTGGATCCCAAGGCGAGATGATGCTAATGGGCCAAGGCAAAAATTCAAGCCTAAAACTTTTATTGACTAAAAGTTAAATGCCTGATACTTGAAGTCATGTGAAAACAGTGCTGTGTCACTTGTTTAGACAGATAGGCTGTGTCTCCTTCCTCTGAATACTCATTAATAACATACTGGACAACCAGTCCCATCAAACATGGCAAATGTTTCTTTAGAGTCTGCCTTTATTATGGCTGGAGATAATGATGGGCAGGCAGCACAGAGGAAAAATGATTCTGTCTACTGTTTGGCAAGGCTGCTTTCAGGGAAGGCCACTGAAAAGATGCTTACTGTGTGTTTTGGAGAGGTCTAATTTTGTGGAGGGGCCAGAAGAAAATGATACAGGAGATCAGAGTATGCAAGGCTGTATGTAAGTCAAAGATATTTACTTAGTGATGTCTGCATTGAGCTGACAAGACCTGAAGGACTTTTTAAGACAATACTGTTCCTCATTTTAAGACTTCAGAAAAAACACAGTGCTGCTAAGTAAGGTATTTCATGGCTTGTTCTCCTCACTGTGTCCATCTACATCATCCTTGACTTTTTACCTGGCTAGGTCTGGCTTTCTCCTACTGGCTTATACTTTTTTCCCCAGCAGGCTGAAAAGCAGCCCAGCAGCAATCATATGGAAAGCATCTGAATTGCCTCTAAGCGCATCTAATCAAGCCAATCACTCTTACCTAGCATGCTTTCCAAAGTAGGTTCTTGCACTTCTCTAATCTTCTAACTTACGTTTCTGTGCCTGGTTTTAATGTTAACACTACTTTCATGGTTCTCTTATGCCATGAACAGGAACACAAATCCCTGCTTTACTGTTTATCTGTGTCTCCGGCAAGACTTGCATTCCTTCTGCCTACAACCTGCCAAAGTCAGCTCTTGTTAGGCAGTCTAGTCACCCTGTATCTACAAATGTCTCTGCATTCTGAGTATCTTATTTTCTCCTACCTCCTAAGTACCCTACGGACATTTCCCAGCCTCAGGTGAATGATTTTTCATGTTACATTAAAATGAATGTTGTTCAGATGAGCATGTCTTTTCAAGCAGTCCAGATCTCTGTGTACCACCCCATGTTTACATCTTCAGTTTGTGGTGTTCATCAACACCGTACAACCAGTTGTAGAGACTCCTGTAGAGTGCTAAAAGACTGGAAAGCACCGGTCTTTGGGACTGCGTTAGACTTCTGTTGGATCAAACTTCCGTACGAATATTCCCACTTTTTATGGGTCACCTTTCTGGGGGAGTTCAATACATCAATTTCTAATTATTTTAATGCTAGACTGATCTCTCTTATAATTACTGCTGGCTACATCTACATCAGGAATAAGTACAGGTCTGTAAATCAAAATACCTGATGCTGAGGGCTGTGCTCCCACTATGTGGGTTTTGTGTGTGTGGTTTGTTTAGACTCGCTCTTGCCTGCTCTCATGGACTTTCCCACCTATGAGTTGTGGAGAGTGTTGGGCATTCTCCCAGTGCAGGGCAGCCTCTGGCGGTCTATCTGAAAATGTCAAGTTCAAGTCAAAGTGCAGTATGTGGAGATAATCTGCTTCAGAAGCACACTCTTGGCTGTAACTCATTTAACATCATCAAAGTGAGAATCTACACTAGTGCTGGAGCATAGATCAACACCTGCCAGACAGACTGGGAGATTACTGCTGTCATTAATGAAGTTAATCCGCATCTGGAGAAGAAACACAGGGATGTGAAAGATTTCTATCTCTCTGTTAGTTAATGGGAGAAGCTTACAAAGCCATTCTTCAAAGCAGATATAGCTACAGATATGAAAGAGGAAAACATTCCCTGTTCACGTGCCTCCAGTTTGATCTATGAGAGGTCTAGTAACATGGCAGAATCCATTTTTAGGTAATGGATAATTGGGCTTACTATATTTAGTGTAGTGATCAAATTAGTAGCAGGAATGACTTTTTATTTGGTGTTGGGAGGCATGAGAAAGGCAAGGCAAAACCCTCCAAATTATCTGCTGTATACTGAGGATATGCAGAATACTCTGAGACAGCTCTGGAAACAGGGACTGTGTATTTTAGCTGGTGGTATGCTGTGCAATCACTTAATGAAAATATGTAAATACCAAGAAAAGCAAATTACTCTGCCCTGGGGGAAGAGGAGGGGGTGTAAGTACAACTGTTATTACTGCTGTGAAGTTGTTAAACAAGAAAACACCACTGCCACCCCACCAGATGAAAGTATTCTATCACTTAACTAAAGACACTCTAGTAACAGAAAGCATCCCTGAAACATGCTTAAAAGCACATGTGAGTATAAGTAGCTGGTGATGCTTTTAAAGTTGCTCACAACAGGGAAAAGAAGCAATGCTGAACTGACAACTGGAACTGTGTTAGTAAAATTTCAAGTTTCTTGTGTATCAGGTAACTTTTCAGAAGTACACTCTCAAATAGTTTCTATTCCTGATGATATGCTGAGTAGAAAAAAGTAAGACTGCATCTTCAAGAGGTTAGCTCCCACACTAGCTTTATGGTCACGTAACTGCTGCTTACTTCCAGAAACTGAGAAACAATACAGCCTTTTTCTGCAACCTCCCCAGTTATGCAAAATCATAGCTCAAAACTGTAGACTGAGTCACAGCATTATAGACAAATAGAAAAATCCAGCTAAGTCCCTTTTTTTTCACTCTCCCCTCCCCCTCACTTGAATATGCAAGCATTTCAAGATCAAGTGTTCAAGCACATCAGTTGTTGACCTCTGTTTCTGTGGCACTTGTACAGCTGGGAGTTGGACAAGCGCTGGGGTGTCTGCACAAAAGTAGGCTAGAGATGATGTGGCCTTCAGATATGTATCTAGAGCTCCTTCCTAATTCTCAGAACCACCACAAGTTGGGCTGCCACCAAATCATCCTCAGAGCTGCTCTGAGGGCTGTGCTGCAGACTAGGTAAGGTAGTACAGGCAAGTAAGAGAAACTGCTGTGCAATAACAATGCTCACATGGGGCTATGTTTAACAGATAAGTTGCATTCACCTGTGCTGGCTAAACTGTGGCAGGTATAAAAGAAAGGTCAAGTGCCCTAAACAGCCACCTTGTTAGGGGGGACATGCGTGGGTCTGTCTCTTTACGTGTGATCTCCAACACTCAAGGTGCCTTAAGTGTAGTGAAAACAACCCCCAGCATCAGCTCTTCCTCCTGCTCGATTTTATGTTGTGGTCACAGCTGCAAAGGTAAGGATGTTCTTTTGCTCCTCTGGTACTGAGTCAAACCCCAGAAGTTTGTATTAGAAAAATGGCCTGGAAAGTACTATATTAACAGACATGCAAAGCCTCTGACTTCTTGGGAATAAACAGCTTTGAAGTAAAATACATGCAGCAATAATCCATACACACTTCATTAATTTCAGAACTGCAACAACAAAGTACTACTTAGAAAAAGCTGTAAGATAAAATGAAGAGTTTGGGGTTTATTTTTTTCTTTTAACCCCAAAAGCTTCTTATCTCCATTCTCCATGTTTTTTCATTCAATTTACAGTAGTCTGAATTAAAGCTCATCTAACAAAAAAATGACACATTAAGTTTGACTAACCTCTTCACCCCCTTCTTGATGAGAATCCTTTCCTCCTCAGGGGATAAATGCAACAACTTTAAAATTGTTACATTGCTTGTTTAAGATAACTTTTCTTTACACTTTGTGTTTAATGGAATTTGGCTGATTTTGGATATTTCAGCACCTTAAAATGTTGATATAGTGAGGGCAGCAATTCTTGTCAAGTCTTATCTAAGACAAAATGATCTCTAGGCACTAAGCTGCCAGAAAGGCAGTATTTTGTTATCTGTCAACATGCATGCATCTTTCTCTACCACACCCCCAGTCAAGTTTGAGAATCCTTAACATGGGCTACTGCATGATATGAAACATCAGTTTACTGCTCAAATTTGAGTCAAAGCGTAGACTCAAAACAAAGAGTAGGTGCAGTTTAACACTGCACTTAAGTGCAGCTGTGAGTTGCTGCTGGAAGGGATGCTCATGCCCCTTTTCCCTCCCTTCTGCTGGACTGTGTAGCTGCAGCGTGTGCCATGTCCAGAAAGCCGCGATGCACTGGAAAACCAGCTTTGAAAAAGCCAGCTGATCCCTAAACCTGATACAAGAGGTACAGCACGATGTACAGCTGGGCAGTGGAACAGGGCCATCTTGCTGTCACAGCCTGCTATTACTCCAGCCTGTGAGGGTGGCCTAACGGGGGAGGCTCATTTTTTTGTTTCAACACTTCAGTTTATCAAAAACTGGCTCTAAAGGAGGCAATCCAGCCCACTCTTATACCTCATGCTACATGCTCCCTTCTTGCACTTTAAGAGCTCATGTGAATCAGCAGAAAGTAACGGAATTTGAGTCAAAACCAACTAGGCTGGGAGGCAGGAGGAACTAGCCTCACCAATAAGAAGGGATAGGGGAAAACTTGTCTGGTTTAGTGATGAGAGTCGTCTTAAACTGGACAGTTTCAATTTTTAGAGAAAGAAACATAGCAATTCCTTTTCTTTGCTGTGTCAGAATATTAAACATGCTCAAGACAACTTGATCACTTCTCAGGCTGTACCTGAATGATGAAGCAAATCTGACTGTAGTTTTCTTGCTATGTGGATGAGTTACTGCAACTGACTTGCTTTACGCTTGCCCCACTTCTTCAAATTTCTGCTAGCTGTGCTTCTGCCACCGGGTTTTCCACAGCGCAGAGTACTGTGGGCCTGTGCCTGTTTTAAACTGTACCTCAGCCCAAGGGATGTTATCTGCCACAGCCCTCTGTGGCTGTTGGCCGTGGGGCAGAAGCGATGGCACCCCATGCCTCCCGCCTCAAACCCACCTGCGTGGGAGCTGGCAGTGCTCCCTCGGGCAGCACCATCTCCGGAAATGACACTGAAGTGGGTGAAACCAGCGTTAGAGGAACAGGTCTTTACAGCAGCTTGACTATTTTCTGTGTATCAGGCTTTGTAGCTTGCTTGATAAATTTGCCTCCCGTCCCACTTCTAAAAGCGGGTGAGGTGTATCTAAAGTGCAATTACCGTTAACATGGTCCTGGTAATCACACTGCAAGATGATGTGTGTATAATTACTGCACTCGTTCATCCTCTTACGGGTCTAAGACTCTTCGCTTAGCAGGCCTGCGGCCACCTCGCTGCACAGCTTCTGTCACCACAGTGCCACCCTGTTAGTACCCGTTTTCACCCCTACCACTTTTGTACGTGTCTGCCGTTCTCCGTAGCCACTGTTCCCCTCACAGAGCCGCCGGAGCCCTGTCAGATCTTCCCCGGTGCAAACCCACCCCCGGCGGGGCCCTGAATACCCCACAGCCCCCTCCCGCGCCGCGGCCG
>NW_008794089.1:1907742-1917648 GCF_000699145.1 Aptenodytes forsteri
GAGGGGAGGGAAGGGGAGGGTGTCGCGGCGGCGCCGGGCACGCCTGTGTTTAAAGCAGGGGGTATTTTCCGAGGGTCCCTCTCGTCTCTCCTCGGGGGCAGGGTTGGGGGTTCCCTCGGTCTGTGCCTCGCCCTTTTCGTCGGAGGTGGCGGGTGTCCCGCAGTCGTGGCCTCAACTGTGGGGATGAAGTGGGGGAAACCCGTGAAGAGACGGCTGCGGTTCCCAGCCCGCTGCCGTGCCGAAGCGCAGGCCTCCCCGTAACCCAAATCCCATCAGCTCCGTACTGGTAATTCAAAACACACCTGAACTTGCCGCCTTGTTCTGAGATCTGCTCTCTTTTGTGGTGTTTTACTATTTTTCCAGGCCAAGCCCCAAACCAAGGGACACCATAAAAACACCCTTATGCATTAAAATAAAATTGAAAAACCCAACGGAATTTCTGTAAGCATCTTTCCAGCAATTCCCAAAGAAAACTCTTTGGATCTAATCTGATGATCTGATTCCATACACCGATACGGATATTTAACTTAATTACTGCTGTTATTAGCTTATCTTTTTCATTCCAAATTTATCCCTCATCATTGTACCACATAAGCTGATGTCCCTGTCAGAGTTTATTTAAGCGGGCTGGCCAGAGCTGTCACTGAGCTCAGCACTTAGGCTGTAGCATTCATAAAGTGTGCGTGAGTGCTGCTAGATTACAGGATCCTGAGCCTTGGCTCGCAGTTTTGATTCATCTGAAATTAAACGATAAGTGTACCAATAATTTCAGTGTGTTCCGCTGCTGTTTCTTAGTGCATCGTACCTGCTTTGATATTTATGGTATGTGCTTCCTGGCTGAGGAGTTGAATCAGGCGTTCTTCTCAGGGCTGTTGCCAAGTCAGTTTGTTCTCTTATCCAAGTAGTTTCCAGCTTCTTATTGACACTTTTTGGCTTACCATTGTGATTTAGTGGAATCTTACCTGCTATTGAATTCTCCCAAATAAAACTGTTACTTCCCATGGAGGCCTTCTAGTGGTTGCCAGTCAACGCCTACTGTCAGAATGATGATTACATTATTTTGCATTGCTTAGTTGTTCCTGACAAAATAATTGAGAAGTGAGAGGTTGCTAGGTTATAGCTGAAGTTAATTAATACATCTGCTTGCTAGAACTTGTAACACTTGTGGGACTGTGGAAGGTGAGAGCAGGGAGAAACATGGCATGGAAAGACAATCAGCAGAACAAAACAATGTGCAGATATGACCAAAAAATAGACAATGAGAAATATAGGACAAAAAAGGGAGCGTGTGGCCCAGCCTAGTGGGAACTCTTCCTACGCTCCTAAGAAGCCCTGTTAAGAGGCTGTTTTGTATGCAAAGCTGCAGGTTTTTTTAACCTCTCTTTCTCTTCTCCTGCCTTTCCACTAACATCTCTTCTTTGTGGGAATCGGTTGCCTTTACCTTCAGCGGTGGTCTCACTCCTACATACCTGATTACTCTCTGAAAAATCTATTTCATATGTTTCAGACCTGAAGAAGGATTTTGTGCCAAAAGCTTGTCTATGGTTCCCAGTTATGCCTGTGTTGGCCTAACTACCCCCGTAGGCCTTCTCCTTGTAATTTTGCAATGATGAAAGCTATACAATATCCATCCAATTTTGGTGAAGTTTTATTGGTATTGAAAGTTACTCATTATTTATAGATACTCTCTCTGCTATTTCCATATGGAAAAAGAAACAGACTGTGTAAGACATCGATACACCAGTAGAGCTACGTCCACGCTGGGGGCTATTTGCTGCTGCTTCTTCCAAGGTTGGTGTTTCCCCCTGCCCACTGTCACCACCCTGGGGACCTTAGCTTCTCTTGCCATGCCGGCCTGTCATCTCATGGCCACAAACGGCTCCTCCAGAGCCCATGTCTCATTCCACCTCTGGAGGAACCACTCTCCCCACCCCCCGAATCTTGTCCAGGTCTGGAGTTCAGTTAAATGTTGGGTTTGTTATCTAGCCACCTGACCTATAAACGAACCTATGGCAGAGTGCGCTCTAGGCTGTATACAGGGATCCACCACCAAGTAGTTACCTGACTGGTTTAAGCCAACCTAACTGCACAGTGTGGTGGAAAGAGGCAGTTGTGCCCTCCTGTTTGGCTGTGTGTTGCCACTCCCATCAGGTTTTAGGAGCTGATCCATCTGGAAAGTAGGTTTTTCTCAATTTTTTTACAAGGTTAATTATGAGATCGGAGAGGTCCCGCATCCTGTAGAACACGTGGCTGTACAAACGCGAGCACTGTTATTGAATCCAAAGGCTCTGAGTTACATCTGCCTCTAATCACTCCCATATGCATTCTTTCATATGTTCTGCTATTCGTTACGGTTTCCTGTCATGTGCTAATTGATTCATTACTTTATGCTAAGCGTACAGTTACATGCTAGTCATTAGCAGTCCCATATGTTGAACTTATGATGTATACCTTTAAATGCTGTATCTCCAGGTCTGCCAATCCTCCTTTATGCAATACCACACATATGTTGCAGACCTACGTTCATGCTCTGATGGATTTTAAACGTCCTGCTCGTTAGTCTTGTATGTAATTCTTCATTTACTCTCTGGAGCTCCTCCTTATTGCAGTTGTGTAACGACTGTAATTAGAGCTGCTGATACATAGTTCTGTGCTTTAGCATGTGGTAATACACATTGTATTGTTTGAGAGGGGAAGGAAAGAATTTTGAAACGTCCTGTGACATATTTGAAACATCCAGCATAGTAACGTTGGTATAAACCCCATGTTCAGATTGAAGTTATGTTAGACCAGGGAAGTTTTACATGAGTTAAAACTCTATAACTGGCTCAGAAAATGTGACTCTGGAAAAGCAAATATAGCTGGGAGGAGGCCAAGTGAGTTCCTGAAGTCTTGCCGGTGAGGAAGTTAACTGGTCAGAAGAAATGAGTGGGAAAAGATGGAAAGAAGGGTGTATCACTCTTACAATCCCAACCTGCAGAATTTCAGAATAAAGAATTTAAGGAATCTAGAGCTAGCTGCATTGAATTTTTAAGTTTTATAGGAAGAAGACAGACTACTTAAGGTATTACTACTTACAGATAGCATGCCCCAAGATTTGCCAGAAATAGGTTGAATTGAACACACTCGGGTGCAAAAAAAAGTAGTTACTGATTTCTCCAGAGTTATTTCTACTTTACGTCTGAGGTGAATGAGTACAGAATTTGATCCTTTGTACCTGTAGTCCCAATGTGACACAGTTATAGGTTCTATCATAGTCTGTGAATGCCCAACGTCAGCATGGTATAGAATGATCTGTGGAATTCAGACCATCCTCATTTCATACACTGTTTATTGCAAGAACTACTGGCCTGGGGGAAAATAGCTGCACCCTCTCAGGCTTTTATCTTCCAAGCCCTGAATGAAGCAGTTGAAAGTCCTGTTGCATATAGATAAGAAACCACAAGTAAAGAGGCTGGGAGTAAGATCTGGGTAAAAAGTGGCTCTCCAAGGAAAAGCTAGTGCTTAAGCACAGTAAGTTGTGGGTCAGGAAGCAATCCCCGTAGGAAGGGAGACAGTCTCGAGTAAGAGCTTGTGTAACACCTGGCCTGGGCTGTCCTAGTGGCTGCTTTCTGTATACTGCCTGCTTGGGGGAAGCCAGGCACAGAATGATTTTTCACTTTGCACTGCTGAAACTCCCGGTTTCCTGAGCATGGACTCAGCCTGCAGCGTGAACCCTATGGATGCAGCTGGGCGGACACGAGCACTGCCGATGTACCAGTGCCTGCAAGCCATTGCATGACTGGGCTCTGGGTAGTGCCTGGCTGGGGTGACCGCTGCGTGGGCTTAACCGGGGTCCCCGGGGAGGCGTCAGCCCCTTGCTAGGCACGTGCAGCTTTCTTGGTGTTTTCTAGGCGAAAGCTCCCCGGTTCAGTGCCTGTACCAGCCTTTCTGCTGCTGCAGCTGCTTCGGCTATAGCCCGCCCCTATAGTGTCCTTATTGGATTCCTGGCTAAGGGGGTGTTGCTGCAATGATAGCAACAGGGCGAGCGGTGCATTGATATGCTGGAGCTGCAGAGTGTTGTATAAGAAGGAGCTGCAGGGAGCGGAGGAGAATTAAACAGGATCACGTTTCTCCTCTGTGAGCTGAAGAGGTTAGTGACATTACTTAATCCCTGCTAACTGTAATTAGGATTTGGAAGCACCGCTTTCGTCTTCTGCCCCCCCCTCCACCCTTCCCAAGATTGCTTGCCGCCAGCGTTTCCCCCTCGGTTGTGAAGGAGTGGGGGAGTCCTGCAAATCACGTTGTCCTAGCTGCTCCAGACACCCACCACACTGGAGGGGACAGGCCAGCACTCCGGGAGCGGGGGGAACAAAGAGAAAGTAAAAAGAGAAAAGCCCTTTGTTTGAAAGAATGTCCAGGGTGCAGTGAAGCAGAGTATTAGCTTGTAAATGATGTGAAAATAGCCAAGTAGCATCATTGGGTGGCCAGAGCACCGCATGGTGAGAGTGCGAGAGATCATTTAAAACCTCTCCTACGAAGTGTCTTTTGGGCTTGTTTTTAGAAGTGCTGAGCTTCCTCCAAATCCTGTTAAAATCCATGTTTACTGCAGGTGTTTGACAACCCCTTCTGAAACAGCAGACCATTAACCTTGCTGTACCTCAGTTTACCCATGTGTAAAGGGGAGATGAGAATATTTTCCTTTTGTAAAGGAGCACGGTGGGACCATATTCCAGATGGCCTTTGGTGGGAGAAAGGTGATTCTTATGTTCTCGGATATTGTACAGAATCCATGTGTAAAACACATTGACACTTTATTAATAATTACTTTATGCTCTAGTCACAGCTGCCACCAATCTCTAACTGTCTTAAAAAAACCATGCATCAAGGCTCAGTCTACACACAGAGAAAAGGCAGGCTCAGCCTTTATATAACTCTCCTGGCATCGTGCTGAACTTCTGTGTTGGAGGTTGTTCGAAAAAACCAAGCTAGTGTTAATTAGGGCAACAGTTTATTGAACTGATTTTCTGTGAAATCATTTTTATCAAACTCCTTGCATTGGCTTGCCAAATTAATTTTCCTGGAATGAGGATAGTCGTTCAGCTGTTGGTTCTCTGATTACAGATGTGAACACAGAATGACACTGTGCCAAAAATCAATAACATGGTGTTTGAGCATCTTTCTGTCATTTTTGTCGATAAATGGGAAAATAAAGACAAATATGTTCCAATAGTATAGATCCAACTTGAAGTTTAATCTTCACAAAATAAAGAGCAATAGGTAAATACTTAAAATTATTTTCAGCACATATAAGAAAGCTTTAGTTAAAGGCTTACTAAAAACTATTGTCACAAGCAGTGCATGCAACTTAAGATATTCAATAATTGATAGTAAAATATTAATGATTGATATGATTCTTACTATTGGGATTTATATGATTCTTACTATTGGATCAGGGAACTTCCCTTATACTGGAAGGCTGATGATTCTGGACTTGTCCTCTTGAGTTTATATGCACATGGTCAACAAACTTTTTTTCTAATACTCTCACAGTTTCTTTAGACAGTGAATTGAGTAACTGTGAGCAACTGGAGTTTAAGTCAATGAAGTATGGTTTGTGGTATCCTTAAAGGAATGGCAATGCTTATTTTGTATAGCTAAGAAGGACAATCAGTCTTTGTAGTTTTTGACTTCTTATTTTTAGTGTCCTCATTCCCAAGTAACTGTTACGCATGATGGAGCCCTGCTTTCCTGGAGATGGCTGAACACCTGCCTGCCGATGGGAATGAAGTAGTGAATTTTCTTGGAGGGCTGAACACCTGCCTGCCGATGGGAATGAAGTAGTGAATTAATTCCTTATTTTGCTTTGTGCGTGCACAGCTTTTGCTTTACTTATTAAACTGTCTTTATATCAACCCACGAGTTTTCTCACTTCTACTCTTCCAATTCTCCCCCCCCATCCCACCGGGGTGACACAAGTGCAGATGAATGAATAAATCAACTGACCAGTTTTTGAATTAAAACTGGAATCACTTCCCGTCTTGCGACTTCAGGACTTCAGTAAGATGCAGGAGTGGAATGCGCATTGGCATTTTTGCTTTTTAATGATGATTCTGAAGTCACCTCAGTTTCGTATGGCTTGTAGAGAGGATATTGTACTGTATGGGTGTGGGTGTTTTTCATTACCACTGGTGTGGTCTGTTGAAGCTCTGTCTGTGCTGCTATCCTTGGCTGGTTAAGCACCAGTCAGGCAACAGGAGATAAAAACAAACCAAAACTGGAAAGAAGTGGAGAAACTAACAGAAAGAGCTTGGATAGATGTGATAAAGCAGAGTTTGCAGTGGGAGAGTAACTCCCCAGGGAAGGAGTTCCTGTGTTTGACACAGTGGTACAGCAACATCAACATATGCAGGACTGGGGACAACTCATTCACCTTTAATTTTCAGGCAACCGTAGATCTTTCTGAAGCTAGCGGGTAGTGCTCAGTGTAGTAAAAGAACTTACATTATGCTTGTACTGCACTTTATCAAGTAAGGCGTCAAAAAAGTTACTTCACTGAGAGGGGAGGGAATGGGGTTTAGGGAAGAAAAACAGTCTGAAAGCCAAGGCACTTAGCAGCTTAATCCTGTAGTAAAAAACCCCAAAACCTGAATGTACACATGTTCTGTTGTAACTTAGTAGAACAAAGGTTGCTGAGGGCCTGTCCGTCTCCTCTGGAGTTAGCCTTGAACCGTGGAAAGTGTTCTTACGCATGTAAGACCAAGCTGTTGGGCTTACATCTTGAAACTTTATAAAATAAGTGCAACTGTAATAAAAATATAAATCTACATTTGACCTGTTTCTTCTCTACTGAGCAAAAAGAGCTTTGGCTTTTTGTTTAACTGAACTTAAGCGTTCCCTAGACTAATGTTTGCAACCCAGACAGAGCTCTACTGTGCTATTTAGAAAGCATTGCAGAAAGCACACCTGACTGGGAAAGATAATGAAATGCATTTGCTAATCCTCTTACACCAGATGAGTGCAATCTACCACTTTAACAAGGAGTTCAACAGTTAGCATAAAAGAAGTTTCTCCTTTTTTTTTTCCTTCTTTCTTCTCAGTATAGCATTATAAACCAGTTAGAAAGACCCTGTTTGGGGCAACTAGCATTCCTGTTATAGTAACTATCCTAAATTATAAATTAAAGGCTGCACTACACTGGCTAATAAAGCAAGCCGTTCTCATGGCTCAAGTAATGTTACTGTGTTTATTAGCTTTCCTTCTTAATGAAATGCGTGGGCAGAAAGGGATCTTTATTGCCTTGTCGTTACCTTTGTTCCGTGAATGAGAGGAGAGGAAAGCTGCCAGAAAGAATATGAAATTATTAAATAATCCCTAAATAAGAGAAAGAAGTGGTACAGGATGTGAGGGAAAATGTTGAGACCACAGTCGTTCTAGCTGAAACACCATGCTAGAAGCTATAAAGCTTTGTGAACCTTTCTGTTGCTAGGGAGAACAGCCCTTAGTCAGTATTTACTGTCTTTTGCAGGCTCTGACCCAGATTAGCAACAGAAGACTGGTTAGTCTGTTATTTGGTGATGAATTTAGAGACCGCGGTGGCTTGCTCATACTTGTCTTTGGAGTAATTTGTTAATTTTTCTCAGGGATAGCACAACTGCGTGCAGCTGGAATCAGCGTGGATCAGCGTGTTTGTATAGATCTCTCTAGGTTTAGTCTTGGTGACAGATGCAAATATATAAAGGACTGAGATTTTTTTGTCCCCATTAAATCAGATTCATAAAATTTGGATGGAGAAGGTAAATTAACTCCTGACTTCTGTCTTCTTCTAAAGCTATGATTCTCTAGTGGCAAAAATCTGTGAGGAACTCGCAGGAAAGGATAAAGGTGGATTCTGTACAGTTGACAATTCACTGTTAAGTGATGAGGCTATAAAATGGAGTGGTACACTTCTGGAATTGGAGGTAACCATAGGCTTTGTCCGCTTTCATTCTTGGTGTCCAATGTAAGACGGAGTAGGCCTGTTTTTTACATTAGTATGGAGTACTTGAATTTGCAGTCTGAGTAGCCTGGAGTGCAGTCTGTTAGAAACAGCCCCTAGATGTCTTAGGTTCCTCATCCAGAAATCAGGATAACCGGTACCGGTGGCTGCTGGAAATGTTTGCTCTGGGAAACATGTTTTTCATTTGGACTCTGTAATCTTCTCATATGGCAACAGCTGAGCAAACCTTTGATTTTGAAATCTATTTTACATTTACTTACTTGCACAGTAAAGTGGAATAGCTATCCTTGCACTTAGCCCAGTATTTAGAAAGATAAGACATACTGTCTGTTCCTATATGTCTGGCATCTGTAACGAGGCCTTAAGACTAAGGGCTGTTGAATAAATCTTTTCAAAATCAACAGGTCATTTGCTTGACTCTGCTTACCACTTAAAAATAACAGTATTCTGACAGGTGCTTCCAACCCAGTCCTTCCTGGATAGGTCCTGGTGACAACCAGCCTGATCTAGTAATATTTGCAGTATAGACACAATGAATACACAGCAAAAGAACCATAAAAAATATCTGTATTCTATGATAATATAAACAGGGCTTAAAGTGGATTGATGGCAGCTGATCCTCTGTTTTAGGGGAGAGAAGAGCTTCACATCCTTTCTCCTCTTGCCCTCTGAGCAGGGGATATGGCAATGTCATTCTCTGGCTGCTCTGAGTCCAGTTTTTCTGTTAAGACTCCACTGGAAAGGATGCTGCTTTCTTAGGAGGGCAGAGATGGAGAACGCAGTCTTTATTCCCTGCTGTCTCTGAAGAAGGCCTAATTTTGCACCAGGGAAATGCATGATGCATTTTTTTTTTCCAAATGCAAGGTCAGCAGTTTTCTTACGTTCATGTACTCAGGTTGAAAGAGCACCTTTTAGAAAAACTGCTGGTCCACTATCCCCATCAATTGGCTGGTACCTTCCCAACATCAAATGTCCTGCAATATCAGAAACACAATGTTCCTGTTTCTAAAACATGGGAGGGGAAGTTCTCCTATCCTAGATGCTACAACGTTATCAGCTCCTAAGGAAGCATGAAGGTGCTGATCGCCCTGGAGATTAAGTTTCTTTTGGTTAAATGACTAATAAATAAGGCTTCAACTCTTCATCTTTTGCCTTTGGGATCTCATACTGTCATGCTGACAGAGATGGCCCTTTTCATGAGGAGAATCATCATGAGCAGGAAGAACTGATGCAGTTGCCAAGTCACTCTCCATCATATTTGAAAAGTCATGGCAATCAGGCAAAGTCCCCAGTGACTGGAAAAAGGGAAACATCACACCCACAGCAGGGGGATTGGACTAGATGATCTTTAAAGGTCCCTTCCAACCCAAACCATTCTGTCATTCTAACAAAAAGAATTTCAAAGTACATTCCTTTACAGTGTGCTCATTATTATTATTTTTAATTTCCAGCTCCTATATCACCTTATTTTTGCTTATATACGTATCTGGAATAAACTTTCCTATTCCAGACTGCAGAACTAAAATCCATGTGGTCAGGAGGAAAAAACATCCAGCCTGGAAACAAGTGTAGTCAAATGGCTTGTGACCTGTAAGTCTGGCTCACAAGCCATTGTCTGGCCACACTGTTACGCTCTTTCTCTGACTCAATTTAATCCTAACCAAAGCCAATGGATCCAAGTGGACTCGGAGGACAAATCATTGCAGACAGTTGTCAGTTACGTATTCTGAGCTGCTGAGGCTCCACTGCAGCCTTTATCTGCACAAGTCTCACCATGGGAGGTGTCCTGGTTTCAGCAGGGATAGAGTTAATTTCCTTCCTAGTAGCTGGTACAGTGCTGTGTTTCGGATTTAGGATGAGAACAAAGTTGATAACACACCGATGTTTTAGTTGTTGCCAGGTAATGCTTACACTAGCCAAGGACTTTT
>NW_008794089.1:1924472-1944386 GCF_000699145.1 Aptenodytes forsteri
CACAGCCAAACTGGCCAAAGAAACATTCCATACCATGTGACATCATGCTCAGTACATAAACTGGGGAAAGCTGGCCGGGGGGGCCGCTGCTCGGGGACTGGCTGGGCATCGGTCGGCGGGTGGTGAGCAATTGCACTGTGCATCACTTGCTTTGGGTATTATTATTATTATATTATTGTTATCATATTATTATTATTATCATCATTTTATTTCAATTATTAAACTGTTTTTATCTCAACCCACGAGTTTGTCTCACTTGTGCTCTTCCAATTCTCTCCCCCATCCCACCGGGTGGGGGGGGAGTGAGCGAGCGGCTGCGTGTTGCTCAGTTGCCGACTGAGGTTAAACCACGACAGGAGGGAAGAACAGAGATTTATTGTCCGATAGCAAAGGCAGGCATCTATAAAACAGTGACAACTTACAAATATCTATGTGTAGTGTTTGTGTTTATGATACTAATGTAGGATGCCTTGTGTTTTCCATTTCTAATGATAAAAAAGATGATTTGTCTGAAACCCGGTTTGTGGAGAGGCCACAGTCATGCCTGAGATTTGAATGACTTAAATAATAGAAATTAGTCTTACACAGTGAGTTTCTTTCCCAGAACCTCAAAATGCTTTGCTGAGTTATGCTAGCAGAAGATAAGGAGGAAAGAAGGGATTTAGACTGAGATTTTAAAAAGTTGCAAGGTTGAATAAAGTAATGAGCAGGATTGCTGTTACATTTTAAAATATCTTTAATGTTACCATTGGTAGCATAGGATGTTGGTGGTTCAGTACAGCCCCTCTCTTCTTTTCAGAACTCAGTGACCTCTTTGGTCACTTAAAGGGATGGTGCAGTTAGGGGCATGAACTTGAGGAGAGGACAGAGCTCTTATCTTATACGAGTAACTGTTAAATCACTTCACCAAAATATTGCAGAAGAAATCCAGTGGACTGAGTATTGTCTGCTCCTGAACCTTTGCAGTCGCTGTTTTAGCTGTTGCAAAGTTAGGCGGTTGTGCTGATCCTGCCTTTGACGGGACATTATCCGTTTGTTCAGCCACAGTTGTAAGTAAAATACTGGTTCACGTTAAGTAGATCCATTTGGCAGAGGAAATTAAAAGAGTGGTACTTGGTTGTTTTGTCTCAATTACATGGTCATGCTGGTTCTGAATAGGTTGTGTACTTAAAATATTCCTCTGAGCAGGCATTCAGCTTCACTAAAACCTTCAAACTCCACATCTTTGAAGGCAGATTATGAGGAGTAAAGGCTTTTTTAAAGCCTATTCACCAATTACAGTTATTTTTACAGAGATTTTGGTGGGGATCATGAGTTTTGTAGACACTGCCAGCAGCTTCACCGGTCCCAAACCAATGAGATTTAACAAAGTATGTAGAACCTACAGTGGCCCTAATACACTGGCACAATCCATCCTGTGTCCTTCTCCAGCTAATGTTACTGTGTGGACCCAACATCAAGTCAGGTTATAATTTTTAATGAGTTCTGTATTCATTACGCATCCATGTGCAAGACGGGAATACCTGATCTGGGAGTTGCAATATGTATTCGTTTCTCTTTAGACATGTTTTTAATATTGGTAGTAGTTGGAGTGGCTTGAGCCAAGTAGGATCTTCTGCTTTGCTTGCAGTTGGACCCAACTCGATGGCTGTTTTTTAGGTCCTTTTGGAGACTTTTTGGAACACTAAATCTGGTGATGGCGGATCTGTAAAGAGGCAGACAGTTGTAAATAGGAACTATTTTGTAGGTCATTGTTTTACTTGTTTGTCAAGCCTGAGCATGAGCCTGAGCATGTCAGGCTCTAGGTTGGCACACTTGAAGGTTCAGGTTTAGGCATGCTCAGAGCTGTCTGACTGTACAGGCAAATCAAAACTAGTGAGTAATTTAGCCATCTTCTTGGCATATAAAACTACCCCTCTGCTTGTAGAAATCGTAGGGTTTGATGGGGATAGACCTAGGAATTGGAAGGGGAGACGTGGAGTTTGCTTTTGCAATGTGTCTGGTTATATACAAAGAAAGCATTGTTCTTCCTAAAACTTTGCACGGGGACCTAATGTGCAGTTGAAGTACTGTGGGAAATATGCTTTTACAGCATTCCTGTAACCTCTTTAATTTTTTTTAAATTAATTTTCTTATCAGTATGATTTAAGTAGGATACCAAATGCCCCCTCTAGTGGCTGATACTTTGATAAAGGTGTTTTCAGTTTCTTGGGACAATTTTAACAGATGAGTAGCATGTCAGGACTACTTGACTGCTAAATCACATTGATTTGCAGACTATCTCTTTATGAGAGAGCAGGCTAGTGGCTGGCCTGTACGATTCTTGAGTGTTGCGATGCCCAATCACATGAAAAATACTGAGCTCTAAAGTTAGGAGGGATTTGAGTAACCTCAATTGTTAATCTTCATTCAAGAGCTATTTTTTTCCTACTCTCAAGCGATTGCTGCCATTGGTAGATTTCCAAAATTTAATGGGAATGGAGAGCATCCACTGCATTTTTCAGGCCCTACTGAGGAGTGGTAGACTGAGACAGAGGTGTTAGCCATTGCATGCATCATTTAAAGTTTTAAGATTACAACGTTATGCAATTTTTTGTCTACTTCCCAAGTTATCTTAATCTAGTTATTAAAAAAACTTTCTCAATTTATTTTAGAAGGGTAAAAACATTTTTGCTGGGGTAGGGGAAGAGAAAGCTAAAAAAAATACACTTGTCTGACCAGCTACAACTTATGTGTATATTGTTTGCTCTGAAGAGAGTATGGGGCAGGCCCGGGTGTTACGATTTGCCATCATGCTAGCGATGGAGGCAGAGGGTTTCACCAGCCATGGTAAGCAGTATCTTTATGGTGACTGCAGCCTGTAGCAGGAATGCTTTTTTTGTTTTGGGAATTCTCAAAATAGGTCAGCCTGTCACGGAGTGACCCTTAGTGGACCGGAAGATAGGTATCCTCTATTGGGTTGAGTCCATGAAGATATTAAAAGACCACACTTGTGGCTGGATATGTGTTTTGTTCTTGTGCCTACTAATATTGCAATAAACAGCAAAAGCTCATAGTTCTTAATGTACTTGTAGGAGTATTCTCATTGATATCAATAGGATTACTTGTGATTAAAGCTAAGCGTGCATATAATTCTTCGTGGGGTTTGGGTTTCAGATGAATTTAACAGTGAGAGAAAGGAAAGAAAAGAGCTATTTTTGTGGCGTGGGTTATATGGCATTGTTTTATATAGATATTTCAATACAAACCTTAGTTATAGCCACCTTTTCTAGATGTCTGATCTGCGTGGGATTTCCTACAGCGAAGAAGAGAGGTTGTAATAATAACTACTTCGTACATTGCGCTTATCATCAGTAGGTCTGAGAGTGCTTTTCAGAAGAGAGAGATTTCCCCTGTTCTGGAATTGGAAGGACTGACAGGGAAAGGGGATGTGATTTGCTTGCTGTAGGTCACCCAGTAAATTTCTGGGAGAAAGTAGGAATACAGCCTGGAAACACAGATTCCCTGCTACTGCCCAGCCCAGCTCTGCATTCGTGACGCCCTCTGAAGAAGAAAATGCTTGTAAAAAGGACTGCAGTAATTGGCAGCAAATTCAGAGGCAGATGTAGTAATTCAGAAAATATTTCAGAACATTTTTGCGTAATTGTCCATCATCACTTTCATTTGTATTACAACAAAGGCTTGGAAGCCACTTCTGGCATTGGAGTTTACCTGCAAAGCACTTGTGAATCTATCAAGTGAGGTGGAGAAGCCTTTTCTCTCCATAGGTGACACAGTGAAAACAAAATGAGCAGCACAGGGAGGGAAGGGAATGCCCTGAGATTATTTGGCATGTCTCAGCTCCCTGCCCTGTCAGCTACAGCTCTTGTGATTAGCTCTGAGTAAAGTTTCCCCAAAAATGCAGGTAGGCATGGGTAGTCCTCCTATATTTTTTTTTTTAATGGAACATGAAAAGCTCTCAATTTTAAAAAGTGTAAGAGCACAAAACAGCAATGTCTTTGTATGAAATAGATGTTTAAGCAGAGTCTCAGTAGTTAGTGTTCAGCTGATTAGCCATGCGGACACTTTACTCTGGTGGCTTTATTGTTCTGCAGGGAAGCCAGAGGACACAGTTCGTGGTCCACAGAGACCTGGCAGAGTTCAACTCTGTGATAGCTTTAGTGTTTACATGGGTGTTAAGTTAAAAAAGTGGTGCAGGACATGTTTCGTGCCATTTGTTTCTTTGAGTTAGTACCATTTTTAGCTTTACTTAGGGTTATTTTCTCCAGCCTGTGTTCAGGCACAGACTGGTATTGTAGCAATAATATTGTTCGATCCCATGGAAAATTAGGCTCTGTGAACTGCTGATAGCTCCATACCATAGCTCATTCTCCTGAGTGCTCATCTAAAATTGGACTTTACTCCAAAGTAGTTGACAGTTGCTTGTTCAAACACTCTTCTCTTCTACCACCATGGACAAATTCACTTTCAAAAATTGTTATAGCACATTAAGGCCTGAAAGAAACTTTTGGGACTGTTTGTCGCTCTCTGCTTTAGTCCTATACTAATTAGCCACATACAAGCAGCCTTTTGGTTAAAGAATACCTGTGATGAGGCTGCAGTTATGTGGGATTGTTTATTTACCCACCAGAAGTTTCACAAGGCTCTCTGTAATTCACTCCAGAGTAGTTCTTGGAAACTTAACATTAGAAGTAAGGGTTTGGTTTGTTGTTTTTTTTTTTTTTTTAAAGGGATATTTTTATAAAATAACAAGTGGAGCCCTTCATGTCTTCCTCTTAATTTTTTTTCAGGTGCCCCCAAGCAGGCTCAGTTCTTTCCTGGATAGTTTCAGCCTTAGCAGTGTAGGTATATCCAAATGTAATTTGGCTCTCAGAGTTTCAAACAAAATGAGCCTGACTGAGGACTTAGTTTCTCTACACATCTCTGGGAGGCCATCTCAAAAGTGTTATTTGTCTTTTGTTTTTCCTCTTCAGACTAGCAACCAAATCTGAACCACAAAGGGTGACTACAGACAGAGAACAGGACAAAATGGTCACTCGTACCCACGCACGTACGTCACAGCACTTCCAATTCAGTCCTCCACAAGGTGGAATATGTCATGTATTAAAACCTGATCTTCAGATTCTTCCAGTACCTATCACGGTTTTATATTAGTTTTGTGAAATGTTTTTGCTGCAAGTATGGAGTTGCAGGCTGTGGAGAGCAACCTCACTGTGACAGGAGTCTGGACAGTTGTGGACTCTGGAGTTTAGTAGAGTTAAGTTGCAGAAGTATGTTTTAATAAAAGTTTTCCTTTCTACTTAAGTATTAATGCTGGAGACGGTATATCTGTTACAAGTACAGCCATTTATTATCAACCATCACTGTACATAGTAAAGGTGCTTGTTTGGCAGCTGTAACACAGCATCTGGCCGTATCTCAATATAACTATAGCAACTTAAGCTTTGGCAGCCAGCTGGAAAACCAGAATTTAATCAGAAAGTCTGGGCAAATAAGCCTGCATATCCATGTAAACCAATGCAGATGTATTGTTCAAATGTCATTTAAAAGCCAGGAAGAAAAGCCCACTCTGGCTGTTTCCAAGGTACAGTGGTGCCAGTCAGGATGAGACTGTTTTCTGCCGGCAAACCTCTGCTAGAGTTGATGCCTTGAAGGTATAACTCACCTACCAGAGCCTGCGTGCCTGCCAGGAAACTGTGGCCTGGGTTGTGATAGCCAGAAAGATGGGTGTGAGAGAGGGAGAGATGCTGGGGAGGGTTGATACTTAAGACCATAACAAAGAACTCTCAAGGAAAATGTATGTGGTTGCTCTATAACTTCTAGGTGCTGTTGTTTTCCTCTGAAATGTGGAGACTGTAAATGGTCTTGGCAGGTTTTCGAGAAAATTTCTGACTCTCATTCTATGTCCAATTAATGTTTTAAAGAGAAGTAACAAAGAGTGTTGGGGGTTGCCTTCCTGACTGCCTCTTTCTTGCAGAAGGACTTTACTTTTATCTCTAGGTTGCAGCAAAGGAAGAGCAAAAACACGAACTCCTGCTCCAGCATGTTAGCATTCAAACAATTATTCTCTTTGCCTCCATTTCTGTTTTTCATTTTTCTTCAAGTTCTGCCTTTAGTTAGGATTAGTGAGGCCTGTGTTGAGTCTGCTTCCCAAAGGTACTTCAGCACATACAGAGGTTAAAGTGCATAAGTGGTTTCCTGCAGAACAAAGGATATTTGTGCCTTTGACTAGGCTGCTAAATTGAAGCATTTGTGCAGTTCTTCCCTATTAAAAAAACAACACTAACAAATGCCACACTGTTCAGCTTCTGCTTTCTCTGCTCCAGGCAGATGCATCTTGCTATGAGTAGCAATATGAGAGTAAGATGTGGTGGCACAGGCTATAACATATACCAACACCCCGAGTACCGCATCTGTCAGGGCTCTGGGTATTTGAAATCAGAGATGTAGGGCTGGAAGGGACTTCAAGGTTTCAACTTGTTGATTTTACAGTGACTGCTGCTGTCAGTCCAGTGTTCCCCTAAAAACTTCTGTTGAGGAAGATGCTGCAACCCCCATCTCAGGGCTTCACTGCCATAACAGAGAAAACATTTTCTATGGTGTCTAATCCACAAGTCCGCTGCAAAGGGAGCTCTGGAGAACTTCCTTGGTCCAGCATGGTTTATGTTAGGGGAAAATATCGGGTTGAATCCGACAGTCTGAGAGGGGCGAGGCTGCACAGCTCCATGGCCCCTGGTCTGACCAGTAGTGAGGCTGAAAACGTATTCCCAGTCAGCAGATGTACACAGAGCACACGTATACACCACGTGTATACACTCGTATGTGGCCGGCCACACAGATCACAAACAGAACACTCACACGGACAGCACCAGCAGCCACATCCTCTTCCCCTCTCTGGCTGAGCAGGATGGAGGTCCTCTAGTGAGAACATTCTATATATATGTACATATGTACAAGGTGAATCCCTCCAGCAGCTGGGCTCAGACACTCCGTCTGCCCAGTAGCTGCCCCTGAATCCCAGTCTCCCCAGTTGCTGGCCCCTGGCCATATGAGTCCTCCTTTACTCTTAGGAGCAGTGGGAGGTGGCTGCCAGGTCAGTAGGGATTGTATTGTGTCTTTTTAAGTGGCAGGAAGGAAATGACAACATATGTCAGCACTCAGGTTTGGTAGAGTTTTATAGATTTAATGTAAGCAAAGATCTGACAGGTATAGAAGGGGGCGCTGGACAGAGTGAAAATTGCCAAAGAATTACTGTGGGAATGAAATGGTTCAACTGTTGAGTATGCAAAACTGAACTAACCTTGACAGCAGTATTTTCAGATTAAGTACTCATCTGCAAGGTTTCTGCTACTCTTTAAGATACACGTGGCAGTAAAGTGGTA
The DNA here is from genome assembly GCF_000699145.1 of Aptenodytes forsteri. Taxonomy (NCBI): domain Eukaryota; kingdom Metazoa; phylum Chordata; class Aves; order Sphenisciformes; family Spheniscidae; genus Aptenodytes; species Aptenodytes forsteri. Next base: position 1,931,855 of record NW_008794089.1, read on the forward strand.
GTCATTTGAAGTAGAACACTTAAAAAGACCAGGCTGGGAGTGCTTCAGGAAAGACTCCCACATCACTGTTATGCTATTGCAGGTGACATTAATTGCAAAATATTTTGATTTCAGATGTGAGTCACTCATTCATACTTGACTTTGAAAACTGCAGAGAGAATGCACGAGGCTTACTGAAATTCTCTATATATCATGAGAGAAGGTACCCATTCTCATCCTGTAATGTCTAGATATCCTATGAAAAATTTTCTTGAAGGGGACATAATTCCTAAGTTCTGCCTTTTATCTTGCCTTGGCACTGGCTTTGCATGGCCTTAGTGATGTTGCACAAAACAGAGGTAAGCCTCACTTCCCTAAAGCTTACCTCTGTAAGCATTAGCAGTTTTGAGATGTAGGGACTGAAGTTCCACTGTGATTGCACTGGGGAGGAACACATTTGCTGGGTGACTGATCCCTTTGGGCATTGCCTGTTTTGCTGCTGAATATTCCTGGTTTACTGCTAAATTTTGCAAGAATACTTGGGTATAGAGCACTTTTTTTGCTACAGAGTAGTCTATTCAATGGGGGAAATAAGCAGCACAAGCACTGAAAACTCAACAGAGAGCAGAGGGGTGACAGGACGATGATATACAGGTGTAGGATAAATGATCTTCTTCAGCTAGATGCCTTTCTCAGGTCTGCTTCTCAGTGTCGTGCAGGGCTCATCTCCCTCAGTAAGAGGAGCCACTTGTTCTGGCTGTCTGTGGGGAAGAGCTCCCGCACTGGTCGGCAGCCGCCATGCACTCCGCCCTGGTTCAGAGGGGACCCTGGGTGGGGCTGGCAGGGCTGCCTGCAAACAGACCAGGGCGGTTGCTGCTGGGCAGTGGGAGGCACTCTTCAATCACAAACTATGAGCTTGAAGGACATCCCTTCCTAATCTTCTCACCAGCCCTTTTGCTTTCATACAGCCAGTTGGGGAGGGGTGGAGAAAAATGCTTTTGGATGCTGGCTGATATACTGTTATATCACTTACTGTACAATTTTTCAGTACAACAGGAGCCAAAGTTCAGCAGCCTTGAAAATGCCTCTGAAATCTTTTTGTCAAAACTTTAACTGAGGTCACCTATCTTAAGAAAAAGGCATGGAAGGCAGGCACAGCAGTTTACGGTTTGTACTTTCATCATTTTTGTACTTGAAAGATAACTGTAGCTGTTATCCTAGTGTAAAGGTTTGAACTAAGGAGTAAATTTTCATATATTCATCTGGACTCTCAGATGAGTATTCTCTATTCTGCTCTTACCTGGTTCATGACAGTTCCGAAAAACATCTAATTTACTTTTCTCCCTGAGCAGCTCCAGGATTTGTTGTGTAAGCAAAATGAGGGTAATAAAAAGCAGCAGGAGGGATGCAGATGTAGTGATTTTTCTCTTAGCTACGTGCATAAGCAAAGGTTCTGTAATGTACATTTAGTAGCTGTTTCTTTCTGTGTGGATACTGTATTAGCCTGCAAAACCTTGACCTGGACCGAATGGCTGGTTGCTATGGCAACAGGTTGCATAGTAACAGGTTTTGTTCCTAGGTTGAAATCATCTTGCTTTCTTAAATGTGACTTTTGGGGAGGTCAGAAGAAACTGGGAAAGTTTTTCAAAGGAGAGGCAAAAATGTTGATGTTCAGCAACCTGAGCATCTGCTGAGAGATGTTCTTTGTTCATGACAGTGGAAGAAGGTAGTCGGCTCCCCCACCTTCTCCACTTCGTTGAAGCGGAGGTCAGCAGCTCACCAGAAAAAAAAGCAGTTCTTGGAAACAAGGTGACTGTGGGAGCTTCAGGGGAATTCGTCTGCTGTGTGACTCCCACACCCAATCCTGCTAAAGGCAGTAGGCAAATATTAACAGCTTAACATTCCAGTAACCTTGAAAATTTCTGAACTTAAAGTAAGCCCCTGATCAGCTGCTCTCCAGCTGGACTGCTTCTAAACCTCTGCTGACCTGGTCCTGATTCACACTGGAGCTCTTTATGAATCTAAATTTTAAAGAATTACAACCATACACTTCGGAAGAGCATTTTTTTTGCTTTTTGATGGCTCTGCTTGGCAAGGTCCTATGGAAGACTGCCCTGGGGGGCAGAGGGGCTGAGGTTGATCTACAGAGACGACCTCCCCAGAGCACAGGCGCCCCAAGCAGAGCCAAGCATGGCAGAAAGACCTCCTGCCTGAGCTCAAACACAAAAAAAAAAAAGTGCACAAGCTGGGAGGGACTATCCAGGAGGGACATAGAGACAGTGGCCAAGCTTGCAGGGACAGAGCTGGAAAAGGCAAAGCTCAGCTGGAGCTGAAACAAGCTATGGGAAGGTTTCTCTGGGTACATTGGTGGCAAAAAGAAGGCTGAGAAAATATGAGCCTGCTGCTCAGTGGGGCCAGGGTGAAGGAAATTAAAGGTACCTGATGCCTTTTTTTGCTGTGGCTTTCACTAGTAGGGTCTGTCCTCAGATCTCCTGGGTTTGAGTCTGCTGACAGTCTGTAGAAATGTAGCATTACCCACAGTAGAGGAAAACAGCGATATAGCTCTTGAGCTAATTGGATGTACAGCAGCCCCTGGCACCAGGCAAGGTACATCCAAGGGTGCTGAGGGACTTGGTTGATGTCACTGCGAAGTTACTTGGTGATCGGGGAGGTTCCTGGTGACTGGAAAAGGGCAAGTATTGCACTCATCTTCAATATTGTTAAATGTCTTCATTAACCACCTGGACGATAGGATGGAGAGCAGCTTTGGCAAGTCTGTGGATGAAATCAAACTGGGGGGAGTGGTCAATACACCAGAGGGGCCTGGGTAGGCTGGAGAAGCGGCAGACAGGAACATCATGAAGTTCAGCAAAGGCAAACGTAGAGTCCCTTCTCCAGGGTGGAATAACCCTGGGTACTAGTACAGGTTGGGGACTGCCTGGCTGGAAAGTCAGAAAGTGCCCTGCAGATGCTGGTGGACAAGTTGAACCTCAGGCCACAGTGTGCTCTTCTGGCAAAGAAGGCCAACTGTGTCCTGGACTGCATTAGCAAGCGTGTAGCCAACAGGACCTGCCTACACCTGCAGTGCCGTGTCCGGTTTTGTGAACCTTGGTACGAGAAATAAGTTAAATACAGGAGCGAGTCCAGGGGAGAGCCACCAAGGTGGTCAGGAGGCTGGAGCAAATGATGAACAAGGAGAGGCTTAGGGAACTGGGTTTGTCCAGCCCCCAGAAAAGAAGGGTAAGGAGGGGTATTATTGCTGCCTGCAGCTTTCTGATGGGAGGATGTAGAGGAGCTGGAGCCACACTCTTTTGGGAGATGTGCAGTGAAATGGCAAAAGGCAACGCAGGAAACTGAGTAGATACTAAGAAGAAGTTCTTGCTGTGAGGGTGGTCAAATGCTGCAGCAGGGGCCCTGGGAGGTTGCCGGATTCCCATCTGTGGGGCAGTCAGAACTCGGCGTAGCCCTGGTGTGGCTGAGTGGGGTTTGGATCGGGTGACCTCCAGGGGCTCCTTCCAGTCGAGATCATTCTGCAAGTCTCAGTCTCTTTTCTCTTTGGCCATAGAGAAAAGCAAGTGTAGCTGAGAGCCCAGATCAGGACTCTGCCTGTGGGTGGAACTGAAAATGGGTTGCGTGGTTATGTTACCCTCCTTTTCCCCTCTCTCTCTCAGCCCTATACATCTCTCTTCCCTGGTGAGCAGTGTCATCACGTTATACCTCAAATATTTGGTAATGACATGTCACTGTAATCCCCCCTAGAGAACTCTTCCAATATCACTCATTTCTTCTTTTCTATTAAACATGCCGCTGTGTGTTTTAACCTTTGGCATGTATAAAGTAAGCAGAGTTCAGTGCTGACAGGAATATACACATAGGCAGGAGCTTACAGAAAAACAAAATCCAGACATGACGTGATTGGAGAGGGGCTTTCTTTTATTTTTTTTTTTCCTTTGTGCCAGTTGATGTAATTTCTTAGCAGCTGTCAACCTCTAGCGCTGTCAGAACAGTCACTTATGGCTGTGCTGCTGCACTGTGATTCTGTCAGACAAGAGGCACAAGGAGGAGTGAAGTGGGGTTGTCCATTTATCCATTTAAGTCTCAGAAGGATTTGAAGGGCTGCAGCCGGGTAGTGGAAGCAATTGAAAGTGTTCACTTGGGTGAAGGGATCAGCAGCAGTAGGAAGGAGAACACCGAAACAGAAGAAACAGAGTTTGAAGGGATGCTGTCGTAGGATGGAAGGAACAAAAAATGCAGTGGGGCTGACTTAGCTTGGTTTTAGGCTGTTTTTCTTGTAAATCTTAAAATTACTTTACAAAGTGTTGCTAGTCCTCAGGGTGGTGGAACAGTGCAGGTTTGAAAGGTTACACCGGTTGCCCAGTGCTTCTGCAAATCAATGGCAAATCATAAAACCAACAGAAGAATTTATTACCAGTGGCCCAGCAGCCCGGCCAGCGAGCGCAATACCTGGCTCATCCTCCGTATGATGCAATTGTGGCGGGAATGTGCTTTTGGGAGATGTAAATCTTGAGGACATTCCTGCTTGTCATTAAAGAGATGGCAGAGCTTTCCTGGTGCGTGGAAATGTCAAGCAAGCATCTTGACCAAATTATCAGATGGTTGGTTGCATCTTGACGTTGTAGGACGTGCCAGTGGTTACACAGGGGAAGAAAAGATGCTCTTTGCTTCCTGTCCCAAAGTATTCCGGCTATGCTGCTGTGCACTGCGAATGTCCGTGTGGCAGTCCAGAGCAGGTTGTGCTGCAGACACTCGGGAAGTCAGCAGGGTTTATATAAAGCTCTGCTAGGTTTGCAGAACCTTTTGGCTCCTTTCCAGCATGGAAGCGGCGATATAAATAGAAGAATGTCTCACTTTTGAAGTCTGCCTTCTATTCACGGAAAGGAAGAACTTTGTGCCGGAGCTGTGGTATAATAGCTGTTAAATACAAGTCTCAACACCAGTCCTATGACAGGCTGAACCGCTTGACCACATTTCAATGGGATGCGACTGAGCTCAGTAGCCTATAGCATCACATCTCTGTTAGCTGGTTGCTGACATCTGAATAAGGTTTGGCTGTATGAAGGCAGGGTTCAAGAGTAATCCATCCTCCCACCTCCCCTCCCAGCTGCTCCTCTCCCTGCTAAAAGAAAAAAACGTTGCGCTTTTTTTTTTTTCTTCCCCTTTGGTCAGATTAACAAAATGTTTGGGACCGTGGTGGTTGGAGTCGGGATTGCTGGCTTAGCACGGATCCGAGACTTGATGAATCCGATGCCTTCCAGCCCTTCTGAGCACCTGAAACTCTTTGGATTTGTATCCAGGTTAGAAATTTCATCTTAGCATGTTTAATATAGATTATTGTAATGTTTCTTTCTTCCGGTGCACATGCCTTTCCATTATTTGAGGGGGGCAGGGGATGAATATCCAAAGTTTTATATTTCTCTTATAATTAAGGCTGTTTGAAAAGGGAAAGTTTATGCAAATATGCCTGTCATTCTGAGTGGCAGCTAGGAAATGAGCACAGAAAGCTTTGTAAGAGGGAGCAAATAGGTTACCTAGTGAGATACCTTGCAGAATTCTGTGACTAAAATAAAATCTGAGAGATGTTCTCGCTGCAGGATCTGTGTGGTAAAAAGAAATGCAATTCTGTCTGACTGAAATTTCCTGTAGGTTTAGAATGGTACAGACAATAATTACACTAATGAGCTAATGTCTGCATGAAATTTATAGAAATGTTAAAAAAACATAGATGTTTTACAAAGTTTTTAAAAACTTATTCTACAAAAACACATTGTAAAGCTCCTAACACTGCAACTTCATCCTAAAATTCTGTTTATTTTATTTTTTTTTAAACCAAATACCGAACTTGTAGATGTCTTTAAAGAAAATCTGATAATTTAGTACATACAGTAAGGTTGCCTCCTGGAGAACAACTTTATGGTTTTTCTCACTAGCTTGGAGCCATGGAAATCTAGCAGGACTGTGTTATGCATATACCTCCCGCTGAGCATTCCTGCTAGACTGTCTGCCCCATAACACCAGAGCATAAAGGTTTTAAATAGTTAGGTGGTACATGTATGGATCTCAGACTGTGAATGTATTTTTCCAGCTATATTTAAATGATGCAGTCAGGGTTGTTTGAGACTGAAAGAACCTATTAGGTCATCCAGTTTATCTCCCTGCCATATACACTCTTGATTCCCTGATGCCTCTGCTAGTGCTATAGCTAGCCTTGAACAACACTGAAGATAGGGTTTCCACTACTTCTGCAGAGAAACAGTGCTGTCGAAATGAACAGTTCACAGACGGCTTGCTTGGATGTGTTGCCTTGCTCTTTGCATTCCAATCACATACAAACATTACCTGTCTTTGCTTTCAAGTCCTGCTTGTGGCCGACCCTCCTGCCGTCTGTCACCTATCCTAACTCTGTCAAGCTGTCTGCTCCAGTCTTTACTAATGCAAAGGGCTTTGGGGGGGGGTATGCGTGTTTCATTTTCAGCTGGAGATGTGTTCAGGGTGGTGGCCAAGAGAGCCTTCCCCTTAGCACTGACATGGTGTGTGTGTTGCAAGGTATAAGCCATCATAGCCAAGTATCTGCTTTGTCCCTCTCCTGCTTGTCCATGTTTGTTGTAGTTGTGTGTGGCCCTGCCACCTCAAGTGCTTTTGCCCATGTTGTCCAGCATGGTGGGAAGTTCTCCCGTAGGAGCACTGTCCTCTTTCAAGGCACTCTTTTAAAATGGCTCTTTCATAATGATGCTTATTAAAAAACAGAACAAAACACAAACCAAACAAAACTAAAAAGCACTCTACACTTCAATAGCAGGACAGTTTCTGTACTGATACCACCACCTATACACTGACCCATCTGTGTTCTTCTTTTGTGCAATCTACTACTGTCTGTAAGTGCTCGTGCCCTTCCTGGATTACAAGCTGCCTTCTTCTGCCCTGGTTGAACTCAGTGAGACAGTGGTCCATGGGAACAATTTCTAAGTGCTGCTGCACAGCATGCAGTTGGGAAGAATGGACTGTGATGGTTACGCTCTGGTTGTATTTATGCTAAATACGCAGGAGAAGTTTTGGCAATGTTAATGAGGCCAAGCAGATTAGCCTGGAGGATGCTCTAAGAAGCAAAGAGATCCATGCAGCCTTCATCAGCACAGAGAACAGAAGCCATGAAGAAACCATCAGGTATTTTGAGGTGTTTTTTCTTCCCTTTTCCCACCCTTTCCCCTGTAATTTAGAAGCATAGAGGAGCTGTGTAAAGCTGTTGCAGGAGAGGATGTGGATACTGGAGGAGAGACTGCCAAACTAGAAGCCTGAAGTGAATGATAGCGAGTTTCCTGGAGTACCCAATAAGCCCTGGAAGAGAGTAGGATTTAAGATGCATTCATTTCCCAAGTAATTCCAATTGCGTACCTCTAGGCCTGTGTTTGATGGACAGGCAGCTTAAAACAGGATTCAAAGCTTTTCCTCACAGATTATGTAGAGGAAGGGCACTCCAGTGCCCCACTCCAGCCACTCAAGTGTCTGGAAGTTAGAAATTGCAGTGCTCAATGCTGTGGCATTTTAGTGACTTGCTGTAGGTGAGTGAGGGACTTCTGTGGAAAAAGGAGAATTAAAACCCAGCTCTCCTGGTGTTTAAATGTGTGATGTAGCCACCACACCATCGTTGCTAGGAAACTTGCCATTTATTTCTGTTACTCCACGTTGTGCATTTCTCCATATGGGGCTGACTGTGGGAATGGGAAGCAGCTTGCACAGTGGAGAGAGATGATTACGATGATATACCTTTTAAAGACTGATCTTGTATCCCTTTCAGAATGTTTTTAGAAGCTGGGAAACATGTCCTCGTTGAGTACCCCATGGCTTTGTCTGCTAAGGCGGCCCATGAGCTCTGGGAGATGGCTGAACAGAGAGGTAATGGCATTTGTTCTCAAGGGTGTAAACAGTATTACCTGTTTGGTAGCACCAAAGGCATCAAACTCAAAGGCAGGGCTCCAGTCTACTATTAATCATGACATACAAGGGAGTATGCCTGTCTCAGAGATTTGTTAATCTAGGATTTAAGACGTGTGCCAATGGGGAAATAAACACACAAATGTCAAGGCTAAGAGTAAGGTACATTTGCCCTCAGAAAAGCACTGGTCTCTGCTTGTGACACTAAGAATGCAGTTAGAGAAGGAAACTTCTGTCACAGTGATAGTAAAGCACTTAATGAGTATAGCCATTGGACTTGTGCACTTCCCTGTCCTCTCCCTGAAAATAAAACTGGAAACAGCTCTCCTAGCTTCTAGTGTTTGTGATGTGCTGGTCACACAGAGCTGCTCATGCTATTGTAGGCCAGCGAGGTATCCCTGTCTGAAAGAGAGCTTATCTCTAAGCAAAATCTCTTTATTTCTGGAAAGCGTGTGGTCCCATCCCTGTGGTGCCAAGTGTCAGAAGCTGGCAGTTCACTTGAGGCCACTGGGGATGTATGGGGCTGCAAGGAACAGAACAGTGCTGGGCAGGAGCAGAGTGCAAACCATTTGGACAAGCTGCACTATGTATACCACTGCTTCTTAAAAATTTCCTTTGTGACTTTTATCCTAAAACACCGGAGGTATAGGATTTCTGCTTTGCTGTTTCCCTGTACCAACACCACTTACTGCCTTGTTGCTCGCCAAATGGCTTCCCATTTGAGCAGAATTTATGGCTCTTCTCTTGAAGCAGCAGCAGTTACTGTCAGCAGCCTAAATTGACTCTTCTGGAAACCTTCCAGAAAAACACATATTGAATGAGGGCCACATTCAACGTGTATTGGATAGCCTCTATTCCAAAGCAGCCCAATTAATTGCAATGGAGGGAGGTACTCCTTAACATATTGTTACAATCTGGGTCTGAGTATTATAGTATTTGTTTCCCCTTCTTTTTCTTTCCTACTACCCTGGGAGGAAAAATGCAGAACAAGGAAATGTGAGGGGAAAGAGGCCAAGAGTTAATCCGTCTTTTACTTTGAAGACTCATGTTTCAGCCTTAGTTGGGTATTGGGTTTCATTACAGAGTTTCTGTTAAACATAGTGGCTACTGTTCCTGCAGTCGCTATATTTGTTGTCTCCTGGAAATCCTTAACCCAGATGGATGCCTTAGCGCAGGGCCCGTGTTTGGTTTTCTTCCTGACATCATTTTGCCAGCCATGCGTGAGAACACTTCTAAGTGAGTTCCCACTGGTGGCTGGTGAAACCTTTACAGCTTAGATGTGCCTTTGATTCACACAGAAAGCTCTTACTTAATCTGTCCTGATTTTTGGTGTGTTTTCTTTTTTTTTTTTAATGGCAGATAAAGTACTCCATGTGGAGCACATTGAGCTTTTGACTGAAGAGTACAAGCAGCTGAAAAAAGAGGTGGCTGGGAAAGACCTGGTGAAGGGAACATTGCATTTCACAGGTCAGTAGCTGTGAGGAAATCAAAGTCCATCTGGATTTGTCTGTCTGCTCCACAAGGATGCCAGTCCTTCCAGGCTTCATTCAGTCCTTTTAGACAAGAGTCTGTCTATAAACTGACTAGACACAGGTATCAGTTCTGGATATTTCCATGAAATTACAGAACTGTCTGGAAAGCACCTTTGCCTTAACAGTTGTCTTCTACGGGCTGTTGCTTTGCTAATCTCTTTCTGCTATCTGGTGAAGAATGCAAGCCCGTGCCTTGTTGTATGGAGGAGAGAGCACTTCTTCATCCTTTCTGTACTTTGGTGGTGGTGACCAATTTCTCATTCATATTGGTCTCGGAGAGGAGGATGAGCTTTGAGGAAGTGTCCCAATTTCTAGTGGGGACCTTTAGTCTTCCGTACTGGTGTTTGGCCCCAGAAGAGCTGGGAGAGATTTTTAAGCCGTTGTTTTCTCCTTACTTTATTCCCTTGTTGAATCCACGTACACCCTCCGGTCCTCAACATGTCCTGAAGGGTTTGTTGTATGTGTACTTTGTGCAGCCTTCTATGTCATAGCTCATCAACTGATCCATTTCAAGGTTGACCATGTTTGTTGACTTTCCTACTCAGTCCATCCATCCACCTATGGCCTGTCTACACCCTGGTCTCTAAGCCTGCAACACTGCAGTTGCTGCAGCCTTTCCTATGCAGAAGGCATTATCCTCTTTCCCATTTCTCAAGACTTTCTGTTGCTGTTGCATCAGGTAGCGTCCTTGATGAAAACAAAACAGGATTCCCAGCTTTCAGTGGAATTGCCCGACTGACTTGGCTGATTGACCTCTTTGGAGACCTCACTGTTACCTCTGCCACCAGAGAAAAGCAGAAGGATAAGAATTATTCCAGAATGACTGTTCACTTTCAGACGGCAAACAAGAAGTGAGTAATGGCCGTGGCAGCAGGTGAGCCAGGCTTCTCAGGTATCGTCTGCAGGAGTCCTGCATCCTCTCTTCCTCTTGTGGAAACAGAATGGGTGGATGCTGGCATTGAAGTGTACAAGAGAAACAGACCTGAAAATGCTTCCTATAGTAATCACGGTAAAAAGAGCCACCACCAAACAATGTCTGCTGAAGAGTACAAGGAGGTTTAAAAGCTCTTTTCTGGTGTCTCAATGTAGGAATGGGCCCATAATGCATTTTACCATGCCCAAGACTGAAAGACCCTTCTCTTGCACTCTGAAAAATTGTTCAGAGGCAGGCTATTTTTTGTTTAGCATCAGACATTCTAGCTGTACATTGAAAGGTTGAAAATATATGACCGTTTGAAAAGGTAATGCACTATTTATAATACTTAGCTTATAGCACTATAATGCTTGTGCTAATATGTAGTACTAGCTGGAGGTTAAGAGAAAATTACACATTTCGAGCTGAAGTATAATCATAGAATCATAGAATAGTTTGGGTTGGAAGGGACCTTTAAATAATAAACTACTGAAAGGCCAACATGCAAAGTTTCCTCTTGACTAATGTCTAATCTGCAGTCCTGAAGTTTCCTCGATTTTTCCTGAGTAGGATAACAGTCTGTTTCCCATTTCTTGTCTTTTTGCTTTTGTGGCATGAGTGTGTCAGGCTGAGTGAGAATCCCGCAGCCAGGATTACTTGTCATTTTTTCCAATCGTTGTACTATGACTTTCTTGCAGAAAACTCTTTTGATGATGCGGTTTATAATAATGAGTTTGATCTCCCTTTTATTAACGGTAACAATAGCCTTGCTATCAAATATTATATTTTTAATGGCCTTGCTATAAAATAGTATATTTTTAAATATTATATGACCATGAAGTAAGTCATCAGTGTTTCATACTGTGGATTCAGTACTCAACTTGGTGCAATGTCTGATGATGTAGTTTGCTGGAAACTCTCCAGTTTGGTCATTCTGGGCCATCCGTATGGAGGTCATGTCCTTTCAGATAGGTTGAAGTTACTTACAATGACAGTTTACTGCATGCTATAGATGCGATTTGAGAATTGTCTGACATGAAAAGGTACAGAGAAGTTACCCAAGCACTATATGTTTCCTAGGAGGTAGGAATGGTGATGGAACAATTTGTTCCGTTCCCTTCACTCCTATTTTCCTGTTTTTCCATATAGGACGCTCTGCCTTTGAGAGACAGATGACCCCCTCATAGGCATATGACAAGAGGCAGATGGGAAGACTAGGGAGAGTAAGGGAAAATAAGACCCCATGGGAAAATATTCTGGCCTTTCTTCGCTTGTAATAAATTATCCTTTTTTGTTGCACTTATACTGCTAGAGCACTTAAAACAAAAAAAACCCAACGACAACAAAAAAGAAAAAAACACCAAACATGAATGCTTGCTTCTTTAAGAATTTTAGATAAGTGTTTAGTTAAAAAAGTAATAACCTTGAAGGAGTAGCTATTTGGGGAGTGAATAATCAGGGCTCATTTGAACTGTTAGTTTCACCACGGGTCTAATTAAGCATTTTATCAGCCAGTCCTACAAAGCCCACTGCAGTTTATCATGGGATTAGCATCTTGTTTTAGCAATCTTCCTCTCTCTTTAAATAAAACATCATTTCCAATTCTTTTTAAAATGCAGTTGTGAGAGGACAGAACTCGGTATACAAGCTCTGTTTACCCAATTTGCCAGTAACACGAGTAGCTGTAAAGATCTATATAGAGTGAGATTTTGAATTAATTCCAGCAGGTGGAACTAGTGGGTGGCTTAAACATTTCCCTGGCTGTCCTGTCTCCTAGGTAGCCCTTAGCTGCTTTGTATGATATTTGCTAGATACAAAACTGTTTCTGGATTTCTACTTTTTTTCCTGCTCTACACCGCTAACCAATACCCACTTTTCTTAGCCCACTGCTAACTATTTGTATGGGTCAGTAAGTGTTTTGTCACCATGAGCTTTTTAATAACCTCGGGGACAGTCAGCTTTATGCCTCTGGGATAATTTACGCCAACTGGAAAGTTACATAGCGTTCCTGTATTCTGTTCGGTGGCAGGGCCATATTTCCTGCTGACCTTCCCCCATTGACGTCAGTGGAGTTACAGCAGTAGAGAATTTGGCCCACTCTCTGTCAAGTGAAGGTATGGCCCAGCAGTAATGGTGGTGGTGTTACGGCTCTAATTTG
>NW_008794089.1:1945933-1947130 GCF_000699145.1 Aptenodytes forsteri
CTTCCAGTCTCTGAATAAAATGTAGCTAGGAGAGCTCTACCAGTCTGAAATCTGGAAAGACAGAATGACCATAGAAAGTCAGGGTGGTTTCTTCACTGCAGATAGTGCTTGCTTTGTAAAAAGTCAGTGTAAAAGTGGTTTGTTAGTGTTTGGTTAAACTTTCTTTTTCCTCTTTAACTGTCCAATATATTTAATGTGGCTTTATTCAGCTACCAAAAATGCTGGATTTGTTGCTTTTAAATAACACTACTAACACTTCTAAATAACCGACTACATCCATAGCCAGATAATACTTTGCTACAAATCTTTAATGCAAATGGATAAAATATCTATTAAAAAACCAGCAGCCCTTCACAATTTTCTGACATAAAATACAAACCTGTTTCTTAAGCTACAAAATTGCTTAAATAATGTGCAGACTTGCAGCATACATATCTTTATAGCAAAAAAGGGGCTAATTTTAGTGTAGAAGTTGTTGTTAATTAAAAATTAATACGTTTTGGTTACCAATCAAGTTGAATCAACCTCTCTTTGGGAACATAACTAAAAATCCAATAGCAGAAGATGATAAATCTATTAGTAAACCCAACATTTTCCTGCTCACTGATCTAAATCAGTCATTTTAATCACTTTGATTAAATTCTGCCCACTCTGCGTGATTGTGCTTCTGGTTCAGTGGCTTCCCCGAGCTAGAGCAGAAGAAGGCATAAGCTTGAGCCTGATCGTTGGTGTGCATCTGCTCTAGATCACCCCAGGGAGATGACCCTGCATTGACACTGCCTGTTTTGGATCATATCGTGGACTCCCTGCTACATGGTGGAGATCTTTGCCTATGCCTGCCCAGTGGTTTCTTCGTACCTGCCTACCTGAGATAAAGCAGCTTTGAATAACAGTGGCCTGAACCCTCTGTGGCTGTTTGCTATCATAAGAACATAAGAAACCGGGTCTATCAAGTCAGAGCAAAACCCAGCTTGCTCAGCAGCCTGCCTCTGACTGAGGTCAACAGCTGGCACCTTGGGGAAGGAGGATGAGAACGCAGAAAACACCAAGTGATATGGCCCTCAAGCACCCTTCTGGCCTGCAGTGACACGTAGCCTTGGGACTTCCTGAAACGCATGGTGTCTTTGCATTTATTAGTCCTCTGAGGATTTTTTTCGGTGCATTCTTGCAGGCTGTGATTTGAGTCCTTCCCCCCCC
>NW_008794089.1:1947234-1961254 GCF_000699145.1 Aptenodytes forsteri
TGTGCGTTGGTACCTTCCGCCACCCCCCCCCCCCAGTTGTTTTATGCTGTTCAGTCAGGTTCATCTGGCCATGCTTAATTTGTAGGGGATGTGTGTGGCAGTACAGGTGAGCAAAGAATAATTGATACAATGGTGTGAATATAGAAACTGGATCCTAAAGCATAAAAGATGAGAGGTGCAGAATCATTAAGCTGAGTGCTCTGCGGAATGTATTCAGGGTAGACTGACACGGACTTTCTTTCCAGATCTAATGATATTGAAGATTTAATGGGCAGTACTTGGAGATAGAATTTATTCTTCCATGCTACTGATGCCCTCATAATTTGTGAGTGGCAGACTAAAGTGGGCCATAAAGGACTGTGGAAGGGCCATCAATAACCAAGTAAGAAAAATAATGTGCATCCTCTAAACACAGGCAGTAGCGAGTGCTGATGAATGAGCTGGAGAAAGGTAATGGCAGTTGACAAAAGAGCAGGAAGGGAGGATCGTGGCTGTGGCTGGTGTTGAGGACCATTCCTCAAAGCCTTTGCAAACATTTGCAGTGTTGGGCCAGGGAGTCTGTTATGACCCCTGAAGTGATGCAGCATGTCCCATGGCTCCTCTTTCCTCAGCCAAACTGGGAAGTTGGGGAGGAAAGTGTGAGGACCTGTGAGCTATGCCAGTCAATAGCCAACACCACCAATGCTTGGCCTGGAGGCTGTTGGCATAAGACAGGACTTTGATTAAGAAAGACTTGCCTGAGAGTCTATGTAGCTGAAACAGGCAAAATTGACATCTTCTGGTGTAATCTGTAGGATCAACTCAGTGCTCCCAGTGAAGAGAAAGAAGAGCATTTGAAAAGGTCAGAGGGTACAGACGCTAGTGTCTGCACAAGCGAACTTGCCGTCTGTCCAGCTCATCCTAAAGGGGTGGTGTTTGGCTTGCACAGTAGCACCTGGGTCATCATTGTGTACCTGGGTGATGTAAATTTATTCTTGCTGGAGGAATGACTAGACATTGAGGGCCTTGTGAGTTTAGCTGTTATTGAATCATGCACAAAATATTTGGATGTTTAACTGCACTTTTCATCCAAGTCCACAAACAGAGTAAACTTCCCTCTTCCCTGTGAGATGGCTAGACATTGCTGGCTTCATTTTGTGCATAGGGAAGACAAAGCTGGAGAGAGCTTAGATGGCGTGCTGAAAGTCATGGCATTAAGCAGTGGCAGGGTTAAGACTATTACCTGGTGTTCAGCTTTGTAACCACAAGGCATGTTGGTCAGAACATGTTACCTGAGTATGCAATGACTGAAATTTAAAAATGGTGCATTTATTAGGGCATTTTCTGTAAATGCTGAGAAAAAAGCATAAACTAGAACCATTGATTCCATTTCTTCATAAATACTCTTCTTTTTCTCCGCTCCTCCACGCTAGACCTCTGACTTGGATTGAAGAAAGGGGACCAGGGATGAGACGTGAAAAGAAAATCAACTTCTGTTTCACAACTGGTTGCTTGGAGAACTTCCCTCAAGTCCCAAGGTCTGCTGTGGGCCTTTTCATGCAGGATCAGAACCTCTTTGCCAAAAAACTGCTGGGCCAGGTATCCAAGGAGGAGCTGGCTGCTGAGAAATGGCGAATTTTGCGGTGTCTTGAGCTTGCCGAGGTGATCCAACAGCACTGTGAGCAGCCAGAGAAAATCTGTTCCTCAGACTGCTCTTAGGGAAGGAGGAACATCATGGCAGACAGGAAAGCTGTAGGGCTAGAGCTCACTGTTGCCATCAAGCAGTTGCTATTTCTATTTCATTACCTTCTTCTTGACTAGTTGCGATTCCTAGGCTCTCCGGGTGGGCTGGAGAGCCTGCGCTATACCCCGTGCCTTCTGATTTGCGCTAGAACAAAGCAACATTACCCTGCTCTGATGCATTGCTGTCCTTCCAGGCATAGAGGAACCTAGCAGCAACAAGCTTTCCTGTGATTCAGCTGGAAATGTCCCTGAGAGCAGATCCTGGAGGACTGCAAATACTAGATACGATTTTTCCTCCTGAGGTTTTTTTCCCCTCTAGATACGTCCGACAATGAGATGTGTCTCATTCAGTAGTATTCATGTAGTATTATCTAGAAAGAAGTATTAGCTAGAATGAAGTTCTGGGTGAGTTTTCCACCTCTTGACTTGATCTGCAGAACTTGTGCCACCACAGTCCTGACCTTTTCTTCCAGATGCCCTGGATTGTTCTGTGTGTTTGCTCTAATTAGTTGTTGTGCCTGTTTGGGGTTTTTTGTTGTTTTTTGGTTGGTTTTTTTCCACATTGGAAATCATCTACCTTCAAATAGAATCTATATTGGTGTCAAACCAGAATAGAAGAAATATCTTGTCTCTTGGTAGATGCCATATTGAGTTCACTCACTTAATTTCTCTGGTGCCCTGTGCCAACATAGAAATCTTTTTCCAGCAGAGATTAGAACAGTACATTAAACTAACGCATTGCCTGCCTGCTTTCTACTGAATCTAAATATTTTTCTTTTTTTGTACTGGAAGCAGCATATTATTGTCCTTCATTTGTGTTCTGTATCTAATTCAGCATGTGAACGGATCACTGCTAAAAATAATATAAATCCTGCCTTTAAGAAAAAAATAACTAATGTGCTCCTGGAAACAGTTAAATTCATTAGAAATAGTGATAAAATTATAATAGAACTGTAGAAAATGGAGCAATTTGCAAATATAGCCATGCGGTTATGGCATATGATACCTGTGCGGATGGGTCTTTAGCATTTTACAGTAGTCCCAGGGTCACGTATGAAGACATTATGACTTCCCTAAAGAAGCATTTTAGTTTTAGGAGAAGCCTAAACAGTGCACAAAACTATTAACAATTCCTCTGTTTGCCTTTTGCTTTCTAATTACAGCATCTGTCAGTGCTATATTAATATAGCAGCAAACTTCAGTCTGTGCAGTTTTTCTTTCAAACACAGAGCCACCATTTCTTTTCCACGTTATCACTTGGGCAATTTTTTAATAAGGGAGCATACATGTTGTGAACATATACATAATTACAGCCACTCAATATTGATGGAAAAAAAGTCTTCCTTTGGGTAAATCATGTTCATTCACCAGTTGGATACAGTTCAGTTAGTTGGCAACAGGGAAGGAAAGACTGTGTATTTTCTCCCAAATCAGTCAGATTTTAGGAGCAACTGGAGCTTGATATGTGAATGAATTCTGCGTGTGAAATTTGTTTAAATCTACTCTATCTGTTAAAATCAGTGAAAACCCTCCTATTGACTTCAATGGATTGAAATCCATGTGGGTTGGCAGCAGATTTGTGTAGGCAGATCATGCACTTGTCCACCCAAATGGACACCTTACTGAGCATTCACAGGGATTTCTTTACCAATGTGATGAACGTTGCCTGGGCATATCTGATGCTGTATGAGAGGAAAATGTGGGTTTGTGGCAAAATGCAAAAAGTCCATCTGGGATCAGAATGAAATGAGAATCTGCTGTGTATATCTATCTGCTATGTGTAACAGCACGTGAGAGGTCCTGTTTCTTGACAAACTCCTCAGCTGTGAATATGGGATGAATACCACTTGTTTACACGCTAATTCACAACAGGTAGCTGCGGAGGGAGGGCAAAGGGAAGGGAGATTCACACTCCCCATCTGTAGGCATCAAAATTAGCCACCACATCTCCCTGGGCGCTCTGCAGTTGCTGGTGAGAGCAGTATTCCTCTAAGAAATGGGGAACAAATTCACAGGAGCTCTGTAGAGCAGCAGCATAACATTGTGCAGTGAATCACCCTCTGGAGAAGCTTGTTTCTATAGAGAGCGCCTGGGGAAATTAGCTGGTTAATTTGAGCTGGGGAAGGCAGGTGCCTAGAGCTGGATAGCCCGTGCTCTCCTCCATCCCCCTCCCATTCCTCCCAGCTAAGCTGCTTGCCTACTGCTGTCTGCCCTGCTCCTGGGAGCCTACAGCATTCAAATGGCTTTTCCTTCAGCCCTGTGAATTTGCTGAGGTACCGCGATGGTTTGTGTACAAGAGCTACTGGATGCCAAGCTTCAAACGTACGTATTGTTTAACCAGATGTCGAACTCACCAATAAAATATTGGCGCTCTTAATCATTCGTTTTAGTTCCTGTTGTCCTTCATTAGCAGTTCCCATTGCCTGTGCTGAAAGTGGCTCTGTCCCGACCAGTTCTTTTCCCCCCTTTCACTCCTCGAGCCCTGCGGAATCCTGCCAGCGACTGCAGGCTGTGATCCTATCCTAAAGCTCTCAGCTGTCTCCCTCTCCTGTTTCAAAGTTTTGAATACAAGTGTGGTGGGGTTTGTGACCTTACCTCAACTCGTGAGCCCTCCCGCAAAATTCCTGCCCTTCTGGTCCCATCTGACTCCTGCCCAGGAGTACTGGCAAGTCTAAATCTTGGCTGTACGCTTCCAGTTTCCCATTCAACAACTGGTGTATTTGGGCAACCTTTTTGAATCTGCTAAGTAGAATCTGAAACAGGTATTGAAATGGGTTTTCTTGTGGTTTTAATAAACTGCTTTACCATAGCAGAAATACTATCAGGAGAGTTTTTCAGATAGTATTTGGCATAGCCTGAACCCAGTCGGTTTTCGAGATGCAGAGGTATGAAAAGGTAAGTATAAGGTGTGACATGGGCGGGTTGGTATATCATGTTCTTTGGAGGTAGCTGCTTTTCTACACTTTCTGCTGGAAATCACCCTGCTCCTGTGGGATGCTGTAGGAAGTCTATTGCAGTACACTTCATTAACTCTGCCTGATGCTATGGAGTTGTTACGGAAAGTGCTGTAATGCAAAATGCTCCTACCTGAAGGAGGGATGCTCAGTTTGCTGACACAGGCTGAAGCTTGTCTCTGGCAGATGAGAGGCATGGAGTCACTAACTGCCCCGCGCCAGCTGAAACCTGCAAGAGGTGGTTTGATCCAAAGGCCTTTTCAGAGGGCTAGAGATCAAGGGAATGGAAAATTTCCAAAGAGCAAAGAAACTAGCTATTGATATGAGGACTTGCAAAACTGTGTGGGAAGCTCTGGCCGAGAGGGAAAGAAGGTGGATGTGATTTTGGGATCACGTGTTTACCTGAGAGCCTGTTCTGTGGGGGCTGGGAATGGGGTCTAATTTAATTGTGTGATTACTGAGGAATGTCAGGAACAGTATGGGAACATGGGAAGTGGGATGAGGGGAAAGGCGAAGAGGACCAGGGGACACTGCAGGAGCTGCTTGAACTGGCATTATTTAAGAGGAGGATGTCACTGGAGCCCCCAGAGCAGATCAAGCAGACAAGGAAGGGGGAAGGCAAGGGGTGGCAGCTGTGTAGACCGGGGCTGTTTTTTAAATGGTCCGAATATGTCAAAACCACGTGTTTTTAAAATTAATAGTATGTATGGCATCTGAGTAAAACTGCAGGGCTGAGTTACAGAAAGCACTTTGGGGATTGCAGGTCCTCCAGCAGTCTGCAGAGGGGGTCAAGGTTGTAAAGACTGAACCGTACACATATTTTCAGCTGTCACTCAAGGTGTTCAATTCCTTCAGGTAGGCAGTATGATCTGGGGCTTTGGGCACCCTCACAGTTTGCTGGTGAGTGACCCACCAAAGGTGATCTTGGCTGGATGTCTGGCTCTGTAATGGTGTCTCCAGTGAGACTTGCAGAACGGTGTGCTGATGTGCTTCATGCAGTAGCATTTACTGCTCCCCAAGGTACGTGGTATGCTCTGTGCAACAGTAATAAAACATAATACCAGGAAGCCAAGGAATTCCAGCAAAATAATAGCTCCAGACTTTTGACAAAAATAGCAAGATACTTGGTTAGCCTTAAATGCTGTAAGCTGGTATCTGTAGAGGCTGAATTAAATGAGGTTACAGGACTCTGTTGAGAGACCTGTTAGAGTTTTTGTTCACAGAAGGGATGCAACACAAGTATTATCAGTGCAAGCTTCAGCCCTAACCCAGAAGAACCAAGCCGTGCAATGGGAAGACAGGACACGTCCATGCAGTGCAGTATGGTGCTGTACAAAACACAGGAGCCAGCTCTGGCTGATCTACCTCAGGTACCATGAGGGCTGGCTTGCGGTGTAATTTCATCTGGCCAGATGTGCCCTGTGTCTCAGCAGAGCTAGCCAGCCCGCGTGGAGCACTGGGCTAACTCGTTAGGCCACGTAGACATATCTGCAGCTCAGCCCAAAGTGTCCATTCGGCTCCTGGCCTGCCAGCATCGATGGTATCTTTCTCCTGTTTACACTTATCTCTTGGGCAGCAAAGGGAACCCAAACACAGCTTCCAGCCTGTAGCTTCTGCTTTCTTGCTGACCCAAGCTGGTTAAAACGGACAGCTTTTTTCTCACCCTTGAACAGAAACAAAAGGCTCAGGAGGTACAGGGCTGCTGCATGGTGATGCCCACAAAGCTGCTGGAATCATCCCGGTGTTACAGCTAGCAGAGCTCCAGGCTTAGCGCTTGTCTTCCACGTCTTGGCAATAAACATACCTTACTGTGTCCCAGCTGCATGCAGATAAATAAGGAGGGAAGCTTCAAAACAATAGTTTAAGTAAAAAATACCATCATCAGAAGCTCCGAATAATAGCCTGCAGGTACGCATGCTAGCTCTTACAAGAATAAATGCATCCTGGTCTAATAAAATTCACTTAGTCCAGGTTACTGCTTAAAAAAACTTCTCTAAAACGTCATACTCGGGGCATCCTAGATCACATTTAGTGTGAGCTGACTCTCTGATTTTGCTGCTGCTGCTGTTAATATCACAACCTGCCTACCAATGTTCCTATCTGCCACACCTAGTGTATCGTGCTATCCTGCCTGATCTCCAGTGAGTCATCCCTTCTCCCTGACAAAGGTTAACTTACAGAGAACCCAGTAACATGTCTCTAAGACAGCTAGATTACCTCAATGTAGTGAATAACTAATTCACTGAAATAGGGCTTTCTGATGTTTTGTGCATGGGTGTTATTCAAGTAGCAGGCAAGTAAAAATAATTTTAAAATGCTAGGTTAAATATTAGCAGAAAGCCAAGAAAGAAGCTCAACTGAGGAATAATAATAATAATAATAATAATAATAATTAACGTCCCTTTGTGAATAATCTGTCACTCAGGATTTCTAAAACAGTCCAGAAACAAATAGATAGGATGGGGATAACTCTATGTTAGTAGGAAGCAGTGGGTGAACTATTAGCTCTTCTTTTTCTCTTGTGTAATTCAAATACAGTCTGTAGTTCAAATATAGCTCTAATTCAAATAGTCTCTTCCCATGATTTAGGAAGCAGCACACTGGCAGCGTTTGGGTTTTGTATTTGATGTCTTTGATGCAAGGATTTCTAGCTGGTGTCCTTGGCTTGGTAGGCAGCAGTATCCTTGTTCTGCATGGTTCTTAAGGAGCTGTTTATATCTGTGTCTTTCTCTCTTTCTTGCCTACACCAATGGCTCTTCCGCCTTTTCTAAAATATACAATTCCCTTTTAAGTTGACATCTCTCCTTTATTCTGGTCCTTATTATTAGCAGTACTTGTTGATAACATGGCTTTGCAAAGTCTCGGTAAGATTTTAAATGAATCAGGACACCTTTTCTCAGTTTCCTCTGATGGGAGATTTCATTTTATGAATTCCACTGCCAGTGGATTTGTTATTGAGTTCAACAGTTTTAAGACTTGTCTTTCTAGTACTGATGCAAAATACACATTTATTATAGAAAAGGCCTGGATGCTGACATTTTCCTATCATTGACTGTACCTGCATTTTAATATAGCATTTTTGCATATGGTGACTGTTTAAATTCCTAGTCTCGTTCACATAGACAGTGTTCATGTTTAGACTTTTTCTTTTACTATGCTGAAATCTCTTTGTGTCCAGATTTTGAATGTTATGGAAATTTCTGTAAGACCTGTTAAGCTGGGGAGTTCCAAATGCCTTATCACCATCTTTATTTTATTTTGCCCTATAGTAAAAACCAACCAGACCCAAACCATCTACATCACTGTTTCTACCCTGTACACCCTGATCTTGTCTGCTAGTGTAGCTGCAGTGAACTCAGGCAGAATGGGTTTATATGTAGTTTTTCACGTACATCTTGCCTCTCGCTGAGCATGCTTTTTGCTTTGCACAGTGCAATCCACCTCTGCTGCAAACATGCTGTGTTCTAACATTTGCTTCTCTTGTAATACCGCGTCCTGCTGTTGTACCTTCACCTCTGTGTGCTCATGAGACTGTTATTCATATCTGCTTTATTACAGATACCTGTTTTATTACATGACCGTGCAGGTCATGACTACACACCAGAGCACTCCCATCTGCTGTTATAGCTTAAGTTTTTCTATGTTAACTTATCAGCCATTAGAGCTTTCTCTACTTTTGCTTTTGAGCTTGGTTTCATTAGGAGCTCATCTTTCAGCCTGTCATCCCAGCCTGTCAAGGCACAGTCATCTTACTGCAGCTGTAGCCAGGTTACACACTCATGAATCATTTTGGAATGTCCTTGATTTCACTCATCAGAAAAGCTCTTTGCACGGAGGCGCTTTTCACTGGAAAATAATGAGGTTTTGTGTATCTCAAGCAGTGCACCTAGGTTGTGGTTTTTTTTTTTCTATTCTGCTTCAGTGAACTTGTCACTGGAGATGGGGGGCTCTGCAGATATCCCTACGTTTTTCCCTGGTGCATAGCATTATGTGGGCTACATCTGCTGACAGCCCTGAGATGATTAGGTCTGTTAAATGCTTGTATGCAGTCTGTTTCTCTGCAGTCCTTCCAGTTTGAAAAACCATGGCAGGCAGCACGTTTCTTCCAATGCTTCACATGAAAAGCCCTCTTTTAGTGTCTTCTAACATCACGGATTTTGAAGGGAAGGACAGGGTAAAGCAAAAAGCTTTCCTTATTTTTGTTGTTTGCAAATCCCCTCACAGGTACTATGCTCTCAGAAATTCAGCCCTGTACCTGGCAGAACTTAGCCGTGGTGTTTTAGGGTGCAATTTGACAGACATTTCTTCGGGCAGGACCACCAAGCGCCCATGGCTTGTCCCTGCTCAGCTGCCTCTATGCGACTGTGGCGCCTCCATCTTCTAGCCCTCCTGCCCTACCTGTTGAGGTTCCTCTAGATGTGCTGTGCTGCTGCCGTTGCTGCAGCCCCTTTTCCAATACCTCAAGATGCGTCCCTGAGGTGATTAGCGGAGGGACTGCCGCAGGGCTGGGGAGGGCTGTGAGAGGAGGAACAGGCAGCAGCAATTCTCTGCCCAAAATCTGGGTAGCAGCTGGAAGGATGCGTGGAGAGAGGAGGGAGGAGGCTGAGCTGTCACTCTCAGTCAGCACTTCACCAGCACTCTCACGTCAAGGAAGAAAGAAAGAGAAAAAGAAAAAAATCTAGTAAGGTGCATTAAATGTTTTGGTGGAAAATAACTCAGAAAACACAGATAACCTTTCTTCCTGGTGTTTGTATATGAAAGGCCCAGAGTTGCTCCAATTTTCTGTTGAAAAGAGTTGCTAGAACCCAAATCCCACCAAGTGCATCTCTCTGTAGGTGACACCTGGGTTTCTCATGTGTAAAATGTCCCTGGGTAAAAAGTCCCACTGTAATTTGGCTGCTTTGCATTGATAGGTTTTGTCCATGCAGAGGCACCTTTGTTTGTGCTGAGAAAGAGTCAGTAGCAGGAGGGGTTTTAAAACAAGAGAAAAACAAAGGACAAAAAAGGCTCATGAGCTCAAGTTTCTCTTGCAGGCACGCCTGCTTTCCTTGACTGGTAGCTCATTTTCTCTCAGGAGTTGTTGTCATGTCTGGTTTTATGGTTGTTGTCAGGTATTGGGAGGCTCTTTCTGCACTTTGAAGTGGGCAAGGGCTTACACAGGGGATGTACCATGGATCCTTCTGTACTAGACATCTATGTATTACATGGTGAGCTGACATTGTGGGGGACTGGGCTCAGGGACCCAGTCCTACATCCCAAGCTCTTGATCTCCTCCTTAGTGTCCTACCAGAGATGGTTTTAAAGGGGGCAAGTGTCCATGAAGGTGGTTGACATCAGTCATGAAGGGAAACCTGACAGAGGAATGCTCCCTTTGTCCCTTACCTCATATACACCTTCCTCAGATGTACCTTGCTTTCTTTTGAATTTTAGCAAAAAGCCACGTTCATTTTAGCAGCCACCTCAAGGTGCTTCTCCTTGCCAGCCCACAGCACTATCTGGCTCTGGGAAAGGAGGTGAGATGGAGGAGCGGTGCAACGTGGGGCCCAGTACCACCTCTGCTTTCCGGTGCTGTGAGTGGGAGTTACACCTCACTGTGAAAGCAAGGGGAGTAGTGGAAACCCACCCAGGAGCAGCGTTTCACCTGGATGCCATGCTCTCTTTTTCTGCCTGCTAAGTTCCTATCAGGTGATCTACAGTCGTAACGGCTTGTCTTCTGGCTTTGGAAACCTTGGAGTGGAGAACTTGGAAATTTCCACGTGGGGTGAAGCTCTGGACTCAATATGGGATTGGGCTGGTCACAGTCACTTTGACTTCTGCTTATCACCCTTAGAACAGCAGGATTTGTACCTTCTCTTTCTGACAGCTCTGCTAAAGTCATCCTCTGAAGGAAGAAGCAGTGCCTTGACAGGCTACGCGAGTTTGGATGGCCATGCTGCTGTGTCAGGCAAGTCCTACACTCTGGGTAAGCATCTGGTTTTTGCAAGTAAAATTTAAATTAGAGCTTGATCTGTAGCACCACAAATACTACAAAGTACTGAATGTGAGCCTGACTATTTTCTCACTCCACCATGTGTAGACCTTTCTCTTCTCTTCATGTGCGTTTTGTACAGATTCAAGTTGCCAGCCCCGGTACAAAGTTGTGACCAGTTGTTCTGGAGGGTGAGGAGTTATTACAACACAGGTACATGGGAAAAGGATAGAAGAGGGAAAACTAAATCATTCCAAGAAAATGTAGGGAAATTTTTACCTCTACTTTCAGTCACATCAGTAAAACACTCTACAGGGTTGATGTATCCTCTGCATATGTAGCTGAAAGGATTTTTTTGTGCATTGATATTCATTTTGCAACAGCTTATAATAAGATGTCACTCGCAATGCTCTGGTCACTGAGTATGTTAAGGCTTGTTTATTAGGCAGAAAACTGCAGTAAATCATAGTCAGGTAGTTATGACTGGCAGTGTAATGTCTTGCTATCAGTGCAGCTCTGATCTTTTGGAAATTCAGGACACAAACTAAGATATATCAACAACTCAGACTACCCTGTGAACATATTCCACTGATTCTTAATGCATTAAATAATCACAGTTTAAACTGCCTGTCTGCTTTTAGCCATTCATGTCAGGGAACGGATTTGTTTTAAATGATGTCTTGCAGCTGTTTTCTTTTCCACTGTTCAGTTAATTCACACTAAAGCAAACAGTCTTCATATCTTAAGCCTCACGTAGTAATTCCTATCCGTGCAAAAGAGTACAAAGGGCAACCACATCAAAATGTACCACATCTCACCCACTTTCTTCAAAGTGCAAAACAACAGAGAGCCTCTTGATTTGGTACTTGTCTATTCGAATTGCATTTAAGACCCTCTCCGAGAAGCTGTACCGCTAACCCATCACAGCAAAAGGGAAAAGCAAAGCTGGAGGGACACCTGTTGATTGAAGATGCAACAAAATTGCTCCCAGGAGCATGAAGGAGTGGGAGCTATTCAAGGGAGGTGTTCAGTGGAAGTGTGCGGATGCAGAAATAGAACCACGTCGTTTGTCTGGCTGTCACAGAATAAATGCCCAACGAATAAAGGCCAACCTGAGCACGTCTGGGGCAGAGCTGGCGGGAGGGTAATTCCATTTTGTGGTGCCAGAATTGATTTGTATCCAGACTGGGAGAAAGCAGAATTTCTGACTAATTTTTGTGGACACAGACAGTGAGTTTGAATAGCGATCGAGGTCTGTAAAACCCAAAGTAACGCTTTACCTCATTCAGAACAGAGCTGGTTTTTTCTTCTTTTTCTCAGATCACTCCAAGTCATGCAGAGCGAACATTTCACAGGCCAGTGTTTTTGCCCTTCAGTGTCTCACAGACTCTATGACTCTGTGAGAAAATATTCTTATTTAATGAAACAGAAAATGGAAAACAGCTCCATCTGGAAATTGAAGGATGCTTTTCCAGGATTGAGCAACATCATGTAAGACTTCATTTTTCCAAGCCAGCTCAATGTTTGTATTTCAGGGATGGTAGACAAAAAATAGTTAAATGAGTTAAATCAGATTTTAATTTAAAAAAAACCCAAAAGCTTAATAAAAACTTAAAACCTAAATCTAGTTAAAATTGCATTTGAAATTAAAATGCAATGCCTATAGTTATTATATAAGTAAAATAAAATAATGTGATAAAACCAACAAAAAAAGCAATGCATCTTTTCCACCTAAGTTTAAGGTAATTTTGCTGAAACTATGGGAAGCTCTTAGCAGAATGACTGGGGCCAGAGATCTCTTCTGAATTGATAAAATAGCTTTCTATAGCCCTAACTTCTCATAGAATGATTTTTTCATTTTACTGTATTTATTTCAGTATAGTTCCTTCCAAAGAATAACTAAGCAATAACAAACAAAATGGCTGGAAGTTTAAAAAGCAGAAATACTTGCCTTGTTCTTTGGGCCTGTGCTTACAAACTAGGTATGAGAGGCTATCTACCGGTTTTAAAATCTTCAGGCTCAAACCCCAGATTATACTTCCTTTGTAGTAAACCAGTTTTTCAATACAGAACATTTTAAGGGTAAATTTACTATTTTTCTTCTCTAGTCAGTACATTCAACATAGTTTTAGATTACTGCCCTTATAAAATAGAATAGTCCATCTGCCATCCAAAGCAAATCACAAGTGAAGTATTAATAGCTCAGTAAACAAGAAATGCCATTTTTATAAGGTAATAAAATGTTACCAATGGGAATCTGAGTGCATACATTGTAGGTTATATGAGCATTTGCATCCTTGTATTATATCTTCCTGAGTAGCAGAAGATAAGTAAAAGCGAAATGTAAGTTTTGCACAAAAGTTATTTGTGTTGTTATCAGTGGTTATTCACTGATGCAGCTCAATTGTGGTTTCAAAAATAAGTACAAAGTACATGTTCAACAGCATTAAAGCCTGCTACTTAAATTGAGCTGATTTGCCTTGCTGACTTAATTCCAAATTTTCAGTTTTAAATCACTTTGATATCCATATATGATTACTTTGGTACTTGCTCAATATATATAAAAATATGATCATTTTGGTACTTGAATGCGTCCAGAGGAGGGCACCCATGTTCAACAGCATTAAAGCCTGCTACTTAAATTGAGCTGATTTGCCTTGCTGACTTAATTCCAAATTTTCAGTTTTAAATCACTTTGATATCCATATATGATTACTTTGGTACTTGCTCAATATATATAAAAATATGATCATTTTGGTACTTGAATGCGTCCAGAGGAGGGCACCAAAGCTGATGAAGGGGCTAGAAGGCATGTCCTCTGAGGAGCAGCTGAGGACACGGGGTTTGTCTAGTTTGGAGAGAAGGAGGCTGAGGGGCGATCTCACTGCTCCCTACAGCTTCCTGAGGAGGGGAAGTGGAGAGGGAGGTGCTGATCTCCTCTCCCTGGTACCCAGTGCCAGGGCGCATGGGAATGGCTCAAAGCTCAAAGTCAGGGGAGGTTCAGACTTGACATTAGGAAACATTTCTTTACCGAGAGGGTGGTCAAACCCTGGAAGAGGCTTCCTGGAGAGGTGGTCGATGCCCCAAGCCTGTCAGTGTTTAAGAGGCATTTGGACAACGCCCTTAACACCATGCTTTAACTTTTGGTGAACCCTGAAGTGGTCAGGCAGTTGGACTAGATGGTCATTGTAGGCCCCTTCCATCCCTCTCCCTCTCCCTCTCCCTCTCCCTCTCCCTCTCCCTCTCCCTCTCCCTCTCCCTCTCCCTCTCCCTCTCCCTCTCCCTCTCCCTCTCCCTCTCCCTCTCCCTCTCCCTCTCCCTCTCCCTCTCCCTCTCCCTCTCCCTCTCCCTCTCCCTCTCCCTCTCCCTCTCCCTC
>NW_008794089.1:1962224-1962733 GCF_000699145.1 Aptenodytes forsteri
GTTCAAGGACACATATCACAAAGGTTACAAGTGGAAGTGGGATTTTATTTTATTTTTATTTTATTTATTTTATTTTATTTTCTAAATCTCAATGCTCACAAGCATTAACACAATGTGCGTGTGTAGCCAGGAGCAGGCTGATGCATTCTTCAGTTTAGCTTGACAAAACATCCCTTGCAGTCTGGCAAAGGCAAGTCACAGAGCTGCAGAAAGTAGCAGCAGGAATACAGGCCAAGCAGTCCCTGCTTCCTGAAGAGTGAGAACTTGAAGAATGAGGATTGGTACCGACCACACAGAAAAGAAGAGGAGGAGGTGTGTGGTGCCATGGGCTATTTTCCAAAGTATGACATGTATCGATGACAAGCACACTTTCTGCCTTCCAAAACTTGCTCTGCCGCTGTGCTTCTTGGCCAGGCGCTCTCGTGCCTGCCCAGCGCTTGTATTGCACGCAGGGAGAGCTGAAAAGTGGCAGCTCCGGATGGTGCAGCAAGCCTGGAGCCCTTCCAAGC
>NW_008794089.1:1963158-1963896 GCF_000699145.1 Aptenodytes forsteri
ATGCCTCCCAGGAGATGCCCAAGCCCTATTCTCCCTCAGCCTGGAGCCATCTCGGGCTTCCGAGAGTGGCCAAATGCCCCCCTGGCCTCATCGACCTTGGAGCCAAGAATCCTGCCTGTGCCTGGCTAGGCACCAGTGAGTGCTCCAAAGCACTGGGACCCCTTGCAACATCTGTGCCTCCTATTTAATAGAATCATAGAATCATAGAACTGTTTAAGTTGGAAAAGATCTTTAAGATCATCAAGTCCAACTGTTAACCTAGCACTGCCAAGTCTACCACCAAACCACGTCCCTCAGCACCACATCTATACGACTTTTAAACACCTCCAGTGATGGTGACTCAACCACTACCCTGGGCAGCCTGTTCCAATGCTTGACAACCCTTTCAGTGAAGACATTTTTCCCAATATCCAATCTAAACCTCCCGTGGTGCAACTTGAGGCCATTTCCTCTTGTCCTATCGCTTGTTACTTGGGAGAAGGGACTGACACCCACCTCGCTACAACCTCCTTTCAGGTAGTTGTAGAGAGCGATGAGGTCTCCCCTCAGCCTCCTTTTCTCCAGGCTAAACAAGTCTTAAGCTCCTCTTAAGACTTGTGCTCTAGACCCTTCACCACATTCCAGCACCTCAATGTCTTTCTTGTAGTGAGGGGCCCAAAACTGAACACAGTATTCGAGGTGCGGCCTCACCAGGGCCGAGTACAGGGGCACAATCACTTCCCTACCCCTGCTGGCCAC
>NW_008794089.1:1964945-1966081 GCF_000699145.1 Aptenodytes forsteri
CCGTCCCTGTCTTCCAGCTCAGGGGGCTGGGAACCCGGAGAACAACTGGTCTTACTATTAAAGACTGAGGCAAAGAAGGCATTAAGTACCTCAGCCTTTCCTCATCTTTTGTCACTATGTTTTTTCTCACATCCAATAAAGGATGGAGATTCTCGTTAGCCCTCCTTTTGTTGCTAATGTATTTATAGAAACATTTTTTATTGTCTTTTACGGCAGTAGCCAGATTAAGTTCTAGCTGGGCTTTGGCCCTTCTAATTTTCTCCTTGCATAACCTCACAACATCCTTGTAGTCCTCCTGAGTTGCCTGCCCCTTCTTCCAAAGGTCATAAACCCTCCTTTTTTTCCTGCGTTCCAGCCAAAGCTCTCTGTTCAGCCAGGCCAGTCTTCTTCCCCGCTGGCTCTTTTTTTGCCAGATGGGGATGGCCTGCTCCTGTGCCTTTAAGATTTCTTTCTTGAAGAATGTCCAGCCTTCCTGGACTCCTTTGCCCTTCAGGGCTGCTGCCCGAGGGACTCTGTCAACCAGGCTCCTAAACGGGCCAAAGTCTGTCCCCTGGAAGTCCAAGGTAGCAGTTCTGCTGACCCTCCCCTCCTTACTTCTCCAAGAATCAAAAACTCTATCATTTTGTGATTACTATGCCCAAGACGGCCTCCAACTGTCACATCACCCACAAGTCCTTCTCTGTTCACAAACAACAGGTCCAGCAGGGCGCCTTCCCTAGTTGGCTCACTCACCAGCTGTGTCAGGAAGTTATCATCTTCCACACACTCCAGGAACCTCCTAGACTGTTTCCTCTCTGCTGTATTGTATTTCCAGCAGACATCTGGTAAGTTGAAGTCCCCCATGAGAACAAGGGCTAGCGATTGTGAGACTTCTTCCAGCTGCTTATAGAATATTTCATCTGCCTCTTCATCCTGGTTGGGTGGTCTGTAACAGACCCCATCATGATATCTGCCTTGTTGGCCTTTCCCCTGATTCTCACCCATAAACAGTTGACCATTTCATCACCATCGTCAAGCTCTACACAGTCAAAACACTCCCTAACATACAGGGCTACCCCACCGCCTCTCCCTCCTTGCCTATCCCTTCTGAAGAGTTTATAGCCATCCATTGCAGCACTCCAGTTGTGCGAGTCATC
>NW_008794089.1:1966655-1984824 GCF_000699145.1 Aptenodytes forsteri
TTTTGAGACGTACCCTGTCTTCTTACGGCTGCTGCCACTGTCTCCGCAGGGGATGAGGACGGCGAGCTCTGCAGTGCTCCTCAAGAAGCCATTCCCTTGGTCTTGCCATGGCTATCCAGCTGAAAAGGATTTCCATCCCTCAGATGAGCTTTGAAGGTGGCCCTGCTGGGAGCTGGCCTTGCAGCAGAGAACTTCCAGCAGCCTTGGCTAGCCTCCAGTCTTCCTCCCTCAGCCCTCTCCATGTAATTCCACTGGCTCCTCAAGAACTTCCTCTCAGATGTCTTCGGGCTGTCCCATGGCCAGCTCTGGCAGCGGGACATGGGAGGATGCTCCCTTTTATCCTGCCCTGGTGCATTGTGACTACTGTGTTGCCGGGTGGTGGCACTGTGACATGAGGGTGACGGGGCCCTCCATGCGCCCCTCTGCCCAGCATCCTTTGGAGGAAGGCCGTTGAGGTGCTGGCCCCGAGGCAGTCCCTGTGCCCAGGAGGTCCAGGGGGCTGTCCCTGCCCTCGGTGGCCATGCACTGGGCACAGCTGCTGGGTGTCCCTGACGTGTCCTCTGCCACTCGGCTCCCAAGGACAAACCCAGTGCTGTTACTCTTCTCTCAGGCCATGGCAGAAACCAACCCCTGCAACCAACCCCTCCTCAGGTCTTGCAGAGGGGCTAGGAGGGCATGTTTAGGCAACCTCCCACTTCTCCATTTACCTGTACTGAGCAGCAGCCAATGCATAAAAGCACTGAGAGACTTGGGCATGCGACCCGACAAGGTGGGCAGGAAATGATGCAGCCTCTGGAGAAGAATTGGGTTTGGGCGGGCCCATTACATAACCCAGGCTCAGCCGCACTTCAAGTCCAGATTTACTCGTTGTGATGTTTGATCCAGGGTGCGACATGCATTCATCAATGTAATGAAGAGACCACCAGTATTTGAAAAATGAAGATTATAGATATTATCCTCTTACTAGCAGGGGTTGTGGGCAAGGGATGGAAAGTATTGCAGAGGAAGTACTGTCAGGAGGGTATGTTTCACTGTTCAGTGGAAAGACAGTGGCTGTGGTAGGCAATACTAGTACCTGATTTCCCATGAGCTTAGATGGACTTACAGTCTGCCCTGTTGTGTGCAACAAGGAGCCTATCTGAACCCTCAGCAACAGAGTTTAAAAAAAAAAATCAAGTTTTTTATAGAAATTGTACACTCATTTCTGCTCTGCTTTAGTTTGGTGGGGGGGTGGGTTGTGTGTGTGTGTTCCCCTGTCCCCATAAATGTCCCCAAATTTATCTTGCCAGGACTGCCAAGAGCTTTTCCTTTCCTCTGTCCCCATAAATGTCCTCAAATTCATCTTGCCAGGACTGCCAAGAGCTTTTCCTTCAATATTTGTGGCTCCTGGGGTCACTGTTTGCTTGACATAATTTTGTCAAATAGTTTAAAAGTCCGACTTCTATTTTTAATACTTGCACTTCACTGAGCTCTGTTTTTTCTCATTTTAAATAAATACTCCCCCAGTATTTTCAAACTACCCTATCTGGAAATGTGATTTTTAGTTCTGCTATAATAAATTTAGTCAGAAAACTGTTTTCTGGTACTTTAGCACTTGGTCTGTCACAGTTTTGGGAAGTAGGAACAAACTTGTAAACAGCAAAATAGTATTTTTATACATGTTTTGGATGGTACAAATGGTGCAGGGAATAAAGCAGTGAGGAATTGGTTCGTTATAGTAGCCAGTGATGCGTCTAGTATCTATTTGAAATGTGTTAGTTTCCAGCTATGCAAAAAGATGGAAAACTCTTCAGAAGAGTCTGTTCAGGGATAGCCTGAACTCTGAAT
This sequence comes from Aptenodytes forsteri, assembly GCF_000699145.1. Classification (NCBI taxonomy): domain Eukaryota; kingdom Metazoa; phylum Chordata; class Aves; order Sphenisciformes; family Spheniscidae; genus Aptenodytes; species Aptenodytes forsteri. The sequence continues at coordinate 1,968,483 of NW_008794089.1, forward strand.
TTTGACCCCATCGTGTTGTTCCCTGCGTCCCTGAACCCCACAGCGAGGTTTTGGGGTCCGGTGTATTTGGAATATTTCCATTGCCTCCAGAGGAAAAGCTGTAGAGCTTGGGAGGTTCTGTGCGAGGTGTCTGGACACACTGACAGCCAACGCATGGAAATACTTGTCCGGAAAAATTGAGTGCATCCCTGCAGCATGGCACACAAGAAAGGCACCATCACAGGTGAAACATAACTTTCTTCTATCCCCTCCTAACCACCACTGACACTTACTCCAAGAGCCCTTCAGCACCATAAGGAGGTCTTCTTGATGCAAAGCAGAATTGGGACATGACCGTTAATTTGGTCCTGGTGAGGAGCTGAGCATGGATCTGGATAGTGAGGTGTTTATGTAGCTAGCTTTGACTACAGTCGTGGTCCAGGTTTACGTAGTGGGGTTTAATTTTGTAGACTGGGAACTGCACTTAGCCAGCTTTTTTGTAAGAATTGCTGTTCTTGAAATATGACAACCTTCTTGTTGTTCACCTGAGGGAGGAGAGGAGGAGTCAACCAGTGAGTGTGGGCAGGATGCGGGGAAGGCACAGGCTCTTAGGAGGCATCACAACCTCTTTCTGACTCTGATGGTAATCAAGAGAATGGAAGCTAGAATTTCGCAGCGGGAAGGGATGTAAAAATGGTTCCTGCCTGTGTCACCCAGGCCAAACAAAAGCGGAAAGCAGGGGGACCATTTGTCTTGTTTTGGAAAATGGCATTACATGCTTTTAAATATATACGTGACCTATGTATTTATTCATGAATAAAGATATATTTCCTCTTAACAATATATTTCCACTCCTAAAGTGACTGTGGCATCAAGGATTTCTAAGTTTTCCGCCGTTCTGCTTCTCCGAGATCAAGTCTGCTCCTTTTATTCAGGCTTCTGCCTCTTTTCACACCATCTGCCGGGTGCTTCCCTCCTGGCCTGCCACTGCCAGACATCGCCCTGGGGATTGTGTCCGGCTGTGCCCTCTGCCCGTGGCTAACATGGGCCAGCTGTGCCAGAGGCCCCTTTTCCTCCAAAGGCCCAGCAGCCAGAAGCGGGCTCGGGAGATGAAGGAAAGGTTCGTCACCCCTTCAGTCAGTCAAGCCCAGCCCAGGCAATGCTTGGGTGCTTTTCTCTGAACCCTTGTTTGGTGAAGGAGCGTTTCTCGTGCCGAAGCTGTGCTGAAGAGAAAGGCAGCAGGTCATGGAGCTGCCTCGGTGCCCTTGTTTACCAACACCGATACCCTTTTCTCCAACCCTGAGAAAGCCAATGCATGAGGTGAAGTGAGGACAAGAGGTGAAGACATGATATGAGATGGGGGTGTTTTTTGTTAGTTTTGGTTTTCTTTCCTCTCTTTTTTGTTTTTTTTAGCAAATCCAGCTTAATTTGTAGACAAGGATTGTAACTGATGCAGACTTAGCACAGAAAGCAAGTCCTCTGGGACCTGTGAGAAAAAAATTTCCTCTGTAGACTCGGGCTGGCTGGAGCTATGCAATACCTTCCAGATGTTTTGTAAGGAGATGTTTTAGATGGAGGAGTGGTGCTGGCTTACCTGTAGTTCCTCATACTTGTGGTTTTGAATTGGGTTAAAAAAAGAAGCCTCAGCTGTAATTATTTTGTATGGGAGGAGTCCCTAGTTTTGAAGCAAGACTCGGTACAGAGGCTCACATTAGGATCTTCAGGATGTTCATTTATGAGCACAGTTTTCCTGAGAAGGGGAGGTGGAAGAACAGGGAAAGCTGGAGAAGGACCTAAGTGGGGAAAAAAAAAAAAAGAAAGAAAAGAATGACAGCTATAAACTCCCTGTGCAACAGCAACTTGGATATAATTTTTCTCCAAAGAGATATTGCTGACTTCAAACACTGTTCTAATTGTTAGCTCTGGCACTCAGGTGGGTTTCTGTGGGAAAGCTGTTTTTGAAAATAAAAGTCCAACAAGAGGTTATATTTCTTCCTAAATCTCAAGGTTGTTCTGTTTCTTCTTATAACAATAAACCCCCCTCAACACATAAAAAACCCCATAGGAGAATTAACATTTACAGTATTACTTGAAATACAAGTGTGCCATTGATTTCACTCCCTGAGAGGCAGCAGTTAGGTGTGTTTTGCAAGAAGGTTCAGCTAGGAGAAGGATTAATTTGATTATCTTTATTAATGCTTATTTTCTGACACAGAAAAAAAATGGTATTCTTGGAGGGAGGAGGAAGGGGCAGAATGGCATCCATTCCTCGTGTGGGAAAAAGAAGGACATCTGAAAATTAGCTCTGTTTCCAAACTGGGAGCTGGCTCTTCTCCCCAGGGAGATATTCCTCCATCTGCATTGGTACTCCGAATCAGCAGAGCTTCAGAGAAACTGGAAGAGCTCGTGGCTGGGGAGAGATTAGAAAAGCAAGGAGCCACATGATGAGGACTCAGGAAAGATGCAGCCTCCAGCAGCAGAGACCAGAAGAAAATTAATTTTCCCTTGAAGCGTGGTTCTTGTGACTGATATCACCAGTGCGTCACCAGAAATCATTAGGAAGAAGAGCACTGTCCAAAGCTAGGTAAACCTAGATGGTGCTAAGTTACTTTTCTTGAGAAAAGAGATGTGTCCAGTGTTACTAAACCCTCCTCGCCTCCTGAGCTGTACTATTTTGGCCTTAGCCAATGTCAGAATTGAGGTATGGTAGCCTTGTTTCCTGCCCCCTGCCTTAATTTGAGTTGACTATATTGACCTTATGGGGAATGCAGCCCACAGAGTGATCTTCCACCCTCAGAGACACAGTTATGGTTCATCTCGACCCCGACTGGCTGTAAAAACGGCATCTCAAAGCTCCATGCAAAACAAGGACATCATGGATTGGCATATTCAATTTGTTGCACTTGTCACATGAAAAGAAAATTTTTCTTGCAGTCCAGGAAGCTTCCCCTGCAGTGGGTAAGTCTGAAATTATTGATTCTATTTCAACGTGTATGCAAATCCAGTAATCATCCTGGGTTTTGACTAGTAATTGCTAGTGTTAGGTGCTGTGGGCACCAGATTCTGCTCCATCACTTCAAACAGGTAATACCTGTATTTGTACACACACGGAGCGCAACTGGATTAAACCTCTTTGTTGAATGGAAACAACATATGAATGCTATTAGATCAGTATAAAGAAATAGTCTGGTTTAATCCACTGAATTAGGATTATTTTTACCAGATTTTTTTGAGTTGTGAATCCAGTTTCTTTTGAATATAGACAGCGAGTCCTCCAAACATCCTTCATAGCTTATATTGGCATATTGCCTCATCTTGCTGGTGTCTTTTTGCTTGTTATTTTTGTCCTACCATAAAATTCAGTGTCTGTTGACTCAATTTGTGCAAGATCCTTTGTAATTGATGTAGCAATACGTAAGTTTAAGCAGAATTGACTTTTAGTAACCCACTTAGTGTGGTTTGTTGAAGCACAAAGTTTACAGTTTGAATGGAGGGGCTTAGAGATTAATCAAGACAAACAAAATACATGAAACATTCAACACTATTAGAACATATGGAGTTTCTAAACCAAAAGGAAAAGGGCTGCAAAATGCTGCACTGAGCTGATACTACCATCATAATACCTTCTTTTTCTGTTGGCTGTGCCTTACTGCTCGCTGTTGGTGTCAGTAGAGGAAATCCCCTGGTATGGTTGCTTGTTTGTTAAATGAGCTGTTTTAGAGTGAGTAGGGATAAAATAGTGGCAGAGAAACAGTGACTCACTTATCATTTGAGAAGCCTTTGTCAACACCCTTTTGAGATTGATGAAGTGGATGCTTCTCATTATGAGCTACTAAATGTCCTGGCTGGCCTTGCACCAGCAAGGCTTGAAGAAAGCTGAGTGTGAGTGAGGAAGGGCTCAGCGAGCTAAAGCAAGATGAGATTTGCAGGTGGAATTAGGGTTTTGGCAGTGAGAAAAATGGCTGGGAGAAAAGCTGGTGAGAGCAGGCCTTGGAGGAGATCTCAGAGAAGAAAGGAGAAAGGGACCTGTAGGAAGGAGAATCTGGGGCTGGGTTTGGAAGAGGAGAGGGAGCCTGAGGGAGGGTAAGTATGAGCGAGGTGGTTGGGTAGGAGAGTGAAGTATTCGGGAAATGGAAGAAGACAGCAAGTAATTTTAAGACATAAGAACTGAAGCTGGAGTGGTTTGCATAAAAGTAGCAATCAGGTAAAAATGGGAAAGACTACATGTCTTGGTGAAGAGAAGGGGTTGGGAAGAAGTGTATTTGTGGCCCTCAAAAGAAGACCTTTTTATACAGAGAGAAAGAGAGAGACTCGTGGAAAGAATGGGAAATGTAATGGGCTTGGAAGTGCTGATGAGAGACAGGGAATTTTAGGGAATTAAAATAATACAGGTAAAGGAGGAAGGGGCTTACAGCTCAGAGGCAAGATGGGCTTGCAGAATAGCAGGACAGAATATGAGTGTTGCAGCAGAGACAGGATCATCCAGGGAGCAGAATAGGAGGAGCAAAGCCTGAGGGGGTAACAAACCAGGCATAAAAGGAAGAGCAAAGTAGCAGAGTTCAGAGAAAGATGAGTTTTTAGGGGAGAGGACACGATACACTCCTTCTCACTAGCACTTTATTCTCTTCCACCATCCTATTGATACCTGTTTTTCCTGTTATCATCTTCCATGTCTGTTTCTCCTTTTGCCATTTTATCCATCCATCCATCCATCCATCCAATCCTCACTCATCAGGAAGAAGTTCAGAAGGCACCTTCCCTGTGTCATGTTGACCTCACATTGAATTCAGCAGATATTTTAGGCAGAGGGTTAGTTGCAGGATTGACTTCTGGTAAATTAGAGATGAAGCGCTCTGCTTTCCTATTGACCATACTGTATGGTTTACTTCCTGGGAAATGTCTCGATTTGCCTCTTCACCTGAGACAGCTGTTTCTCTTCCAAACAATGCTGGATTCTTCAAGCCTTTTTGTTAGCGGCTCTTTACAACATTTGCAAACAGCTGGAAATCCTTCTGTGTTGGGGAAATCCTCATAGGTCACTGGGAAATGCAATAAAAAGAGACCATTTGTGTACAAGGATCAATAAATCTGAATTCAGTTGTAGCAAGTGAAAGGAAATGGTGTATCATGAAAGATGGGGAAAAGGCTAAAGTGGACCACTGAGTGAGAATGCTACTTACACTCGAAAACCCTACTACATCTCTTGCTAGAAAAGCCTGTGCAATGCAAAGTAATTGTAACTGACTAAAATTAATGCGACCTATCATGACATTGGAAGAGTTAAAAAGAAAGTTAGAAGTTAGTACTGTAGATGTAGGAAGGGATTTTGAGAGAGTTTATAAAGCTAGCAAGATTCAAGGAGGTCAAGAATCTGATGATCCCAGAGGGACAAATACAGTGCTATTTGCAGCCAGTTTGCAGATTGGGCTCTTACTGATCTTGAAAACGTGAATTAGAGTTATTGGGAGCAGTAGGTAAGAGATACGGGATACTAGGTGTTCTGGGAAGATGCATAGGTAAATATTTGGCAGCACCTGGCATTGACTCCCTCAAAAATGTTGTTATACAAATGAATCAGAATGTGTTTGAAACAGGTGCTGGAAATCCCTAAATCTTTTGTGTGTGTGCCTGTGTGTGTTTTGGGTTTGTTTGGGTTTTTTAACAACAGAATATTGACAAGAATAGAGCACAGCTGCAGTTGTTCAGGGTTTGACAGATACCAAATACAGCTATCACAGAGCCAAATGAGGCCTTGAAAGAGGATGTGAAAAGTTCAACATACAGATAAAGAAAGAGATGAAGGTGAAAATCAGAAACTCGAGCAGATCACCACAGAACTGAAAGCTGATGCATGCTACAGCTTCTGATGCCCTGGCAGAAAAAGCTGAGAAATGCTGTGACATATCAAAGAAGCAGGTGGGTAATTTGGTAGTTACTGGAGAGTATGTGGAGGATGGAAAGTTCATAGAGGCTGCTACAAGATAGAAATGCTAGAAGGTAAAGGCATCCCTTTATGTAGCAAGCCAGAACTCACACCATTATTCTCCTGCTCACTTGGTAAAATCAGAGAGGGAGAAAAAGGACTGTATAGAGGAGGAACGGGTATTGTCACTGGGATGAGGCCACGAAGTGTGTCCTGGAGTCTTTTCAATAGAGTGCAGAGAACAAACTGAATTTCTAGCTTCATTAGAGGGGTAGGTTTCAAGTCAGATAATCCTGACTTGAAAATAATTTATCAATAGCCACTCTTACATTCAGAATCCAATAACATGGGAATGAATTTGTAGCACATCACAGTGGCCATCCTGCACTCCAAAATAGTAGCATCTCCTGAGAAATGATGGAGAAAACTGTAAAAGTGTCCTCCTCAGTAAAGCCAAAGAAGGACCTCAGGATGCTGCTGAGCTTGGTGAAGAATAAATGTCTGTGGAAAGGCAATGTATGTGATTCTGCCTGCTCTCACTCCAGAAACAGGGACAAATACACAGTTTTTAAACCTCCTCATGAGCTTTTTATCCCAGGATGTCCCAGTGGGATCAAATATAAAATATAATGGCTAAGGCTGTTCAGAGAAGGCGGAGCAAATGTAATTTGTCTTCAAAGAAAGGAGTAAACCAGAAGTCACTCTGCATATAGAGGGGGAAAAGCACGTTGATGTATTACTTTATTAAATTATTTATTAAACAATTTTTTAATTCTTGATAACTGATTCATTAATTATTAATTTATTAATATAGGCTTTGCACAGTAAAAAAAGTTTCTTGGGAGTTAAAAAATTGGGAATTTAAAAATTAGAAATCAGTCAACGCATTTTACCTGGTCGAACCTTTTAGATTTTCACAGGGAAAAACCTTAGTAGTGTTTGTATTCTTTCTTAGAGCAAGAATTTTTTGTGAGATGAAGTAGTTCCAGTAATGTCTGAAGCCTATGAAGAAGAAAATCAGGTAACAGATGGAAAAATACTTGCATGTAATTACACTTAAGTTAAGATCAGAAAGCAAATAAAATGGTCTCCCCACACCTAAGCCTCATTGCCTAATAAAAAATAAGGAGAATCCATCTACCACCAACCGGAGGCTGAGCCAGAATAGGTGTTTGTAAGTCAAATGAAATGGGAAATGAAATTAGTGAATGAAATGTCTTTACAGCAGCACAGATGTGTGTGAAATGTCTGGCTCTGCCAGGCTCACGTAGCACTTCTGAGGGCTCCAAGCAGGGGAGCGCAGGATTGTTTGTTAGTACCTACTAGAGATTCAGCGTAATGTTATAGATTATCTAACTTATGTCTAGATCTATCAGCATACATTTATTTTATGCTAGTTGACCAAAATGTGAGTGTTAGCACGGAATGTGCTTGAAAAGGGATGGCAACAGCTATTGTATCACATTTGTAAGGCTCAGCAGATGCGTGCAGAAGTAATCATGTTCCCTAGCAGCCCATCCTACTGCAGCTCTTAAGTCCATCCAGCAGCTGAGCCAAAAAAGTATTAGAGACTTTGATCTCCTTTAAGTCTGCTCCAGGCATGACAGAAGAGCACCCTCCCTCCTCAGTGCCCTGAAGCGACGGCAACTTAATCTGGAAGTTTTCTTCAGGATGACAAATGTTGACTGAATATAGCAGTGGGATCTGGCAATGGAATAATTTGTAAGTAATTGGGAGCATCAGAACATGTTTAATAATGTGCAGTTTTACAGATTATGTATAACGTGAAAACCTGACAAACTTCAAGTTGCCATGACAGCTTTGTCACAAAAACTGTGTACACTTTTATATGGAAATGGTGTCAGAAGTGATGCATGAGTTTTAACTATTCAGTAGATGAGATGGTATTGGGGGCAGGGAGGGAATCTGGCATCCCAAAAGGGAAAATGTTACAAAACGGAGGGAAAGAGAGATTTGGGATGCTGGGGAGGATGTCAGCCTGGGGCCTCTGTGCGCTGGAGGGAATGGTGGGAGGAGAAGCAGTGAGCAAAGGCCCAGGAGCAGAGGTTATTGGTGGACATTAATAGTTCTCAGTCGGAGGACATAGAAAAAGACTTAAAAGCTGTTCAGAATGCGAGTGGCAAGACGTCCAGTTAAGAAGCATAAAAATAGCTGTTAAGAGCATTGTGTGCCAGGCCAATACATGAAAAACAAGTTCCTGCATACTATATAGCACCTTACTTAGTACCAAGGTTACAAGCAGGATGTAGAGAAGCCCAGGATGGGGATGGGGAGGGAGGAAAGTATTTGGGTTCATAAACCACAAGATGCTGGAACAAGGCAAAATAATAAATGTGAACTGATGGAGGAAAAAGGAGTCCTCAGGGGTCTGCTCTGCTCAGGAGAAAGGTGGGCTCAAGACCACAGCACTCATCACCATGCCTGTGGCAGTGCCGGATAGTCTGTATATTTGCAGACACTGTGGAGGTGTTTGCCAGGCTGGGTCATACAGGTCTGTGTCCTCCACAGATAAGGGCAGGAATGTACGATGGAGTTTGGGAAGCCCTGTGTTCACAGAGAGGTGGCGCCTGGAGATGCTGCTTTAAGGCACTGGAGGGTGCATTGCTGGCAAGTGATTTTCCTTGGGTGAAGAGTCCCTGGACTGCACATTGCGGCTAAGGCAGCTGGTGGAGGCAGGGTGGTGCCTAGGCTGCAAGGGTTGAAGAAGGCAAGAATGAAGTAACGTGTGGTATAGAGCATGTCCAGTGTGTGGCACAAACCCGCTGACATGACTGGCGGGGGGTTTATTTAGCAATCGAACAAGTAACACAAGCAGGAGACACTGAGTCCTTGGTCACAAGTCCCACAACATTCAGCTGTTGACCTTTTGCTATTGCTACTCTGGAAGCTGTGCGTCAGTAGAACGGAGTCCTCCTTCCTCTCTGGTCAGATGTGACGAGTTAATGAACAGATAGCTAAAGGAATTGATTGCCTAAGGAGTCCGTGTCTCCACAGAGACGTAGATTTGCTAGGAAATTCTGCTTGGTTAGAGCTACCCCATACGTGATCAGAGTAGTTACTGTGCACAGGAATTTAATGAGCTTTTTCTAATAAAATGACATTATAATAATGCTGGTCATTCTCATGCACAAAGCTGAAGGCTTAGAAAGAAACTTGAAGAAATGTGTGGGAAGCACAGATCTTGAATCCCTGGAAAGGATTTGGAAGTTCCAAAATACTGAGAATTATTATGAGATCTTGTTGGACAGTTATGAAGAAATACAAATGAATGTTAGCAAAGTTTCAGAAGGCTGGAGAGAAAGTGGACCATAGAGGTGAGGATGCAGAAAAGTTAGAAAACTCAGGAGGAAAAGGCACACTTGGAAAGTTAGCTGAAACTAATGTGAACTAGCAAGGATTTTTACTAACAAAAAAGAGTAGAAAAATTATGGAAATTAAGGATTTAAAGAAAACAGGTATTGTTAATATAACAAAGGGCTGGGATGTCAAGGAGGTATTGATCGCAGAGGGAGTCCCTGGAATTGATCCCAGAGGACTGTGCTCCTGCTGTCAACTTGTACTTGAGGGTTACTTTACATAATCAATTAAAATGTTACCCATAACTCATTTACGTAGTGAACTTTATTCCAAAAACTGTCCCTTCCTGCTCTTGAAATAGCAACCTACAGCCTTGCCAAGGCATAGTTTACTCTCTAAGGCCAAGTTCACCCGAGTTTATACTCCACTTGCAGCTGACCGTTTCACCTCCAGAGAAGTCCAGTGTGCTGGTATCTGCTTATTATCCCTTATCACCCTCCTATCCTGTAACTGCAACGCTTACACCTAACCATGCAAAACCTTAGTGCATCAGGGCAGTGCTACAGAAAACATAGCTGGGAGAGTGTTTGGAGAGAAATTTCCCTAGAGAGGCTTTATCAGCCTTGGTTCTCTTCATTGCTGTCTGTCCTGCAAGTTGTTAACCACATTCCAGGGGGCGAGCGTGTTTCAAGATAACCTCTTTGCTCCTCTGGGACAAGCAGAAACTGCCTGGCGTTTCCTTGGTGGTTCATTCATTAATGGGAAAAACATGACCTGATCGGTAAAAAATCTGACCAATGCTCAGTAAGGTCCATTTGTACACTAGCAGCTACCAACGAAGGAACTTAGGCAAACGTAACCATTTAGGGTACATCTTTCTCCTTGGCAGCATGGACTTAGCTGTTCTTCCTGATTTCGTCATTCTGAGAAAGAAATGAAGACCAGCCTGAAATTTATATTTAGTGTTATTTGTGTGAAGACTCTCTCTGGAGTTCTGTAGTGGCTTAACAGATGGAGCCAGGGCAGAGATTCATATTGTGATGCTTATTTATTAATACAGCTTTTCCTGAGACAGGGGAAAAATATGTTTTTGTAGAAAACCTTTTCCCCTTCCCTGGAATGGAAAAAGAATGACATCTGGACATCTCCTATTCAGCTGTGCTTGGGATGCATATTTTCCCCAGACATGCATTTCTGAATCTCATGACATTCTGGTTGCTTAGAAGTAGCTCCAGTAGCCAGTTTCTTTTTCCCACAGAAAGCAGTTTGACTAAAACAGCAGTTTTGTTGTATGTTGGTGCCCTGTTTCTTTCTTGATCTCAAGAAACTTCTGCTCTTATTTATCTACCCAGAAAATATAGAAAAACACAGAAGAGTAAAAATTTACCAGGGGCAGTTCTTGCTCGATGGGTGCAATAATAGGCTGTTGTTGACTCTGTTGTCTGTAAGCCAGGGTTTTGAAGTATTAGGAAGAAGATTTAGGTAGGCAAGGGATCCAACTTATGATGTTTATTTCTTAATGCCTGTTTTACTGAGAGGCAGAAAAAAGGACCGTTGCTGGAGGAGCTGCTGTGAACTCTCCCTTCCACTCATCAATCCTTGTGAAAAAGATGGAAATGTCTTCTTTGGCTCTTTTCCCCAGGCAAACATCCCTCCTTCTGACTGATATTCTGCATCAGTGAGGTTTAAAATAAGCCAGAGGGGCAAAGGCCTGGAGTCAGGGGAGACTGGAAGAGTAGGGAATAGGGAATAGGGAATGAAGGACTCGACAGAGAGGCTGCATTTATGGGAAAGATCAGATGAAAGACGAACCTGCAAAATGTTGATATTTTGCTCCCCTTGGGGCCTAATTTACCAGCTTGGTACCCCTGTAGAAAGAAAATGATTAATCGGGAGCATGGTATCTAGCAGTTCCCACAGAGCACAAATCCTGGACTAATGACGGTGCCAGTGGCTTGACTTCTCTTCGCAAAGATAAGCAACAACCAGTTTACCAGCCCCCACAATTTCTGGCCTGTGGAATGGTATCATTTTGGCGTTCAATGCCAAGAGAAGTGTCAGGGCTCGGGGAACATAGGAACGCCCTTTAATCATGATTTTTTTCCCACTGCCTTGTGCTGTGCATCGTCTGTTGAGACTGTGGGCCAGCGTGGCCCCGAATCTGCTCTTAAGCCTGCAAGAATACAGATCATGATGGATAAAAACCAATAACAAACCGATTTTATGGTTGGCAGATGACACTTGTTGAGTTGACGTGTAGCAAAACAAAGGTGCTGCAGTGTGGAGCCCAGCTGGCTCCATCTCTCTTCAACTTACAGTTGAGATTAATGGAAATCTTTTCATTAGTACTAAAAACTCTGGGGGCCAGTTCTGCTCAGTTAGTTGTTTCAGCAAGACATGTTGTGTATCTTTACACACAGAGCAGACTGTACCTTGGATTGGTGCTGACTTCAGACACTGCTTATATGACCCTCTTGCCCCAGTTTGATTATTCTCTTCCACTTTTTCCTAGGGGAAGGGAAGGGGGAGGGAATCAGAGGAACTGGACAATGCAAGAAAACCAGCAGCTTCTTCTTTCCTGTCATATGCGAGGTTTCACAGGTGCATTTTTTCTTCTCTCAATGTGCTCAGTAGCTGAGTCTCAGAAATGGTGATAAAACATTTTTGAAAAGCCAATTGTATGCAAAGAAGTGCTTAGGTATTTCCTTGCTTTTGGCTATATAATGCTGTATTTCAAAATGTGGCCACCTGCTTTGAAATCAGCAATGGTCTTGGAAATTTGGGAAGCTAATACTGGGCTGATGAGAGAATCGTCTCTGTGCTAGCCCCAGCCGCTGAATTATCCTCTGTCCTCAGATTTCACCTTCCTTCAGTCCCTGTAGCCAGGGTGACATGAAGCTGTGTGTTTCCCACTGCGTGTAGAGAGGCAATTATGGCTGGTTCTGGCAGCCATGAGACTGAGCTATGATGATCGTTGCTTCTTCAACATCCAGGCTAAATTGCTCCAATTTTTAAAAAATTTTTGCCAGGAATTCCCGCATTTAGTTCAGGGAAGGATGACTGCTGAACTAGGGTCTCCTTCCAGCTCCCTCCTGCCTTGTCCTCTGGTGTCTCCATTTCCCCTACTGCTCCCGCTACCCACGTCTCTTCCATTGCCTCTCTCGTCCCCTTTTCTCTCTGCTGCGTATTGCCATGTACTGATGCAGTCAGGCTAGAGAGAAGCAGCATGTTTGGAAGAAGAGAAGGTGGCTTTGCTTTCCCAGGCTTGTCATGCCTGCAGGTCAGTGCCTACTTTCTGGAAGGAAGGATAAGAGGAAGGATAATATTACTGAGACAACTCAGCAAAGAACAAAATCCGTCTTTAATCTCATTGGCAAGTGGCAATGTGGGAAATGACTAATTAGAGAAAACCAAGTCTTTCAACTTGCTTTGCATATATAGTCTATGGCAAACTCTTGATTGCGGAATCAAACAATTGCATTTTCATATTACTGCTTATTTGTTTTCTAGGGTTTGGGTTTGTGGATTGCTGAATAGGGTTTGCTGTGCATTTGCATTAATTGCCTGAAATGAGCAAGTCTCCTAAATCCCATCAATTACAGTTTCTTGGCTCTGAGGGTAACCTGTACCCTTCAGAGATACCCACACTAATGTGGCTTGCTTCTGGCATACAGATTACCTTGGGTGCTCCTCCAAAGCAGTGAAAGGGGGACCAGAAGTGGCAGGAACAGCAGAGACAATTTTGCAGGGTTTGAAAAATGGAATTAACAGAAGGTGGTAACATCGCTCAAACAAAACAAGTCCCTATTTGTCCTAATCTTGCACACACATGTAGGCCTGTCCCCCTGTGTCCTGCTGATTCAGAACACCAGCCTGAATGCTAGGGAATCATATACGTGGTCCACAGCTCTCCATGCACCTCCGAAGGTGCCAGGCAGGGTAGGGCTGATCTCGGTGGCCTTCTCTCTGTGTTCCTCTGTGAGACAGCCAAAGCCCAAGACTTCAACTCTCAGCTGAGTAAGGTGTTATTTGGACAATTTCATATCGGCATGCAAAGCCTTCACTTTTCTGTGCAGCTGGAGATTTACTTCTGTCTGTCTCAGCCTGTGCCCTTTCCTGGTATAAATTAAGGCGATCCTGGACCCTTTACAGTGGTGAGGTGTGTATTTTTAGAGGTTTTAAATGAAATACGCTAGACCCTATCAGCAGGATAGCACTTACTCACAGTTACTCAGGGCTCTGCAGGCAAACAGCATAGCTCAGGAGAGAAAGACATGCATAATGCAAATCATAAATGATTTAATTTAGGCCAACAGATCTGGTATGTTAATCTTTGAAGAACACGTAAGGAGAGGAGAGAGACATGCATAATGCAAATCATAAATGATTTAGGCCAAAAGAACAGATCTGGTATGTTAATCTTTGAAGAACACGTAAGGAGATCTCTGTTGAGACCAGAGGAAGGTTGAGAGAGCAGTGGGCTTGCTGAGGCCTGACCTAGCTCTGCATCAGGTCTCTCAGGGACACTGTGCCACAGCTGCAGGCAGTCGGGAGGAACTGGTTGATGCACCAGCCAGAAAAGCCACCTGATGGTCCAGAACAGACTGTAAGGACAAAGGCCGTTGCTAAGGAATGTAGTAAGAAAAAGCCAATAGCGTACCGACTGTTATTCCTCCTCCTGTGCCCTGCAGCGTCTCATTGTAATTGCTTATCCTATGGGAAAATGTTATTATACTATGGGAGTGCAGCATCCTGAAACCTAAGGGTATTGATGACAAACAGCATCCATGTAGAAATAAGTGACTTTCCAAAGAGGAGCAATACCTGTCTTGTGCCTACACACAGCAACGCAGATTTCGTCTGAAAGCCTGGCGTTCTTCCATGCTCAGCAGCCTGTAATTCTTTTGGAATATTTTTCTCCTCCTTTTTGGGATATGAATATATATGACGTTTCTTGCTTCTGGGCATTTGGACAGGCTCCATATAGATCCAACACACAAATTCATTGTAAACAATATGTCTGCCAAAGCTCATGCATGGATGTTGCTCTTCGTTGCACCTGGCTTTCCTCTGTTTCGTGCTAGGAGAGTTGACAGAGGAATGTGTCCCATAGCAAGCTGAGGACCACACTGCAGAACAGCCTGGCAATTCATGTGGTAGCACTCTTACAAACTTCCAGTGACCTCTAACAACAACCACAAAAGAAAAGATTAAACTTATAACATTCTCTATTTTTTTTATCATGTTTTTGGAAATAACTAATGCCTTTATTAGCTTTTAACAAGCATCAGTTTTTCTTTCTATCAACACAAGCCTACGGATGAAACCAGCCAAAAGCACTAGAGATCTTTTAACGGCCTCCTTAATTATTTCCATCAAATTTAAAACCAAGCAAACAAACAAAATAGTGTTGAGGCCTAAAAATAGGAAAGCTGTGAGAATTAGAACTTTATGGCATATTCTGTGAGTATTCTTGACAGGAAAAAAAAAGGAGAAAATAAAATACTAACTCATCTGGTCAATACGAGCTGTTTAAACTACAGTACTTTTCTCTTTCAGCCTCTTTGGAAGACAATTATCTTCCTCAATTTCACAGTTGATTTCCTTACCTAAGCTATCTTTTGGATCCTTTTATGTAACAGCAAAATAAAAATTTCCCAGTACACTAAATTATTGTAGAGCATGATTATACGTGTAGGACAGCATATAACTGAAGAGCCTCTAAAGCTCCCCTGTCTTCATCTAAGACTTTATGCTGAGTTGAAGATGTCATTATTGGCCAGATAATTGCCCAGAGTCAAATATAAGTTGTTCTGTGAGTGGAAGAGCTAATGAAGCCTGCTTTGCCATGTTGTTTGTGCCTTTTGTCCCTAAATTCCCTTTTCCGCATGGAAAGCCTGTTGTAAAATGCCTCCCACCGGAGAGTCCAAGCGTGCTGTGATCTGCAGTGTCTCTCTCTAGCTCCCTGTTTTTTTCAAAAACTTGTAGGACTCCAGATAGGTCTGAAACAATTTCCTCTCCTTTTCAAACGTGATTGAAATGGGTCAATGGCCTCCAAAAGTATTAGGGTTACCAGGAACCACTAAGCAGTGGCTCATCCCCAGACGAGCACATTCCTCATCAAATTAGCGCTACTGTTGGTGAAAAGTGCTAGACTGGCACCATCTGAGATGAAATATGGTTAGGCAGAGGGCTGGGTATGCCCTGACGTATGCACCGATGAGCAGTGAGAGAAGGAGCTTCCTCAGCTCTCCTCATTACGGTGGAAATCTAGGAGAACATTTGGGCCTCTTGAAGGAAGTTGCCAACTGGAGAAGAATAGCAACTAAGTGGGATAAACATTTGTGTTTGTGTGAGAAGAATGTGTAAAGAGTTGGATTGGGAACATATCTGGCAGACTGCAATGGACTGCGCTTATTATTATGGGAGCAGGCATCCAACCCAAAAGCAGTGGCCTCCTGCCCAACGGGGCTGAGCTGAAGAAGCAACACACGATTGCTGTGCCTCAGCGTAGCTACCGGCACGGTGCTGCATGTGCCGCTTCACGTGAAAAGCTACCCCTATGCTTAGATGGTTTGTTGGGTCCGAAGCATGGAAGCCAGTTACAGCAGCCAGTTGCACCAGAAGGGTAAAAGGTCCTGGGGTGCAAAAGCCCCAGTACCACGGTCTTTGGAGTTGTCCCTAGATTGTTGTCACTTTCCTGCCATGTTGAAAATAACAAGACTGGTTATTTATGTCCCAAATAACTATGTGGGTTTTCATTCATAACAGCAAGGATGGCATGCATACTCATTAGCTCAGACTTTTTTTCTAATACAGAATTAAAACTATGTGCAGGGTTAAAGCCGCTCTCATAATTTTTAGCAGATGTGAAATTTCAGTATTAAGATCAGAGTTTTAAATTAATCTAAAAACACGAGCCATATGTTAATTTGGTGTACTGGGTTTGCATGGCAAGGTTTTAGTAGTGGGGGTGGGGCTACAGGGGTGGCTTCTGTGAGAAGCTGCTGGAAGCTTCCCCCATGTCCAATAGAGCCAATGCCAGCCGGCTCCAAGAGGCACCCACCGCTGGCCAAGGCTGAGCCCATCAGTGACAGCGATAGCTTCTGGGGGGACATATTT
>NW_008794089.1:1985410-1993228 GCF_000699145.1 Aptenodytes forsteri
GTGATGAACTGACCACAACCCCCATTCCCCGTCCCCCTGCGCTGCTGGTGGGGAGGAGGTAGAGAAAATCGGGAGTGAAGTTGAGCCTGGGAAGAAGGTGTTTTTAAGATTCGGTTTTATTTCTCATTATCCTACTCTGATTTGACTGGTAATAAATTAAACTAAGTTCCCCAAGTCGAGACTGTTTTGCCCATGACAGTAATTGGTGAGTGATCTCTCCCTGTCCCCATCTCGACCCACGAGCCTTTCATTCTGTTTTCTCTCCCCTGTCCAGCTGAGGAGGGGGAGTGATAGGGTGGCTTTGGTGGGCACCTGGCATCCAGCCACGGTCAACCCACTGCATTTGGAAAAAAACATCAACTGGCTGGAAATAACAAAAATCAAAGGGAAAATAAACCTACCAGTTAATTTAGCGTTTGTTTTTTTTTAAGCCAGAGAGAATTAACATGTTTTAAATTTATTTTTCTAGGTTGTAATGCTTTTGGGAAGACATGCCAGCAGCGCTTAGTGTGGGGAAGTGTAAGCAGCTGCCCTCTCATTTCTTCTTTTTGTGAATATTAACAGGTTACTTGGAGTCACGGTGCAGCTGTCAATGCCATGGCCAGTGACAGGGCTGCTGGCTCCTTTCGGTGGCCTCAGGCATAAGTAACACCTGCAGATTTTGGAGCAGGAGAAAGTGGCTGTGGTGGTACATCGGTAGTATAATGTTTTACTTCTAGCACAAGTTTCAGTGTGAAAATGAAGGATGCAGAAGACAGAGGCTGTCATAGGGTTTCACCAATCTGTAAGGAAATAAATTCATCTGGCTGATTTACTATAAAAAAGCACAAAACAATACAGGACAAGAGAAGCTGTCAATGATGGCCAGTGACAGGGCTGCTGGCTCCTTTCGGTGGCCTCAGGCATAAGTAACACCTGCAGATTTTGGAGCAGGAGAAAGTGGCTGTGGTGGTACATCGGTAGTATAATGTTTTACTTCTAGCACAAGTTTCAGTGTGAAAATGAAGGATGCAGAAGACAGAGGCTGTCATAGGGTTTCACCAATCTGTAAGGAAATAAATTCATCTGGCTGATTTACTATAAAAAAGCACAAAACAATACAGGACAAGAGAAGGGAATTACAATCGGGGGCAGGACAGGGCGGGTAACAGAAAAATGTTTTGCTCTCATGGGAACGGGGAAGTCTTTATCTCACATAGGGTTAGTGCAGTGATGCTTGGCTTCTTCACGTTGGGTTTTAGGATCTAGCTGTGAATTAGGTGGCTGAGGTTTAAAATAGCAGCCTGGCACGGTCCTGGCTTCTCTAGCAGCCTGGCACCTGGCTACAGTGAAGGGGAAGGGAGTCTGGCCGCATCAGCTGTATGCCGCTGATACCAAGTGAGCTCTGTTAAAGCCAGAGGAGAAATTCAGCTTAAGCAGCTGAGACAGAAGATTGTGGCCTTCAGTATGACTTGACTGAAGCACAAAACAATTTTTAAAAATGAGAAGGCTTTTTATAAGCAAGAGTGCTTATAAGTTCCCAGGGACTTTGAGGATCGATCTCTGCAATCCTATTAGAGGCCACCTGAGAAGAAGTTTGAGGTGCATCGACCAGGTGGTAAATACAAGGCAGGCAGAGATACAGTGCAGGTAGAAATGATCAACTTACATGATTGAAAGCCATAATTTTCTCTTAACATTAGAATAAAAGGAAATAATTAATTCTCCAGTCACTACATGGGTTTTCCTGTCTGGGAATAAATCCCAGGTCTTCCTGGCAGCCAGGAGCCGGCCACGCAGCTGTGCCACTGCCAGGGGCCAGGAGGCTGTGGAGGCGGAGATGAAAGCTCGGACACTGAGCTTTGCTAGTGCTGGAAGGGGTGGGCAACGTAAAATGTTCATAAAAGGAAAAACACCAGGTTGGGTCTGACTTCTGTCAGGCATCAAAGCCCTGTGGTAGGAGAGATCTTTTTGCTAAACCTTTCCCTTGGGCAAGTTAACTCTGAGTCACATATATAAGAGATAAACCATGGGATTATATATCATGTAAGCGTGCCAGCTAATCCTTAACACCACCCTGGAACAAAGCACTCTGAAGACAGCAATGAAGAAGGGAGCAATAGGTGCAGTAATTGGTATCCTGAAAATCTAAGCCCGTATGAAAGATTTGCGGAAATCAATACGGTATTTTTGGTGTATTGTGTTGGTGAGGGGCTATCACGTTTACAAACAAATGGAAACTTTTGTGTTGTTGAAATCACTTTCCATTGAGATTTTTTTTTAAATGTGGGCTATCCAAAGCTTCTATTAGCTTGAATAACAGGACACCCAGCAAATAAGCTAAATATCTCGTCTATTATCTCTTCGCACACTAGACAGTTCCCTAAAATCCTTAAAGGTAAGTTTAGGATCTCTGAGAATCCAGGTCACAAGGGCAAGTGGCATTTCAGCATTTCAAACCACGTATGCTGAAATCCACTTGGCCTGCTGATGTCCTTGAAGATAGCTGGAGAATTACTTCCAGACTTCAAGTTGCCTTTTTTTTTCTTTTCTCAAAGTGTGACATTTTTATGAACAAGAAAGCGAGAGCACTCTCCTCCTGGAATTCTGAAGTGATCGTTTTGAATTTGAGTTTACTCCTCACACAGGAAAAATAATCCTAGGAAAAATATATCTTATTTATGTAGTTGAAAGGCAGTGTAAAAACTCTTCGGCACCTGCGGAGTCTTTGGTAAAGTACTGAAATCTCCAAATCAAGGACCTTTAGTTATTTTCTCTTGGTGTTTATTTACACCGTTCTTATAAACCACCACAGCAAGAGAAGCCGCAATGCCTTGCAATAACATGTTCTCATCCTGTGGGCCAGTTGCCATATATTCCTTACCTTGACTTCAATGTAGATGACACATTTAGGATGTTTATTTTAGCGGGGCTTTCTTTTTGGTCTCATACATATGCTACCTAGCTATTACATTAAACAGACTTTTCTCTTCAAAAATAACCCTCTTTAAAGATTTTATTCTACCTCCTAAAATAATGGGCTAGACTTGAGCTAAATTTGTGCTGGAAAGGTGGGCTCTACCGCTGCTTTGGCACCGGCAGCCTGTTTGACCTTGTGCCTCTGTGCAACCACACTCAAGCCAGTGAGAGCGTGTCTCGGTAATGGCAGAGAGAACCTCACTAGTGAGGAACAAGATGTGGGAGATTATACAGGATATTCAGCTTACATCTGCTAAGCTGGCACTTATAAACAAATCAGGCTCCTTGCTTGCGGTATTTGACCCTAACAGAAACCATAATGCTCCTGTTTTACAATGGAACAACAACGGGATCATGGTTGTGAGTTGAACATATTTATATACTAAATACATATGAATGCTTTTTTTTTTTAAAGGATATTGACCCTCCACTCTGCTTCCTTCTGTGTCTTATCCATTTTCTTTGACTCTTGCTCTGTTTTTGCCTCTCCATACTTTGCAGGTACCTTCTTTCTAGCGTGTTGTCTATCATAAACTCCAGAACAGATTTCATCAGTGTCCTTCTTCCTTTTCTCTATTTTAGATGATAAAAAAATTAATCCTATTTCACTTAGTGTTC
The DNA here is from genome assembly GCF_000699145.1 of Aptenodytes forsteri. Classification (NCBI taxonomy): domain Eukaryota; kingdom Metazoa; phylum Chordata; class Aves; order Sphenisciformes; family Spheniscidae; genus Aptenodytes; species Aptenodytes forsteri. The sequence goes on from NW_008794089.1 coordinate 1,988,987, forward strand.
CCATTTCAGACCTGCAGTAGAAAGCAGAAATGACAAGCTACTCAAGCCACAGCGACGGTACTGTTCAGAGCCCATGACCATCCTGTGCTACTGTGCTGGAGACGCATGGCATGCTCTCTGAAGTTGTCTTATTTTGTATAACATTCTCACTTGGTTGCAGCGTGCTATTTTGAAATCATTTCAGGCTCTTCCTTGTTGTTATGAGCACTATATAACAGCAGCAAAAATATTTTTCAATCATTTAGATACTACCAAAGATAATAAATAATGGTGGATCTATGCCCCAAAATGTAAATCCAGATCTTAACCATTCAAATGCTTTGGTTCAGCTCATTAAAAATAGATACTTATCATAGTAGTTTGGAATTTATCAAAGACAGATTTTCCTTCTCCTATATAACGTTTTAATTCAAGCTGTGGACTTAAATATACTTTTTCATTAATTAAAAAAGTTCTGTAAGATTCTTTTTTCTGCCTTATGCTCTGCTTGGTATAGCATAGCTAATTAACAGCCAATTGCAGGATGAAAGTAAGCTCCCTCATGCACAAGTTCATCTGGAGGCAGAGTCTGATCTGCTAAATTTTTATTCTGCTGACATGAGAATCACCAAAAGCCAGCTTTGCTTTTGCATCACAGACTGCGTTTGTTATGCTGGCAGCCAAAGGAAACATTTTTAGGTGTAAATGGAGACGTTTAACTGAGAAACTGCTAACATAATAAATATGGAACTTTGTGTCACCATTTATGCAATTATTTATCAAAAGATGTTTGTTCCTTATGGTTCCTAAAAGACAATATGACATTTTGTATTAAACAGTTTAGCTAGGAATCCTATAGAAGAGATCTTCCAAGTGTTTGGGATTGATTGGCATCAGTCCTTTTGAAGTTAAAGCTGTCAGGCTGGGGAAGTGGAGTTAGGCTGCTTTGAAAAGTTCATCCTACATCACATGTTGTCTTCAACAACACAGCCAATTCCCGTTAAAGACCTTTTTGTATCAGGTGATGCCTAAACCTGGATCCTTCAGCTTTTTTTCCTTGATAACTAGCCAGAAGTTTATAAAAGCAGAGCCTGCTCTATCATGGGCAGCTGCAAGGCTTTTTTGACCAAAGGAGTCTGAGTGTTTGCACCTGAGTTTTGGTAACAATTAACATGGCCTTAAACGATACAGAGAGAGTAACCTGCTGAGCATCTAGAAAAGCAAGTATATCCTATTTGCAATTGCAAAAAAAAAAAAAAAATTACTTTGGACATAGTTTTGAATTCTTCAGGTGTGATCTGTGTTGTTTAGTTTCAATGAAGAGGTCGTGCCTGTTTCTGCTGGAACAAGAGGAGCAGCGGTGGGGTCAGCAGAGCCTCCTGCTCAGCCCAGGACTTTGTCTTGCCATCATGGTGGTAATGATTTCAGAATCCTGCTTTTTCCCCTTTGACAACAATTATATTGATGGGTAGGTAGCAACTGGGCCTACAGCAAGCTTCTTAAATATAGGTGTGTATTTGCAGGGAAAAGATGGAAGGAAAGAGTGGATACCTCGCTATGGGAACCCGGGGGGGTTGCTTCAGTCTCTTCTGATCGTGGTTTGGGGGACACAGTCAATGCCGTAACCTGCACACAAAATGTAGTCTATATGAGGAAAAGCTCAGCCAAACTTTTGCTTCCATGTGGGATGCAGTCAGTATAGAAACTGAAGGCTTTACTCCACCTGCTTTTATTGAGTAAAAAAGATGATTTAAAAAAAAAAAAAAGAAAAAGCATTGCTTAAAAGATTGAAATGCTTATATTATTATCCCACTAGGCGTAATGTAATAATAATATTGCTTACCAGAAATACTTTCTCTTCTAATGCAAGCAAAATACCTGTCAAATTCTTTGTAGCATCTTATACAAACACTTACAAAATTGTCAATAAGAAGATAAGGAGTGTGAAGAGGATAAGAAAATACACATGTAATGTAGGTAGGGCTCGTATTGCAGTGGGAGAAGCTGGAAAGATAGAGGGTGAGGTGGGAACATTCAATATCTGGGGTTAAAGAGAGGCAGATATCTATTGATTGAATGTGGTGTGATTGTGGCTGATTGATTAAATGCTGTGAGAGTGGACCTGGCATGCAGATGGAAGAAGCCCCTGCTTTGGAAGATACTGCCAGAGAAAGAGCTGCTAGCTTGTCATGGAGTGGAAAAAGTAGGTTTCTCAAGCTAAAGACATGTCTTCCTCAAGAACAGTGAGTTTGGAGGGGAATGAAGTATAAAGATGTACTCCTTTTTTTTATGTGCCTGTTACAGCTTTTAACAGAGCAACCTAAGATTAGTGTCACAAACAACACAAAACAGGGATTAGTTCTGACAAGCTTACCAAGCTGCCTGCTAGTAGCCTGGTGATTTTTTTTTTTAAGGAAGATAACATTTGAGGTTTGGGCTAAAATGCTTGGAATTGAGAGAGAATTAAGTGTCCTGTGTAGAAAAAGGAGCTGTTCCTAGCAGGAGGTGGGGAGACAGCTCTGGCTGAAGCCACCCACAGAAGGCTCCAACATGGGAACACCAGTGGCTTCATGAAGGCCTCGGCGAGAGGCTTTAAAATTAAAAAAAAAAAAAAAAAAAAAAAAGCTGGTGGTGGGGCCCAATATGGGTCAGGTTATTCTATGGGCTACAGAAGAACAGGTGAAGCCATGTTATTTAGGAGTTAGAGCTTAGCACTTAGGAGTTTTGGTAGCACTTTTAGGAAAAGCTGCAGTGTAGAGCAGCTGGCCCAGGGTTGGGGTGACCCTGTTTGCCACCCAGCCGAGACGCAAAACTAGAGATGCTTGGCGGAAAAGTGTTTCTTGGCCAAAAAGGTACAGTGTTGCTCCCTGGGACCATATGTGTATAAAGAGGGACATTATGCCTATATGTCATTAAGGTGAGGATTCACAGTACGGTACTGAAAATGGAGGTAGATGTAGGAGCAGCAAAGGTCTTGACTTTCAAGGGTCCAGGAGGCGGTGGACAATGAAAATGCCCTAGGCCAAGCTTAAGGTAAATGAGCATGCTTTTACAACATCACAGCAAAAAGCAAAGCTGAAGCAGCCTTCCTGTTAGGGTAACTTGTCCAAAGGTATTTAGAGGTAATGGTAATTAGGTAGAAATTGGATCCAAACATGCTGGATGCAAGGACCATTTAAAAGAAAAATGCTGAGCTGTATTTAGTACAGTCACATACCAATGAACTCATTTCTGAATTCCTCAAATCTAGGTCTGTGGTATATGTGCCGCAGAAGCCTGGCAAAAAGCACTTGGATAAATTGTAAGAGCAGAGCATAATTTCATCTGTTGAGTTTATGAAAAGGGCTGCACCAATTGCAGGTACTCCAAAGAGTGATGGCAGCTTAAGGAGCTGTGGGCGCAATAAAGCCACCATAAATCCCAGCTGAAATGAATCAATATCTTGTTCCTAAACTTATTCATTTGCAAAACTTGGAGGCTGGGTAGAGCTTACTAAACTATGCTCGCTTTGTGTGTCTTAGGAGTGAGTGTGTATTGGAACTAGAGCTGAATAAATTTCTAACAATGGATGTACATGAAAGACTATTTTGGTGTGAGCAATTACCCTGCAGCATAGTCGGTGCATTTGCTGCACATTTAAGAATAATGGATTAATGATGGATAAATGTTGCTGCCTGGTGTTTTATGGCATAGGAGTAAAGAATTAAAAAAAAAAAAAAAGTGGAACATTTATAAAACTGAGATGGAAGTCCTGCATTCTGCCTCATCTCAGGAAAATATAAAGTGGGTGTGGATAGAAAAGGAAAACAGGATTTTTGAAGAAGCAGTGCTGTTGTAGGGAAGAATAAGCAATTGTACCAGGTGATGGTTGTTGGATATTCTTTCTGGCCAGAAATGGTACGTATTACAAAGCAACCTCTCCTGTAAAATTAGCTGAAGCTGTATCAGTTATGGGTTGCCAGCACAGCTGCTTTTGGATGAAGGTCTACAACATAGCTTTGAAGTGGGACAGATGCTTCTATGGCAGAAGATATTTAAATTGGCCTCATGTCAGGTAACAAAGTACTTTGTACAGGCTCTGAGAAGGGCATTATGCAAAAGCAATAGGGAAACCATCAGTGCCAGAGGCTATTCCAGAAAAGAGATGCTTATACAGTGGGAAAGGGTTTGATTTACTGCAAGTAGACTTAGCAAAGGACTCAAGGTGAAAATGGCAAATAGCAAAAAAAAAAAAAAAAAAAAAAAAAAAAAAAAAACCCAAAG